>NC_081411.1:738521513-738839590 GCF_030272615.1 Cryptomeria japonica | reverse complement strand
TGATCAAATCAACATGCAAATGGATTTGAATTGATCCCAATTCAAAATTTCATACACATTATCCATACTTCAACATTATAATTTCACATCAAAATCATAAAATTCCACTTTAAAAACATAACACAAAATTTCCCAAAAACCAGGGAATAGTGAAAATCACCATTAAAAGACCTTCAAGAACACCAAAAAATCGAAGTGCAAGAATAAAAAACCTAAAGATATCTTTTTAACACACTATTTTCTGGGTATGGTTCTATTTTAACACATTATAATTATATTCTTTTGACATTTTTCAACTATATTGTGGTCACATGGAATCATTGATACTAATGTTGCAAGGATCACAGATACTAATTTAGCAGTCCTTGCTACATTCTTTTCAATATTTATTCCATGCACATAATTTCGGCTAATTTAACCCAAAAACTAACAGAACACGCTCTTGATGCTTTTTATATTGTTATTCTTTTCAATTATGTGTATTGAAAAATTTATTTAATTGTTCAGTGAAGAAGGGAATAGTAAATTTTGTTATTATAGTACATTATAGACCCTTGGTCTCCCTGTCTCCCTGTCCCCTAGAGACATCCCCTACATTATAGTATTAGTGATAGGCTGCTTTCGCAAGAAAAATATCAATAAGGATTTATTCATTAAGGTTGTGAGATTCAGTCAAGAAATTTTTCGAGAAAGGGCATTTTGATTTCAAAGGCAAGATATTTATCTGTTGATACATTGAATTTTCATCATTAGAAAATATGTCGCCATTGTAACAAAATCTGTAGATTACTTAGAGAGGGTATTGGTCAAGGTTTGGCATACTTAATATTTTCTGGGTACGCTTCTATTTTATGCATTACTTAAGCAGAACTCAAATAGTGTGTGCATAAAAATGTAATAATTCAATTTTACTTTAATCATAATTCTATTCTTTTGACATATTTCAACTATATTATGCGCACATGGAATCACATATGCTAATGTAGCAAGGATCACAAATACTAATGTAGCATTCCTGGCTACATTCTTTTCAATATGTTTTCCATCACATAATTTTGGCTAATTTAACCCAAAAACTAACAGGACATACTCTTGATGCTTTCTTTATTGTTGTTCTTTTAAATTATGTGTATTGGAAAATTTATTTTGTACGGTGAAGAAGGGAATAGTAAATTTTGTTACAATAGTACATTATAAATTCAAGGTGCCCTTTATTCAGATTTTCAAACCTAACCAGGATCTTATGATTTTTATTTTGACACATTTTCTGTCATTTTTTTGCATGTTAGATGTGCAACATGCTGCAAAAGAAACATGAAGAAGCCAAAGACATCCTTGTACGTTCAATCGTCACAAACAACTTACTACTGATGTTAAATCATCCTCTGCATGAAGAAAAAATATCCTTGCAAATGGTTTTCTTTCGTTTTCAATTTTCTTTTCTGCTGACCTGTGAATTTTAACTTCGTTTCTTTAACATAAAACACATTCAGAAAATAAAAATGTATGCAGTCTCCATGTTACCTAACAATGCACAAGATGGCCAGATCAAATGAATAGTTTGTAGCAGCTTGTGGCTGCTATTAGATTTCATCTTCAGAGCTAAAGCCATGCTTGAGGAAGATTATCTCGTGCTCACTTGCAGATGAGCCTATCCGTTTATACCTTTTTGCAATCATGTAAAACTTATTAAACCCATTCAAGCCAAACTTTCTTCCATTGCTTCGCTCATGTTGATGGTTGAGAATGCTTATATTTCTACATAGTTACTCCAAGTTAATTTGAAGAACATGCTGAATGTAAGTAAAATTTTAGGAGTGTACATAGTATTAGATGATAAAGGTGAAGCAACTGGCTATGAGCTGCAAGCCTATATCATAATTTGGCGGTGGTAGTTAAGAGGACACTACCAAGCTCACTTTTAATACTCGGAATCGTAATCACTTGGTACATACTAATGCTTTCAATTGTCACAAACAATTTGCTACTGATGTTAAATCATCCTCTGCATGAGGAAAAAATGTCCATGCAATTGTTATCTTTTCTCATTTAATTTTCTTTTCTGCTAAGCTGTGAGTTTTAACTTTGTTTCGTTTAACATAAAACACATTCAGGCAATAAAAATGTATGCAGTCTCCATGTTACCTAATAATGCACAGTATGACCATATCAAATGAAATACTTTACAGCAGCTTGTGGCTGCTATTAGATTTCATCTTCAGAGCTAAAGCCGTGCTTGAGGAAGATTATCTTGTAATCACTTTGCAGAAGAGCCTATCCGTGAAACATATTAAACCATTTCAAGCCAAACTTTCTTACAGTTCTTTACTCATGTTGGTTGAGAATGCTTATATTTCTACATAGTTACTCCAAGTTAATTTGAAGAACATGCTGAATGTAAGTAAAAATTTTGAAGCGTACATATTATTAGATGATAGAGGTGAAGCAACTGGCCATGAGGTGCAGCCCTATCTCATATTTTGGCAGTGGTAGTTAAGAGAAGGAAACTACCAAGCTCACCTTTAATACTCCAAATCATAATCACTTTGTATATCCTCGTGCATTCAAATACCTGTAGCACTTGCAACCCTGTCTAATAACAGAAGGATTCCTTTGGGTATTGTACAATTGAAAAGTGATATATCAGAATGAAATATATATTTAAGAATCCTGCTTGATGAATTTTTTATGGCTGAGCGTCCTGATTAACGATGTCCTCTTAAATTTTCAACTTTAAACCATTACTCTAACACATATTGTGTTTCAGTGCTTACTAAAATTTTGAGAAGACTTTAAATGCCCTTGGATAAAGTTATTTTGTAACTTTTGTTTGATGACCTATTTGTCTTTAACCGCCAAATTGTAATTTATTGTAAAAATCTCCTTTTAGTTGATTGCTATAAACTGATCGTGCCATACATTAGTAGAACGATAGTTGTCTTGTAATTTTCTTCAATAGATTTTAATGTCCTTATATTTTGTACTCTCATAAATGTTTTATTGTTTTTTACACTCAATGCAATTGATAGCTGTCAATTGTATGTGAGAAGAATAAAAAATAAATTCGTTGATTGCCTTCGGTGCAAGAGGTTTAACGGTAGGGGATTACCAATGCACAATATCTTCCAAATCAATTAGTAAACTTTTGCGCAATGGAGTTTTCCATTGATCTCTGCGGGATCGTCATTCTGTAACATGCATGTGAAGACAGAAACTAGTTATTTTGTTTGGTAGTGTATATGTTGGTTATTTTAAAATTAGAGTTGACAAGGCAAATGTGTTATCCATTTTAAAATACAGTTTAGATGAATATGGAGCTGATCACTTTCTTGCAAACTTGTATAATATGATTGAATGTTGTTTACTATAAATTTCTCATCCATATCTTTTTTTTTTGGTAACAAGAAAGGGATTCAAATGGGTAGCATTGTAAAAAAACAAGCTATCTATAGGTGGGAGGAGATGAGCTAGAAACGGATCAAAATGGACAACATTGTAAAAATCAACCAAATTGTAGGTGGGAGTAGATGGGCAACGCCACATGAAACCTTTACTTGCAGGAATACAAACTGCATGGTGACCTCACCTATATTTGCCATAAAGTGCTTTCAACACCCCCTTCGTGTGCGACAAGGTGGTCATACTATTAAGGGCTACTGAGAAAGAAAACTATTATTATCATCCAACTATGTGCAATGACCCTTTCCACTTGCTATTGAGAATGAAAACTATCATCATCATCCAACTATGAGCAATGACCCTTTCCACTTGGAATTGTTTGGATGACAATTCTAGTTTGAAGCACCTTGCATGCACAAATGGCGACACACTAGCCATTGATTGATTTGAGAGGTATGTATATTTGGTGAAAGATATAATTTATATATAATTTACTAATTTGTCTGAAGTTTATGTAGAGCAAGTCATATCATGAGTTATCATTATCATCCTTTTGTATCAATGAGTATTTTAAGAGATTTATTGATATGAATCTTAGATATGTTCAGTGGAAAATTCACGAAATTGCTATAATTGAGATGTACTGTATACATAAATAAGTATTAAACAAAAATTTGAAAATTTATTAACTTCAATTTTTTTATTAATCTGGATATTTTTTCCTTGATATGTTAGTGGAAAATTCCAAGTTCTTCAATAAAATTTAGTAATTTTTGCAATCGATAACACAACCAAGTGTACATTAAAAATTCAACATAAGAAATTTTACCTACATTAAAAAATCTAGCTTTTTGTCAAGATGAAGGTATCTAAGGAAGGTGCCTATTGTAAACACAATATGCTAGTTATCTTTCCTTCCTTGAAAACACAAAATAGACACTTTCCTAAAGATCAAATGCTAGATAGATTTGTGTACAAAAATATACAGGATCCAATAATATGATTTGTCTATTTTGATATAGGTAGTTGACATCACACAACTCTAGGCAACTCGATATAATCATATAACTTCTAAAAGTGATGTGTTAGAATAGAGATGCATCGCTATCTATCTTTCTTTTCTCTTCTTTTTTTGGCTTTCATTTATCTTCCTATCTACTTGTATGCATATATATGATATCCATTTTTTGCAAAATGAGATGAAAGATGAAACAAGTGCTTTTCTATGAGTGATTAGTTATGGTTGAGTTGCATCAAAATTTTAACAATTATGTTGGCACAAAGAGCATTTCTTGCACCCTATAGGTATGTTATGCCTCAACCATCCCCAAAGGTTATGAAGTGGAGATATTGTCAAGGCATGGCAGTGTTATCGATTATTGTACCACTAGAGTTGAAACATCATATATGAAGGTGCATTGAGTAAGCCTTGATAAGGTAGAATTTTGGTCTTTGTGGTACTACCACCCATAAAATATGGCTTGCCATACTGCATATTATAAGATTGGGTTCAATGACATCACTATTAGATTCTTTGTTACCACTTGGCATAGACTATCATGACAATAGTGCCATGGAGTCTTGTAATAAGGTGGATACTAATGCTATTACGTATAGTAACATAAAAAATTATGTGCATCAAGCATATTAGGGCTTTGAATAAATTTCATTAGAATTTGCATATTAAGATACAAACATAAGGAAGCTCATGTTAACATGTTAAAAATTAGTTTATTGTGTAGTGTGTCAAATATAGTAGCAATACGAAATTTGGGTTTTGTGCTAGTTACAAGTAGTGGACGATGGTCATATTTCTATATTTAAGAGTGTTTTATTTACATCAAAATGCAATATTCTTTAAGGATAAGTTGCATGTATCGTTACTATTTAGAAACTTGAATAGATTATATAGTTGATCTTAGAGCATTACAAAATAGACATATCCATTCATGCTACTTATACGAAAATTCTATGTTTAGAAGTATATATTCTTCAATAAGTTGTTTAGTCACAATTTTGTAGTAAGATGATGTTGACAACCAACCCCCAAACCACACATTTGAAATGTTTAGTAAGATCCATAATTCAAAGTAGTTTTTTTTTCAAAATAGGCCACTCTAAGAAAATCATTGAAGAAGTGGTTCATCAAGGAAGTAATGTGAAAAGGACATCTTGATTTATTCCTATCACCATCATAAATTAAAAGCCTTTCAATTCCTTGTATTCCTTCTTTATATACATAACAAAGGGGGATTTCATCTTGTCTTTATGAGTTCAAGTTGACCATTGGTTGTGAAACCAACAACCAAAATAAGGCATTGTGACATAGGTTTACTAAAAAGTTCAATGATGTCAACTAAATTCATAAAATTGTGGACATGAAAGATGGATTGCACTTTTCCAGCCATGAAGCTATAAGGCTTAAGAAGGTAAGAAGGTAATGGTTTTAGTAGGAGCCAGATTTATATAGATCTAAGGTATTTTTAAAATCTTGATATCCAATTACTTTTCCTAGAGAATTATATATAATATTTATTCTCATAAATAGCATCATTTGATATTTAGTAGTAAGTTTTTAATCCTCTCAAAATTAGTATTTTTACAATTTATCTATATTATATATGGATGTTATTTGACTTCTAATTTTAAGTTTTGAAGCCCTTTTAGTGTGGATCATAAAATATGTACATTAATCTTAAGTATATACACATGATAGATCTATTTTTTAGATCTACAAATCCACCTACACTCTTTTTTATGCATTATGGATTTCAAGTTTTTTAGTTTTTAGGGCATTAGGCTATAAGTAATATTTAACCATCCCTTGTGGAATCAAGGGAGTGCATGTTTCCTT
This sequence comes from Cryptomeria japonica, assembly GCF_030272615.1. Lineage (NCBI taxonomy): Eukaryota > Viridiplantae > Streptophyta > Pinopsida > Cupressales > Cupressaceae > Cryptomeria > Cryptomeria japonica. The sequence continues at coordinate 738,833,337 of NC_081411.1, read as the reverse complement.
ATTTAAGCACAATATATTTTTCGGTACATAAGTGAGAAGTGAATCCCTTTTCCTTGATACTACGGTGGGAGGGTTCACCAAAAGGACTAGCTCTAGTTTCTCTTGATCCTTCAATAAAATAATTTTCAATTGTGAATGTTTCATTTGAATTGCGCCAACATTGGGTATTGGAATGAATGGTTTGCAATGTAAAAATCTTTCATTTCTTTAGGTGATTGCTCCATATTGTGTAGTTTTTTTTTATCATGACTAAGCAAAGCTTGGTTTGAAGGAGTTTGTCTATCAAAACATTTCCAATCTCTAATCATATCCAATTAATCAAATAAAAAGAGAACAATCAACAATCAAGTGCCTAAGTCTCCCAAGGGTTCGAAGTTAGGCCTAATTGGTTGTTCCCTAATGAATGAATGTGTTTGGAAATGGTTTCTAGTTTCCATTCTTATGCTAGATGATCCATTTTCATCCACTACATTTTGGTGAATTTGATATATCCTACACTTGCATTTTTTTTAATTTTAAATGTTAGATATGATTTTTGCATGAAATTTTCATAAATTCATTACATACATTGGTTGAACATTGATTTGGTTACATCATTTTTTTATTAATGTCATATGAGTATATTGTTTAATCATAGTCCATTTGATAATTGGAGCTATTATCTTCTTTTTCTAATTAAATTTTAATTTTTATCCAAAACATTCATCACATTCCATTTTATGCATATGATGATAACTTAGCTCTTCCTTCTTGATTGGTCTCTACTAAATGCAATAGGTTGATGCAGACAATAGACAACTCAATGCATACTCTTAGCCGACAAAAATATCTCAAATTAAGTAACCTATTATCCTAGAGAGGTTCATTTAATTATCAGCCAGGGACATATATACTTGGATGATGTTGGCATTTTATTTGCAGTCAAGGACTCTCTAAGCTACCTATCAGTTGCATATAGAGAACTAACTAAATTCAATAGTTAACTAAAACAAAAGCAATGCTAGAATATAAACCTATTTGCACAACAGTTGTTGCAAGTAACTAGCAAGTAACTCAATAATGGTTGTGAGTAATGCAGTGGTATGACTGTGTTGCAGCTTTAACTCACAATCTAAACTACTAACATCATTTACAGATTACATGCATCTAACTGAATAAGAATAACAACTAATCTATGAAAGTAATTAACAATCTAGCTAATGCTAAATAAATGAAGCTAACTATAAAAGGATTACACTACCTCAAGTGGCCCTTGCTTGAGGGGATGCAACCTCTTATCATAATCTTAACTCAACGCATCATCAATCATTCACTTTATTCATCTTCAATAGTACATAACAAATAGTAGTATCTTCTCTAATTAATCAAAAATCTAGGTAGAATCTAGTTGTATCATATATGCGGAAGATCTCTCAAGCTCTAGGAAAAATGGAATTTATACATAATCCAATATAGTGGGATAATTACATCTTAGAAACTATTGTGAACACTTTTCAATCCTTTCCAACATTGAGGGTGACTTATTCTACTATGAACCTAAAAACGATACCTAACTAGCTGGAGTGAAAATCCAAATTGGACCCTTATTCAAATGGTAAACAGAAATATAGGAACATGAAAGATTCAATATGCACGACTTAATGAAGCACAACTTCATTATCTTGTGAAATCCATATCCTTCACATGATTATTCTTCAAAGACAAGGTCAATCAAAGCTTCCTAACAACTACGTTTTGGTTGGCATCCTCTGACTCCTTCCATGCAAGTCACAAGGCACATTCTACTTTGGTTGTTGACCAATCATTAATCTTTAAGTTGCGTGCTAGTATCTCAAGACAAGTATCCATTCATATCAACATTATTTCTAACATTTTGACATTATATCAACCATGAAAATATACAGAACATATTCATTCATCGCATGTCATATATACCATCTATTAAGTAAAACATAGTTCAACATATAGTCTTAAAACATATAAAAGTCTGGTGAAAGCAAGATTAAAATAGATAAAACAATTCTAATTGCAAGACCCATCTTCCCCCCCAGCTACACCTTTTCTTGTCCCCAAGAAAACTAGGGCCTAAGATTAATTTAGAACACATCAAGTATAAAGTCTACTCGCTCACTAACACCTACATAATGTGTCATATAAAAGCCTTCTTGTTCGATGATCTTCTCCTATCATTCTCTTTCTTTCACCATATCCACCAACTTCTTTCTTGACTAGTGATTTGGATAATGGAGGAGTGGGGGATGAAATGTGAGTAGGATCCATGTGACCTCGGTATCTAATGAAGCCTTGATGTATATTGTTGCCCTTGATTGTAGTGCAACGTAGTTGGAAATTGATTAAGGTACTTTTCTCTTGAACTCAAGAGTGAGCTCACTCCACTTATTCTGATGATGCACCTTTGTATCTTTACCTGACCTAGCCATTAATGCTTTTAACTTGCTATAATCCTCTATCCTACATTGAACAATTTTCTCAACCACTTCTCGTTTGGTAATGAGATGAAACCATTCATCTATAATCTTTTTTGACTCAGTTGATTCTACTCTGATTTGCAAAGGATGTGACATTTTCCTTTCCTAATATGCTTGAAACAAATCTCCCCTTTCTTGTTCATTCCTAAGGTAAGAAGCAAGAGCCTTAAGTTGAACATATCACATGTATATTAATGGGTTCCAATTTACATTATAAGGGACAACTAGGTTGTGAAGGTAAAATTCACACATTTGGTCTTGCATTTCTAGTGTGGCCTTTGAAATAGCAATTAAAAATATTCTAGGTGTAATGATGGAAATAGGTGCCTCTCTAATAAGCTAACTTGCAAATACAGGCATATACCCAGGTTGGTGGCCTACAACTCTTCAGTTGGTTTCCTAGATTAGTCATCTTTTCCATACTAACTATCAACTTTTTCACCTCCAAGTCCCTTTCTTCCAACTCTACGTCATATTTCGCCCCAATTGCTTATTTTTACTTTTTTCATTTTTTTATACCACTTAAATTTTAAATGTACATGCCATAGAGCAAGCTCAAGGGTTAGTGTTAAAAGTGGCTTTGTTCCACTAAGCAATCCAACCAATTGGCTAAGTGAGTTGATATTTAAGGTTCCATATTTTCCTAATGTGAGCCAAGAAAGGATGATGACTCAACAAATAATCATTTAAGAATAATTGAGTCTTCTAACATTGAGGAGACCCCACTTCCTATTAAACTTTGAACCAAATGGGAAATTGGTCTAACAAGGTGATGTCTGGCAACAAATCCACCTGGAGGGAAAAGTAATTGGCAAAGGAAAAGAAAGAGTGCACATAAATCATAGCATGATTAAGGTATTTAAAGCCACTATCAAAGCCAGTCCAAAAGTTACACCATTTATTACAAATGGGTTGATTGTGGCAACAACTTAAGTTGGGATAAAAAAGATCCAATTTATTGCACATGTAATACCACATCTTTCACTCGCCAGTTGTCTAACATAAGGATAATGTACCATATTTATCATATGCCATATCAACCATATTGAAATCACTACATATAACTCAAGTGGTAGTAGCCATTGAATCAACAAGTTATAACCACAAAAGATATCTTTCAATAGCATCATTCTAGTTGTAAACATTTATGATTTCAAAAGCATGATTATTGACATTTAAAGAGATCCAAATTTCACCATTAGTGGGGTCACAGCCATGGTCGAAAACATGTAGAAGTCATGTAGTACTAGCAAGCCATATGAAATGACATGTAATTAAAAGAATGAAACCAATAATCTTCACTTCTTATAAACAAACACAACTAGAGTCAACTGCTTCTAAAGAGTGTCATGGACAAAATACTTCTTAAGGAGGTCGGTGAAACCACAAACATTAAAAGACAAAAAACTCATGTGCAAGAGTTGATCATATCCTTGTTGTCCAACTTTTAGAGAGTGGAATAACAATTTTGCAAGAACTTTGGGTAGAAGGAACCCAACTAAAGTTGAGTGGTGAAATCCTTTATTTCTCAATAGCATATTCTCCCTCCTCCAAGTGCCCAAGAGGGCTATGAGACTATTCCAAATGCTTTAGTGACAAGGGAGAGTGAAAAAAAAAAAATGATTGTGAAGATAAAATTGATGCTAGCTATGACAACTGAGAGAACGTTGGTTTGGAGGATGGCTCACTCAAGGGTGGCATGACCCTTTTTTCCCCTTACCAAAAGGGTGTTAAGCAACTAATGGTTACACCTTGAAATCGGAAGAATTTGAAGTGGGTTGTGTTTTGACTTGCACTCCACCAATGTTGGTATTTTTGTCTTTATAGTGTGACACTGTAGTTCATTTTCCTCAAATTTTGAGACAAGAATCTTTATAGATTGAGGAGCTTCAACCAATCAAGGAGGTGATTTGATGTGGGGGGTTGCTAAAAGGCAATTCTTAAATTTATGTTTGAAAGCTTAATAGGAAAAATAAGTGTTAGATTGATTAAAGTAAAGCACCCTCTAGGTGTGACAAAGGTTGTAAATTTGAATGTCAATTGACTCTTTTAAATCATTAGATAAATCAATCTCAATGCAAATGTGTTTTTATGGGTGACCTTAGTAAAACTTATCAAGCTCCACACATATAACATTTCCTAGAGAGGGAGCAATGGAAGGGGTAAACCTGGAAACTCAAGCCATACTAATACATAGTGATTACAAGGTCGAAAGACCAACAAGGACAAGCAAACGTACTAGGGGTCATGCTTGAAGATAGCCTTAGAAAAATGAAAAAGAAAGAACTCTTTAGAGAAGTTTTCAATAGCATCAATTTGAACCCCATATGAGGCTTAGTGCTTGTTGACCCATTCTCGAAGCATGATTTTAGGGGGAGATCTCCCCTCTAAATATCTTAGGAGACTAAAATGTTCTAACCATCTACAAACACTACCAAATTTAAGGATTGATAAAACAACCATTCGTTGGAGAATCAAAATGTGCACCTCAATACCCTTAGGTTTGATTTTTAATAACGCTTGGAGGAACAATTTTGTAGGCCACCAAACTGTCAACACCAACATGAACTATTGTGTTGAAACTCTTTAAGACCATATAAAGAACAAACTAAAAAAGACCAACAAATGAAGGTGAATAAGGATTTTTCTATCAAAGGCATGGAATGACATAAGGGAAACCAAGAACCACAAAAAAAAAACCACAAACCCTGGTAGAGGACAACATGGCTTTTAAAACTATCCAAACTTTTTTATTTATAATTTATTCTAATTTACCAAAAATAAAATTATGCTCAACGAAAAATGTGTGCATCAAGTACAACATTTATTGTTGAATATATAAACAAAGAAACTAAACAAAAATACATTCATTGTCATTTATGCAAGTTCAATGCCTCTTAATGCTTTCTTCATTAGAATTAACAACCCATTTTATATCATAAAATTATAACCCTTCCCTAAGTTGCTATGTTACTCCACAACCAATTAGGACTCCCTAAGTCCACCTTTTCATTGCACCCCTAGCACTACCTTGCCATACTCCTTGACTTGGGCCAACACTATCCTAATAGTGACATCCCATATTGGCCCACTTCTTCTTTAAACACTTTGAGCCTCTTTTTCATTCCTTAGAATGGCTAGACTCCCTAAATTAGCTTCTTTATCCAAGTCATATATGACTAGATTGGCTTCATGCCTTGTCCCACATAGCCCTATCAACAAATCCTTGACCCGTGGCATTCCATGAAACCACACCAACTCCATGCAAGGCCAAACCAACCCTTAGCTCTCATAGACTTCTCTCCACACCCATGATTGCCTCACTAAGATCCCTAAGCTCTTTGTTTATGGCTCATCCAAACATCACAAGTACTAGATTCTATATCCAACTCAACAAGCTCCTTGAGCCACGCACCTCTTGGCCACTCCAACAATCTTAGTAACCCCTACCACTTTGTTACCCATACAAACTTCTCTTGGCCTATACTCTTGAGTACACATGAACTCACCCACAAGCTCTCATATCAAAACCTACCCTTAGAACCACTTTTATCCCTCCCGCACAAGACTAGAGATCTAATACCTCTTTTGTACCGTCCCCACATAAAGGCAACCTACTTATGTGCCCAATAGACACCTAATGCATGCAGAGAAAGTTGCTTATGTATAGTTGCATGTGTACACCAGTCTCTTCTTTTTAATTTTATATTAATTGTGATTATGACCTCACTACATCTTTTCCGTTCATCTTCTATAATAAACACACTAAGCTTTTTCTTGTTTTTCTTTTTTCTCATCCTTGCACCCAAAATATGGAGAGAGAGTTGCTTGTGTGTAATAGCATGCATACACAAGTCTCTTGTTTTTAATTTTATATTAATTGTGATTATGACCTCAATACATCATCTTCTCCATTTCTTGTTTTTCTTTTTTCTCATCCTTGTGATCTCGACTTCTACATCACCACTCCCCATTCTATTTAGTTGATCATTATTAGCAACTCATTATTTCATTCTCTTCTACTCCTTACAACCCTATCCACAACTTGAAGATAAATCACAAAGTGTGATCACACAATTCAATCCAAAAAATTATCTAACAATATTTGACCAATAGATATTTGATTCAATTTTTTTTATTTATAATTAATTCTAATTTACCAAAAATGCAATCATGCTTGGGCAAAAATGTACATCAAATAAACCATTTGTTGTTAATTATACAAATAAAGAAACTAAACAAAAATCCAACAATATTTGATTAATAGAAATTTGATTTAATATTTAATTTGTATTTGTATTATTCTAATTTACCAAAAATTAAATCATGCTCGAACAAAAATATATATCAAATAAAACATTCGTTGTTAGTTATACAAAGAAACTAAACAAAAATCCATCCATTAATGCAAGTTCATTTTCATTTTAAAAAGCAAAGCATATAAATGCCCCTTGACGCTTTCCTGTTTAAAAGTGGCACTCCATTTTATATCATTAAATTACAATTTTTTTGGTATGCCCTCGTAAACCATATTTTTCTATGGGGCAACGAACTCGAAGAAATGCGTAAGATTTAAAAAGAAACAATAATTGTGCCTTGCTCAAATCAAATATTCAACAAACTCATTCTATGTCCCAATAATATACAGAATTAGGGTAAATTTTCAAGCTGTATTAGATACGCCCGCCGTGAACATCCATAACAACAGTGTCATATCTATGGTGTACGTGTTGAAAAAAAGCCCCTCTTGTGATTTCCAAAGTTCTCCTTTGCGACATCCTTGAAAAGAGTCATATCTTGGTGAAGTGTTGAAAAAAACCCTCTTCCTTGCTTTTTCCTAAGTTTTCTTAGGCTCGTGTCCACCATGTCCCATCCTCTGCCCGTAGTGAAATGCTGACGAAATCCTTGAGCAGTAGGATGCCTATGAAATTTTTGAACATTTTGTAAGAGATCTCTTCTCTGTGCTCAGTGAAAAACACAACCATAGGGGATGGTAATTCCAATACTTTCGGATCGAGGCCAAAGATTCATACATATACATTTATACATGGCCATCTAATTTGGAGGCTCATTAATATTATACATAGCAATTTACAATGATTTACTAATGAGAAGTCACTCTAACCAGATGTGTAACAAATAAGATGAGCCTTAATTAGCCCAGTTGTGACAAAACTTGTAAAACCTAAAACTTGTAAAACCTCATGTATATTACAACATTGGTTTAGTAAAAGCAAAGACTGCAAAAAATGATCTGCTAAAAAGACACATCCATAACAAATGCTTAAGAGCAAAATTGTTTCAACCATTGAACTTTGAGTAGAACCATTCCATGAACAAGAGCAAAATAAAACATGAATTGTGGGAACTACCTCCATTCCATTCACTTTTATGTTTAACTAAAATATTAAACCATATTAAAGCATGGACAAGCAAAACAGATTCACAGTTTGAAGAAGACAATCTTAATCAAAATTTGTTTATAAATCCATACAATAACTGAAATCATGTTCCCGTGATTAAACTTCTCAAAGCTTCTAAATGCCAGTCATGTCCTTTAAAGAACCACTTAAACAACCAGCTCATGATCGTGGCTTCTCCTTTTTCTCCTTAAAAAGAGCTAACAACGATACACCAGACACCTTAACAACCTTAAACCGAACTCCAGGAATATCTCCCACAGCATGCCCTTTTCGCCCAAATCCAGCAATGAGCACCTCATCCTGATGGCCAAAAGTTTGTCAACAATAAGAAAGATCCTGTTTAATAACTACTGCAACAAGAAGCAAATAAAATATGAAACTATATCCACTCTGGGTATTTTGTTCTGATAGTTACGAGTCATGAAAATCATATATAACAGGCAAAAGTAGCAATTCATTCATGATTACCATTCACCAGTCCATATGGCAACAGAAACATTTGATAAATGTTCACCTAACAGTCAAAAACAGAGAGTTCTGATCTTTTTCCTCTCTATATTCATAGGGTCTTTAAAAGTAATTTGCATGTATCTTTTCTTTGCCTATACAGCTTACTCCAGAAGACTCAACAAACAGATAGAACTCGTCCATGGATTGCAAATAATCAGCATAAACCACAGAGCCATAGATGCTATTAATTTTCTAAGTAGACTGCTCATTTAATAAGCATAAACCATAGAGCCATTGATGCCATTAATTTTAACAAGCAAAATTTCAATGCCTTTTGAGTATTAGATACTTACATTTTCTTCGATGTAGTTCAAACAACCATCATTTGGAACAAACGCAGCAATCTTCTTTCCATTCTTGATAAGCTGAACTCTTGCACACTTTCGAATAGCAGAGTTAGGCTGCTTAGCCTCAATACCTCTGCAGAATTAGAAACAAATTAACTAGTATTTAATAATCCTTGCATTACATTCAAATTATCATAAGCCCTGCCAAATATTTATTTGTTTAAACTTTAAACAGGATTCTTCTTAAAACTGCTGCATTTGGCAGCTCATCTCTATAGACAACAAAACAGTAAAGAGTTAAATTAAAGTCATGGGCAAAACATCCAGCAATTGCACAATCCTGTCCACAAATAAGCAGAGAGCTACTCCTCAAAATCTTATTGTAGATTGATATTGTCAATTGGTTGATAAATTTATCGTGTGGTTGCATAAAATGTTTAAGTTTAGCAGCTCTACAAGCTTTCCTGCAATTTGAAATTAAATAACAGAAATAAAATATTTTGTGTATTTTAGTAGACAAAATATATGTCAGCATCCATGTGACAAAACAGGTATAATGCTCAGATCTCATTCCATAAAAATGTTAATTACTAGCACTTGCAGCCATGGGAGGTTCAAGGGATGTGGCAATAGAAAATTAAAGGTAAAATTTAAATTGTATTTTAATATTACATTAAATGAAGTACTACATTCACTGTAAATATAAGAATAACATATATGCAAATTAAATGAAGCACTAAATTACAACTTATGCTGTACGAGCCAGGTGTTATTTCTAAGGTCCAAATTCAACATTATAATGGATGATAGTTACTGTAGATGAAATCAGCAATCTGATACTGTAGATGAAATCAGCAATCTGAGAGTAATGAGCATGGTACTTTAAGCTATTGCAGTCTCTAATGTAGAGTACTCTTCTGGTTCTTCTTCAGCTTGCAAAACAGCAGAAAGAACAACAAAAACTGCAAATTTAAGTACTGTCAATGCAGTAACATTCACTAAAATGGTTTTAGAACCATATTTGTACAACCCTAAGTCTTAAGGAAGGTAGGCTTCTCCAAATATCCAAGCTCTGCTGCTTCTATTGCAAACATATATATTGAAGGCCCAAACAACACATGCCAATGGAGTATACCACCCCTCACAGAATCTGATACACTGAGAAAGAAGAAAGAGAAGAGTCCAATCCTACCTCAGAAGCTCAGGTTTAACCAGAAAAATGCACATGGCAGCATTACATTGATTAAAAAAAGGTGGGGTTATATTTCATAGCACAGAACAAGCCTATGGCTCTGATCTGCCTTGAGTTCAACCATTATGACCAAATAAAGGCCAGGATTGGATCCATTGGATAAAAACATAAAAAACAAATTGGTTATAAAGATATCCTTCCATAAACCCTCCTCACAGCTTATGGCTTGTATAGATTAAAAACTCATACTTCAAAGATATTACAGATAATTCAGGTAAAGAATCGAACCTAGACAACAATTACCCATCACATAAACCCTTTTCATCAGTTTATGGCTTGTGTAAGTTTACTAGCCTATGCTTGAAACGTATCACAAATAAGCCAGCTAAAAACTTGAATCTAGATAGAACCTACCAATCAAGCCAGAAGTTGAAGAACTATTAATAATTAGCAATATCTTTCATCAAGTCCAAGGAATAATATTCTAGAAAAAACAAAGTGAGCAAAATGCTATGTAAAGCACTTACATTTTCTCAAGGACAATGCCCTTCGCATGAGAGGAACCGGCAAAGGGTTTCTTCCACTCATTACCAAGATGGCTCTTCTTGTAAGCCTTGTCTGCCCACAGCTGCCTCCTCCTGTGGGTCTTCAGCTTACGACCTGCTCCCATACCACGTGTCTTCCTGCACAAGCTCACCCGTCATTATTAAATCCAAAACCCTCTTCATAACCCTTAAAACCCACATACAAAATTTCAAGAAATCAAAGAACAATAAAGAGATAAAGCACAAATACCCATTATCATTAATATATTTATACATTTCTTGATTGGATGTGACCAAAAAATACAAGGCAATATGATCTAGGACATACATACAACCAAATCTTTCACTTTACAATAACATACATCCAATGTATATGATTAAATTTCTTTAGGCCCATTTTTTAGCACAATTTCAAATGAGTTGGTAATCTGCCTGGTGGCAAAAGAAGCTGCCTAAAATAAAGATGGCAAAAGTTCAAGCCCAGCAGGACTTGATTCCTGCAATACAAAAGTGATTCTAGTATGGAAACAACATTTTGTTGAGCGCTTTTGTCAAACAATTTGTGTCCCATTGCGCTACCATATTTTGTATATGCAACTACCTGAGCATTCATATTTATAACTCTAATAGGTCAAAGGTCTCTTTCATTTGACAGGCATTCACAAATAGATTTAAAATTGCTATTTCTGTACATGGAAGGGCAATGTCAGCAAAGCTTGTTCAGTTTGGCTTTTACTACTGCCAATTGCTTTAGCCCAATTATACCATTATGCTAATCTATAGAATTCTGAATGGATGTTTATGAATGAATGCAACTGTTACATCATAATAAACATGATAAATAAAGCATGCCTTAACACTTCAAAACGAATACACCTTTAAAAAAATTTGAACTTATGCTATTGAAGTTTTTGACATTTGTATGAATGATAACAGGAACTCGTTTTGTAATGTAAATATTTTTTAAAATAATGGTTTTTGTTAAAAATACCACATGTCTAATTTGTTGCATTATATTTGATGAAATAATACATCCAACCATATCATGCATCACTTACAAGGAAACATGACCCTCTCTAACCTTCTTTCGCAATGTGACATCAACCTCACACAAGGGAGTCAAGATCGAGATCCACATTCAAATCCCACAAAGTGACATCTATGTTGGAATTCCAAGTGGCTTTTGGACTTTCCATTGTGAGTTCTGAGTTCACTTGAGTTGAATATGTGGATTCTTAGTTAAATATGTCGATTGGAAAGGAGATCCCACCTCCCCTGGGCTCTGGCCAGGTTAAAAATCTTGAAGTTTGAAACTTTGGTTGCGGTTTATGGAGTAAGCAAAACATTGGAATACTAATAAAATTGAAAAAGTAGGGGACAAAAGTGCTGTAATTTCAAACCAAATAAAAGGAAAAAAACTGATTTCAAATCAAACACAACCCAAAATGATTTTTTATTTTCACTTTTAGAAAATAAAGCAGGGACGGGGATTGTGTGCTCCTTCCAATTATATGACAATCAATTCAAACCGTATAGATCCAAATTTCTGAAAACAATAATACCAAAGAAAGCAAAAAATATCAGGATCTTATGCAGGGCTTGCTTGTTTATGCAACGGCCAGGTCTGAGCAAGTCTCGGCAGGAAACTCACCGACGCACTCACGAGTTTGAAAAACACCAAGTTTTCCAACCGACTCGGATTGTGAGTCGTGGTTGAGTTGCTCAACCTATTGGAAAAGTGAGGAATAGCCACAAGTCCGGAGAGTGCTCACCAAATTTCAAATATATCATTAAACCTACATCCTACATTCTTTCCTTCACCCCTTCATGGTGAAGCTTCAAAACTTCCACTTCATTTCTAGGGGAGGGAGCTCTGAAGATTCTCTTGGAGGATTTCTGTGCTTAGAGAGATAAACATAGAACAATTTCAATGTGGTAGTAAACATGCATTGAAATGGATATTTGAATGATTTCCCAGACCTCAGAAAATTAATCTGAAATTACAACAGCAAAAGCAGCTTTGCCAGCTAAATAGGATTAATATGGTATAATATATCAGGTTTATTAACCATGGGGCATACTAAAACTTATTGTCAAGGGGAATACACATAAAAACACTTTTCTTTGAGAAACATATCATCAAGAATCAAAGAAATCTGACGACCCTCAATCACTCCTAATCTATACAAGTTCTAACGTAGCCTAACTGTAAAGAGTTTCAGTGCACTGTAAGAAAGAAGCAATGACATTTGGAGAAGCTCACCCATTATTATCCGATCCAAAACCCCTTAACGCAAAGGTCACCGCCCAAATGCAGAAACTCAATGAAATTGATAAATAACACAGGTATTCAAAGAAACCTACCCCATATTGGCTAGATTGATATCACTCCAGACACTGCAACTATGTCGATTACCCTTCTCCCGCCGCTCAGAGGTCTGGCCTGATCTTCCTCGCTTCTAAACCCTAAATTATGTTTCTCTTATATTTGTGGAATAAGAGAATATTGTTTTATTTTTATTTTAAAAAATTATTATAAAAGACAATTGTCTACAAATAAATATATTAGATTCATTCTTTTATATATATATATAAGAGTTTTTTCATATTAATTTGTTTTCCTTCTATAAATTTGTAAAGATGTCATTCAATGGACTTTTCAATTTCTTATTAATAATCATTTATAGTAGTCTTTCATAAAATTCATAACCAATGTGATACAAGAGAAAATGCTCTCCTAATCACCAATTTTTAATCTGTCTAAAAATTTCTAAAGACCTTTATAGAAGGCAATTTGCTTACATGATTGATGACAAAGCAAAATAGATCATATCACAAGTTTTAATATTAATATCCAAATATAAAGACTATGACAATAATTTTGTAGCTTTTTCTTTACAACCCAAAACTACATTTCTTAAGTCCCTCTACACAATAAAAATACGTGTTATTGTTCTATTGACTAACATTTCACAATCAATATCACATACCACTAATATATTAATGAAAGGGGGGAAACAAATTACCATATTTCTTCTACAAATTTCTATAAGAAAAATAAGAAAAATTTCTACCCATTAAATTATACTTTATGAAGTCTCAAATTATTAAGCTAAAACTTTATTTTGGTTCAATTTTCTAATGATTTGAAAGCATATCAATCATGCTTTCATCTATAACCCAAATTTTCTAACTTAAATTCACTACACCTTTGTGTTTCACATAAACATTTATTCTCATTGTGGTCTTATTACTCGACATCTTGAGGACCTTCAATATTCATAAAGATAACCCATTGATTTGGCTATGGAATTCAACCTCTTTTTTTCTTTTTTAGATAAAAAGGTTTATCTTTGCTACACTTTTGTTAAGTTTTGTTTGGCACTTAGTGTAGGTTTTTAGAGTTTTGCATAGAGGTAGCCGATTAGGGCTTATGCAAAATTGGTATATTGTAAATGAAATGTGAAGATATGTATAAACTAATATGATGGGTGGGTTGGTAGATGATTGGATGGAAATTTTGATAGGTTGTTTTAGTCTAGGTGTCTCTGATATTGATATATCAAATGCATGTTACAGTAATAGTATTATTGCTTCAATTGTAAATTAGGGTTGGAAAATGGATTGCGAAGAAAAACATGATGTGTTATCTTTATGTTGGATATTGTTGGCATATGGGGAGATTGTTGGATATCATTGGCATCTGATGAACCGGTATGTTGATATGATGATAATGTATGTTGTCATTGATGTCAATAAGTGTAAGTGAACCGGTAAGCAGATTGAAAGAAGTTGGTGAACCAGTATGAAGAGGCATGAAGAGATGTAGTGAACCAGTGTTAGGGTTTCACTAAGTGTGACTATCGATTGATAGTTTCAGCTCCATGGTTATCGATTTGGTGATCCATCTTGTGTGATGCAACTGATGATACTTTGTGATGAGTTAGCTAAGAGATGTGAATGAGATCGAGGTGCCACGTTAGCTTTGTGCGCATGAAGGATTTCCTTGAGGATCTTGCATGAGAAGATCGACTGTGTTTGAAGTCTACCTCGGGAATGATCATTCTTCTTAGTGGTATGAGAAGAAAGTGTGATGGGTTACTGATTCCCATGTGCGGTGATGAATGAACGATGCAGATTGTCTTGTGATCTGTTTGAAATTGTAATACTCTATGCAATGTGTTTGGACGGTCAGGATTGGACCGCTTGTGTTGTAAACCTAACATGCTTAGGGTTTAGGGTTTATGCTACCGACCTGACTATTGTCTATAAGGTCGATGATGTTTCTTATTGTAAAGTTGTTGGCAAATGTTGTGTGTGTGTATCCGAGTGATGAGATACTTGCCAGACCAATGAGTGGAAACTGCAGAGTGTGATTGTAGAGTAGAGGAAATGAAAAGGATCTGCCTTGGCATGTAGTGTTGTTATCAGATTAGAATTTTACATGTTGTCTTCTAATCATTTCAACAGTTGGAAAATCCCTTTACCGGGTAGCTTTAACGGGCTTATTGTAAAACCTGTAACTAGGTGACTCAAGATCATTGAGTTCTTCAAATCCTCTAGCGAGGTAACCTTTAACAGGGTATTTAGCCATCCCTTAACCGGGTGATCTCTAACAGGATCGGTTCCTAACAAAACCTTATTGTAAAGTCTTTAACTGGACTAGGCTCCTAACAGGGCGAGCTTCAAAAGAGTTCAAAAACAAGCTTGTGGGTATTCATCCCCACCGCGGTTTTTCCCATTTGGGTTTCCACGTGAAAAATCTATGTATTATGTGTTATGCATTTTTCATGTGATGTTTATGAAGTATTTGGTTGAAAGATTATGCATGCAGAGTTAATAGGTTATGGTATTTCTAGTATACCACATGCATATGTTTATGGGTGAAGTTGATGTCAAGTATTGTTCATATTTGAAGTGTTCAAACTTATCAGTTTATGGTGTATGGTGTCTTACTGTGTTTAAACAGTATTGTTGTGGTTAAGTTCAGTAATGATGATAACCAGTTGGTATTGTGTTAACTAGATAAGTTGTTAAGTTTTTGTTTTGCCTGTACTGATTCACCCCCCCCCCCTCTCAGTACCGGTTGGGGTATCTGTTGTTCATCATTACTCATCACTTTATATTTAAATATATATATATATATATATATATATATATATATATATATATATATATATATATATATATATATATATATATATATATATATATATATATATATATATATATATATATATATATATCGATCACCCAAAAAAATAAATCATTTGGCACTTGTTAAGAACCTACGATACACAATTTAATTTTTATAACTTTTTGAAGTGATATTAGCTATAATTTAGACATAGGTTACTTGGGTATAACATAATTTTTTTTGTTTTCATCCTAATTTTAACTTTTTTTGGTTGAAATAAGAACATCAATAACTAGAGGGAAATTGTTTTTTTTATTTTTTTCTCGATTTTCCTATGTTTTTGTGTTTGTGAAACAAAGATGATGCAATACAAAACAACTTCCCCTCTGCCTACCATCTCAAAAACTCAAAAAGAAACAACACAAATACTTAAGACAATTAAACAAAGACTCTCTATATTCACTTCAATACAAATTTTGCAACATAGAATATTGATTTATTCCCATCAAATACATAGATAGACATAGATCAAATCTATATACATATTATTGACATTCAAGGTATTAAAATGGCCACTCTTCTTGAACCACGAAGGCTTCACTTAGTGAACTTGGGTTATAGCACGTGCATTCATGGCATACTAAAGAATCCCCCTATTTTCAAAAAATATTGCCCTAAACTCTTTTTTTGTCACCCCCTCCAAATACATAGCCTGAATTAAAAGCCCCCCTATTTTTGCCAAATATTGTATTTTTAATTTCATAGCTCGAATTAAAAGACCCCCTATTTTCACCGATAGGCAATATATTGTACCCTTAGTTTTGGGATATTAAACCCCCCAATATGAATGCACATGATATAATATTGCCTAGACAATGGAGCCCCCGTGTCTTGAACACAATACCTATCCATAGTTTTTGCACCATACTCTCAATTTGTCATCCTCTATGGGTTTTCCCACTTCCACTCTCTATTCCTTGGCCAAGCCACAACTCCCTTCTTGATCGCTTCTTCCCAAACTCCTCTTGGTTATTTCCACCACCTATGCACTCTCCCATCCACACAAGTCCCTCCCTTCTCTCCCTTATATCTTCCCTTCACCTGGATATTTATATTCCATGTTTTTAAAATCTCCGACTTTAAATTCTATTTTATTCACTTTAAATACCCACCTTACACAACCAACAACCTTTTTTGTTTGCTTTACTTTTCACCAGGGATAACTTTAAGAAAGCACCCCCCAAGCACCCTGGCGAATCAGACATTATTTTGGGGGGAGAATTTTCATATTGATGGAAAAAAAATATTCAAAGTAGGAAAAAAAAATAATTTGTATTGGCGATTTTTTCTATGGTACAAAAAAAATCCATAAAATTCTGGCGAATAATACCTTGTTCTGTGGGGAAATATATATATTGTAGGAGGTGAATGTTTTTCATTTAAAGGAACAAATATACAAGTGTATGGGCGGAATTTTTTACTTCGAATGAAAAATTATTTAAGTGTATTGATGAT
Organism: Cryptomeria japonica; assembly: GCF_030272615.1. NCBI lineage: Eukaryota > Viridiplantae > Streptophyta > Pinopsida > Cupressales > Cupressaceae > Cryptomeria > Cryptomeria japonica. The sequence goes on along the minus strand of NC_081411.1, from coordinate 738,816,239 downwards.
TTTTATCCACCGTTTGAAAATTATTTAATTTGTTTGGCTAATGTTTCGTTATTTATGAAAAAAATATATTTTATTGTCGATTTCATGAATTCATTGTCATTAATAGACAAGGCACATCACATCACATTGAGTCCGGACTTTGCACGATGTATTGATAAGAGCGACCTCATTGACACGTCACACGTACCTAAAATCCATCAATGATTTTAAACCATTCGATGATCGTAGATCAATGACTGAAGTTTTATTTCGGCCCGAATTTCTGAAGAGAACGTAGTTCTCCAGAAAGTGTCCGGAATAGAATTGGATTCAATAGACATGTATCAAATATCACGGTCGATAATGTTGGTCATTTAATATGTCTTGTCACTAACTACAATCCACTCTACCCCCACAACTTTAGCACGACTTCCAATATGGTATTTGGTACTAGTTTAGAGCTATTTCTAATTTCGCACATTAGTGCAATTATGGGAAAGATTTGTAGAGATATATGAAAGATTTAAAAAAATTTAAAGGAATTAATACAATTAAAGAAGGAATTATTACAATCAAGAGCTTCAGCTAATTATAGACGATCTTTGCTTCTTTCATCTTCAATTAGCCTTTGGTAGATAAATCGTCGAAGCTCACGGTAGTTAAATTCTGCCTCTGGTTTAGGTTTGTAGGCTCAGGCTGTATAATTTGGTATTCTCATTTCTCAAGATGGACACTCCTATCCACTTGAGAAGCATGTTTGCAAAGGACCAAAGGGCCTTTTTGGGCTACATTAGAGACCCAACCCTCCAATCAGTTTGTAAGGAGGTTGGGATGTTCACTAATGAGGTTGTGAGGATGGTGTTGGGTAGAGAGTTTGTACGAAATGAAAATAGATACCGTGTTAACACAAACATTACATCCCAGTTCTTGGCGTCTCTTCTAGACCTCAGAGGAGACAAGGTGGATATGTTGTTTCTGTTAAGGAAGGTGTTTAAAGAAGACTTCCTTGGAGATGACGTTATTGTTGTCGTCTTTGCAGAAGTAGGGGTGGGGATCCCTTGGGCGAATGAATTAACCAAGCTTCTCCTCCCTGACCAAACAATGGCCAGGCAACCTTTTCTCTTGAGCTTGAATGCAAAGCAGTTGATGCGTCATAGGAAATGGTCATGGATTGGTAGGGACTTTCTCCAGAAATGGTTTCTCCTGGATGACTTTCCAGACTACAGATGACTTGAAGAATTCTCACATATTATAATGTGTGAAGAATTCTACATAGAGTGAGGGCAAGATTCTTAGGGTAAACCATGAATGTGTTCATTGCCTGTGCCCTAGCCCCGACCCCCTAGTAGTTTTATTTTTTTGGCTATTTCCTCATAACTTCACTCATTTTGGCTTTAAAGTTTTTTAGGGACTCCAACATGTAAAAATTGTAAATTTGCGAAATATATATATTAACGATAATTTTGCAAATTCTAGTTTGTTTCAGTTTACCTCTTATGGATATAAAAATGGCTTTCTATTTCATTTTATTATTTGTTGCTGCCATCATGCCATGACAAGATACTTAGCATAATCATTATGTTTTGAAATAGCTTAAATAGTTATTAATTTATGTGGATATAAGATTTAATTTTCACCATAAAAAAATAGCAGATCTATTCTAATTTCTTGTCTAAAGTTAAAGAACAAACTCAATGTCACTTCTGAGACGACCTTTTCTAAAAGATATTTGAAGTGCTTGACAAAGAAGTATTTAAAAAAACATAATGTCAGGGATTGGCTGCATGTGATATCATCCAATAAGGATCACAATGTCTATGAGCTACATTATTTCAATATTTTGTTAAACAATGGAAATAAATTTAATACTATGATCTTTTTTATGTAATGCTTCTTCCTCTAAATCTTGTTCATTTCATTAATTATTTGTACATTGATTATCATTGATTATAAATAAATAAATAAAAGATGTTTATCTCGCGAGAAACAAGTGAATTAAAAGTCCAACTAACTTGTTGTAATCTTTTTTGCATAATTTCAATATTAAAAAAAGTCCAACTAACTAGGTACATGGACATGTATTTACGGTCCTGTTGAATATAATTCAAAGGGTTAACTTAAAATAGAATTCACATAATTAATATAAATTTTTTAATATGTTTTAAGAGTTTTATTTTGGGAGTTAACAATTAGTATAGATGTCATAACATCCCCTAAAATCATTTATATTTAATTTGTTAAGGTGGATTTTAAAGTTTATTTTTTTAAATAATTTAATAAATATATAAATTAACAAAAAATAATCTAAATATTTTAAATTGATTTAATAAATATATAATTAAATAAAAATTAATTTAAATGTTTTAAATTAATTGAATTATATCCCTTTAGAGTAGTCACCTTCTTATTATTAGTTTCTAGTTTATCAAAGGTTACTAAGGCCTTTAAATCAACATCCAATGTGTAATTTTAGGCTAATGTATGATATTAAACTTCAATTATGCTTAAAGATATATCCTCTCATTAAAATCTTATACCACAAAAAATAAAATAAAATATTTTGAGAGAATATAAAATAAATAGGGAACAGGCCTGCTAATGGGCTACTAAGGGCTAATCTTCAGAGTCAGGGCCTATCTATCCCTGAGTGGACTTCGCTTGAAAAGGGGTGGATTAAGATTAATTTTTATGGCGCATCGAGGGGCAACCCAAGGGCTTCGGGTGTTGGGGTGATTGCCCGTGATGATCAGGGCAACACGCTGGCCATTGTTGCTAAGAGATTGGTGGATGGAATGAACAACGTTGCTGAGTGTCAAGCAGCGTTAGAAGCAATCCTAATGGCTGAGAAATTGGGGGTCAAGAAACTTCATCTGGAAGGCAACTCTCAGGTTGTGGTGAATGGGATAGCTCGAGGTCAAATGGAAGCGTGGTTTTTAGACAAGCAGGTGCGAAGAATGCAACTTTTGCTGAACGGTTTTGAAGATTTTAAGGTGACTCATGTCCTCTGGGAAGCAAACTTGGAAGCTGACAAACTTTCCAATGTGGGAGCGAATGGCTCCTTGGAAAATATGTTTAGTTTGTTCGAGGACTTTAGAAATTGTAGTCCTCTTGATTCCGATTTTGGGTAGAAGGCTTATTTTAGAAAAGTGAACCCAAGCTTGATTTGATGAGACCATATGTAGCCATGATCCTATGGGAATTAATGTTCCTCGTGTTGTGTGTTCCACGATGTTACTGCAAGTGGCCTTGCGGTGATGGATGATGATGGAGGCGAGCGGTGTGAGTGACTGGTGATGATGCTTAGTTTTCTACGAAGCGTGTGGAGTATTCATGACTTGTGATGGCGGTGGATTTTAAAGGCCCTTGTGTTTCTTTTCCTGGCATTTTGTGGTGGTTGCTTGGTGGTTGATGGAGTGCCCAGGGTTTCTTTCTGTGTAGCAGCAAGAAAGGATGGAAGCAAATTTTTCTTTAGAGTCGGATGGGCAATTGCTTGTGTTTCGTGCGCTGATCTCGAGGATTAGGTTATCGAACATTTTCAGAGTAGATGGAGACGATTTCTAGAGGGCAGTGAGGTTGTTCTTTGGAGAGGAATTCTTGACTCAGGATTGGCGGCCGAGAACAAACCTTGACATTTCGTCGCTATTTACTGCCTTAGCCTTGCAAGTGGGGAGGTCGGTGGAGGAATTGCAACGGATTACTTCCCTGGTGTTAAGACCCAAATGGGCAGGAGATTTGTAGGAAGTGATGGCATGAGCTGTCATTAGCGAGGGTTTGAAGTCAGTGGAAGGCCCGTGCAGGAGGATTGGAGTGGATGTTAGGGAGTTGCAGCCTTTTGTCATCTGGTCGGCTTCTCGGTCGATTGTATTGCAGGTGGAGGATGCAAGGAAAGGTTGGGATGAGATTGTGAACTTTGTTCGTCAATTGGGGCCGACTGAGTGTGTGAAGATCCACGGAAAGATGACTCCCATTCGATCTGAGGCCCCTCTGGGCGAGGATGGGAGGCCTTTGGTTAGTCGCCAGCTTCCAAAGAAATCGGCGAAGGTGGTGGAGTGTGGGTCTCTATGCGGAAACAGGCCAAGAACGATGCCAGGTGGAGGGAGCATGACGCTAGAGGCTGGACCCAGCAGGGGTATCCCCAATTTTTCAAGAGAAGAGGCATTGGGGTGGTTTCGTAGCTAGGATCTTTGGGTTGTTCGGGGCCTAGTGTGTGGATTTTGTGTATGTATGTGACCCTTTTTGTGGTTGTTGATCAGGGTGGGATGGTGCTTTATCGGGTTCCTTTTTGTAGTAGGGGCATGACCCCTTAGTGTCACAGATTGTCTATCTGCTCTTTGGATGTAATACTTTTCTATTCTAAGCAATATATTTCATAATGTTATCGATCAAAAATAAATAAATAAAATAGGGAACATAAAATCCTTATTGATCGGTTTATACTGCTTTATTATATTATATTTATTCATTTTTTCATTTATCTTTTTTATACTCATATATATATATATATATATATATATATATATATATATATATATATATATATATATATATATATGTGTGTGTGTGTGTGTGTTATTTATTATTTGTGTCGTCGTTCCATTGATCTTTTATATATTTATTTATTTATTTACTTATTTATCTCTTTTTTGTTTCTTTCTCGCATACTCTATTACTCATATGTGTATGAGTATAAATTTATACCTGGTCTATAGACTATAGTGGCAACGGCTACTCAACCCTTACATTGCAACATTAAAAAAAATGCAACATGCATCATAACTTCTAGTTAACCGTTGCTAATGCTGGAAAATATCCTTAAATATTTAAGGGTTGCGTAGCCATTGTCGTCTATAGTAATGCATTGATTATTTAGATCCTTAAAGATCTCGTCCACCTTCTATTGCCAATGCAACTTGCTATTTTGCGATTTGAAACTAGGTTGGCTCTGACATAGTAATGATGATATGTATCACTCATTATCTATTGTCGAGGAATGAAGTTGGCTTTTGTCCTTCCAGCGATGACCTTTGAGGCTGGATGTTGATTTCCCTTCTACGTGGCCAATCCTGATTCCTGACCTTGTCCTGTCCCTTGTTGCATATGAGGCTTATGCGTAAAGGCTGATAGCCACAACTCACACATATTTATAATATGTCCCCTCAAAATTTATTACTCAAGGTAAGATTTCATCTTTAAATTCAGCATTAAGGTGACATTTGATCGCACCCTGACGTTTGAGATTAAGCTCACAACGCCCCTTGTTGTAGATGGATAATCCGATAAGACTCAAAATATCGAAAAGGCAAATGGCCTTCTGGGGAGAGATTATGAATGAAAGATTGCATGGAATCTTGCAGTATCTGCATGAAGTAGTTATTCATGCAGTGGCCAAGATATTAGGAAATGATTTCATGAAAAGTGATGATAGGACTAGGGCTAATCCTGATATTGCTGCAATGTTTCTTGCAGTTGCCATGTATACTGAGCGGGATAGAGACGTGGTTGAGCGAATCTGCAGGGAGGTTTTCATCCCAGCAATCCTTATGTAATTGGACATAGGGTTGGTTAATTTTGATGATGAATTAACTATTCCCAAACCAAGGCACTATGATATCTTTATACTAAACAACTGTTTTGGTCCCAAGGATGCCTATTCTAACAATTTATGTTGTAGGTGAATTTGCATTGAGGAGAGCTGAAATTAGGCAGAGCCTAAACTTTCTCCTTTGGCTCTTTCAAGTCCAAGGACCCATTCATGAGGATTGGTTTGAAAACTACCTCACAAAGGAAGGGATTTGGGTAAATGAGAAATCGAAAATTCCAGCCAAGGCGTAGACCTGGCTTAATGGGTAGCCTGAGACAAAATTTTGTTAAAATAGTTATAAAATTTAAACCCTCGAAATGTTATTTTTGCTTTAATACATTAGCTCTGTCAGACTTTAAAGTGATATAGTTTAACAGTAACTTTGAACTTTTACAATTAATCATACTTGATATAAATAGGTAATCATACATGGGTATTTTGGTAATTTGAAGGCATTTTGCATTATGCTTTTGATAATTCCTAACTGTTAAAGTTGTCTGATTGATGATCACTATGAATTCATATCCTCTTTTTTATAAGCATATTTTCGACTAACAACTTGTAGAGGAGATTGCAGAAGAATTGTTGAGTGGTTTTTGCAGGACTGTGGCAGGAAGAGTGGAAGCTAACCGAGAAAGAATAGATATCACCGAACAAGCTTACAATCTGGAGAATGATTCATATCATTAGATAGTGAAAGGATAATCCCTAGTTGATGTATAATGTTATGTATAATAATGTAATAGATCACTGGACATGTAAATGGGGAGCTAAATGCTAAATGATCGCTTCAGTTCTTCCACTAAGTCCAGGGTGGAGAAACTTTGTAATTTCGATTAATTTAGGATTATTTGGAATTATGCTGGACTTAATAGTCCCGAGCAAGACCGAAGGTTTTCTTGACTCTGTTATTTCCTACCGGTTCCCACACTGAATGGAGTTTGTAAAATGTAGCATTTTATTAATTATTAATAAAATTGTGGCCCTTGGCTTTTTACCGATCCAAAAAAAAAAATCTTGTTTCCATATAGATAAATATTATTCTACTATTTTATAAAAATTATAATTATATACGCTTTCATTAATTTTTTTTTATTGATAATTTTATAATTTTATTAACATATAAGAAAGATACAAAATGTGGTGGGCAGTTTTATCTTTCTGTCATGCACAAAAACACTAGACTACAAAACACCTATTCTAAACCCCTGTTGCAGACCAACCCCGATTTGGACGACATAGCAGAACCCGTCCAACTATCCATAGTTAAAGAATTTTAAATTTCAAAGCATATACATAAGAGGAGAAAGGGGATTAACCCCCAAGGAGAACATGCAGGGCACATATCAAAAGCCACATCAAACCAAAGAGCACTGGGACTCTTCAAGAGCAAGAAGACCTAGCAGGCGACAAAGCTCCAGGTCCTCTTTAACACTAGCCACCACCTTGGAGGCCTACTCAGTTGCCTCTCTTGGGTGCAACTCTCTTCCAACTTCAGCTCGAGCAACCACACGTAGGGCATGGAGGTATTCCTCTGTACACATAAGCTTGGAGCACAATTTCACCGCTACCCATCCACGTCTAGCTCGTCTTCTACACCTCCTCATCAACCCTTCATCTTGCCACCTAACAAATGGGATAGTAGCCACCCTCTCTGAGCTCCCTTCAACAAGAGTGATTCCCACCTACGACACCACCCTCAAAATTACTATGTCCAAATCCATCAGGTTGTCTTCCTCGATGAGGGTGTTCCGCACCTTAAACACCTCCTCCTCAACGTCAAATCCCCACGCTGCTATGTGGGCAAAAATCTCGATGTTAGTTCAATAGAGATGCCCTACATAGGAAATGTCTTCACAGAGGATAAGCTTCACCACATCAACAAGCTTTTTGTCCTTACATTTGAACATGCCTTTCAATCTTTTGTCTGTCACCTTCCACAAATGGGACAAGCTTCTTGTTAGAGGAGAAGAAGAAATTTGCCTCCATTGCAGATTTCAATTCTCTCCTTCACTAAACCGGTCTCTCTGAGAGGAATTTCCCACTACCACACACAACCCTAGGATTAGCCCTAAAGGAGCACTTTAACACACCTCAGGATTAGCCTTAAAGGAATGCTTTCATTAATATAATTTATACTTTAAAATTGAATATTTTTAAATAATATTTACAATACATTACATTATATTATATTATATTATATTATATCTTATTTATTATCTGTAAATTCATAGGCTCATAGAAAATTATTTTATTACAATATGCAGATATTATAATACTATAAAGGCAAGTACTAGCCACTACATGGCATTTGTTTAATTAGAAAAAACTTTAATTTTCTAATTTCTTTTCTTGAAATAAATTAAATCCATCAGAGTCTTGGACCATCACTTTGATAAGAAATTTGAAAATTAAATCCATCGAAGTTTCAGACCATGCCTTTTCATGAGCAACGAGCATAGATCAATGGTGTAAGGTGGATTTTGGGCCGAAAGTGGAAACAATAAATTTTTTTCCAAACTTCAGTCGGAAAAACCAACCGCCCATGGGACGATGAAGTGTCACTGTGTTTATTGATGTGGCAAAAAAATGGCAAAAGTCTTGGGACCCACGACAACTGACAATAGATACCATTGTTCGTTGGATGAGCACAAATCAATAGCTTAGGGTGGATTTTGGCCCGAATGTGGGAAGTAAACACATTTGTGAGAACTTCACCCGGAATTGAATGTTTTACATTTAATTAATTATAATTAAGTCTAAAAGCTCTATTTCGGGTGGAAGTTGAAAAGGATTAAAAAGACTTCAATAACAGTCTGGAAAAGTGACTCGTGTTTGATGATGGGGCCGAAAAATGACAAAAGTCCTAGGACCCACGACAACTGACAACAAATACCATCGTATGTTGGATGAGCATAGATCAATGACTTAGGGTGGATTTCGGCCCAAATGTGGGAAGTAAACACATTTTTTAGAACTTCACCCGAAACTGAACGTTTTACATTTAATTAACTATAATTAAGTCTAAAAAGCTCTGTTTGGAGCAGAAGTTGAAAAGGACTAAAAAGACTTCAAAAATAGTCCAAAAAAGTGACTCGTGTCTTGTGACATGTCCATTGTCCTCAGAATTTAGACTGAAGCAATGAATATTTTATCCTTCAGTGGTGAATAGATATTAATAATAATTTGTAAAATTAAAACATGATTCTAGAAATTTTGCCCTTTAGGTATTACTTTTGAACTTTTCAGTGTTTTCAAAATAAGTGACTCACATAATTGTATTTCATTTCTTGGACAAACCAGTAAATCCAGGGAGATTAAGAAACGACTACTAGATTGAGGAATGCAATAGAGTCTGTCTGCGCCAATCTAGTGAAATAGAAATTTTGGGTAAAATCTAGAACACCTACATCTCGCGTTTTTTTATTTTTTTGAATCTCGTGGTTCAATTTGAGGGTTAGCATTTTCAGGCTTGTATCTAGCATTAATTTAAACCATTAACAGTAACAGTGATGCGGAAACTAGAAAGAAGTAGTTCAACAAAAAGCCAAGTGAATAAAAAAATATACCTAACCGAACTGGTTAAAACACCAGGTTTCACTGATGAATACCATGATATTTATGACCCTTCTATCCATAGTAAAAAGCGTATCATCAAATAGGGCAAAATTTACTATTTTCAACACAATGTTAAAACAAAGTACAAATAAAATTGCATCGTGGGATGTTAGATTGGGAAGCATGGTGTTACCTGAAGTATTCCCTTGCCCTGAATTTGTCATGGTCTGTGTCGAAAATTATGATGAAGATAAAAAAGCAATTGTTAATAAAAATACAAAGAGGAAATTCTATCCACAACCGAGGGAGAATTTGCTCATTTGTTGAACCTAGGGTTTGAAGCACAAAAATCAAATGTCCACATTGACCTAGGAAAGTTGGCAGAGAAATATGAGAGTGTCGATCCTAGTCATAGAGATTTATTTATCAGAGCTCTAATAGTACATGGTACTCCATTGGCTCGGAATCATAAGCCTCCTTATGATTATAACATTTTTTTTCCATGGGTTCGGGATACTATTTCCTTGTTGACATTTTGCCTGGGATTGGAAAATGATAGGGAAGTGGGTGCTAGCCTTCTTGAAATGATTTTTAATACCCACTGTCTAAGTCAACCAATAAGATATAATTTTGTTGAGCACATTGTTCAATCCATGCAAAAATAATCACTAATGATAAAAAAAGGTTCTTGTAAGACATGTAGGTTCTCATCCTACTTGTGCTATCTTCTTCTATCCAAGTATCGTGCAATATTCGAGACCAACAATCTCCACATTGTGAACTATAAGATTGATGAGAATACTTAGAACAAAACATAGTGTCCAATATATGAATGGACACCTAAGATAAGGAAGGATGATAACTGAAAAAACTACAACCATTTTGCAGACTTCCTTTTGGCATCAATGTTTCATGTAATTACAAGCACTCCAATGCCTAGATTGCTTGGGTCTTGTAGAGATTGCATTCAACTCAGAAGTCAAATACAATTGGCTGATTAGTTCTTCATGGAAGAATACATTGTGTTAAGGTTCTACAGATCAACAATAAAACCCTACAAACTTCCAATACATGTAACAGAGAGGGTATTTGCATTGGAATATGTACGACAATTGGAGAGCACAGATAGGCTCTTTCATGGTCATCCAAAGAAGAGCATATTTCATTCCTTGCCTTTCTCATGTGGAGGGTTCACATTTGAGAGAAAAGCATTCAATGTGGCACATGATTCTTTGACAGTTTTTAGCTTTAGTGATGAGGGTCTCTGGTAGTATGATCCAATCAGTGTAGTTCAAGCAAGGCTTAAGAAAAATGGGAACTCTGAAAGGTTATGTCAACATGAAAGTAAACTATTTTTAGAAAAGCTTAGAAACATGGACTCTTGGGATGAGGTAAAAAAAGAGATGGAGAAAATTTCCGCTGACAATAACATTTCAATAGAAGAATTGTCATCACAAATTATGGCATTGCACACAATAGAGCAGGGGATCCAAAATAGGAGGTCCTACAATTTCTACCCAAAATCTGCTAGTCCATCTAACAAATCTATTCCCAAAACAATTTTGCAAGAATGTAAAGACAAATTTTGGACTCAAACCAAAATAAATGATTTTTGGACTATGAGGAAGAATCTCGGTGAACCAAAGACCAGTGCAGAAATTGAGTCCATCGACGAGGATGAAGAGTTTAGCAAATTATGGAATATGGAGCATCCCACAACAACATACGACAATAGTGATGATGAAAATGAGTATGAGGATGAGGCCACTCCAACAACTACTATAGTCCCTATAATATTTGGTGGAGTTAATAAGTCCATGAAAGAAAAATATAGCAAAGGGGCAAACATTGTGGAAAAAATGGGTTTTGAAGGTGGTGGTCTAGGTCCCACAGGAAAAGGCATTTGGTTTCCACTTGAGGTACAACTTCCATTAGATTCAAAATCAAAAGATCCTGTTAAACCAATCATTGGACTTGATTCATCAGATTCATCACGAAAAGGTACTACTCATTACCCTCCAGCTCCACCTACATTTGTTAAAGGTTCAAATCCACAACCACCACCACATCATGGTATTCCTATTGGTGATGAATCAAGTGTCACTGCCACTGGTGGGGAATCTGGGGATAGTATTCTTATTAGTGTTCAGTCAAGTGCCACTGCGACTGGTGGGGTTGGCATGGGTACTACTACTGATACTAGTTGTCTTGGTGTTGGACAAGTGCAACAACAAAATATCTCTCGCAAGAGGCCACTAGTGGTAGATAATCATACTATTCAGAATCATATATCAAGTGCCACTGTCACTATAAAACTATCATTTGCAGCTTCAGAAAAGACCCCTCAAAAAACTAAAAAAACTACACATGCAAGTGACAGTGGGATAGGATCAGGAATGGTTGTTGGTACTCCTCATAATGCATTAGTTAAAACCATAGACATAGGTGGAACTGGAGTCTCTGCTAATTCACCTTTCAAACATCAATTGCTTTAGCAAGCCCAGATTTTCAATTACGTGATTACTATAAAAAAATTGAACACACAAAAAGTGCAAATAAAGAAAAAAAGGGAGCATTGCAGAGGGTTGCCCTGACTGAATTTTTAGAGGAACAACCTGCAATGAACAAGGTATTTCCAACATATGACCCACACAAAGATATGATGGATTTCATGATTGTTATGCCCCCAAATAAAGATAAAAATCCACCATACAGTCAAATAGATCCCTCTGAATTTCAAGTTAGCACCCTCCAAATGGATTTTTCCAAAGTACAAAATGTGGACAAAATTAGTGTGTCAAAAAAGACTAACGAACCAGTCTACACTTCATTACTAAAGGTGGAGAGAGAAAAACAAAAGTTGGAGAAACAAATAGAAAATTTACAAGCAGACTTGACAAATGAAATATCAAAGAGGAAATCAATAGATAACAAGTGCAATGATTTACAGAAAAGGATAAAAGATTCGGGCTCTACAATAGAAATTGCAAAGAAGGAAAAGATGAAGGCATAATTGAAGGAACTGTGGGAAAAACTGGTTGAAAGCAGTAAAAAATTTGATGATGAAAGAGCCAGTTCACAAAAATTATACAACAATTATGAGTTTGTTGCTATCGAAATAAAAATAATACAAGACCTATTGGATCATGAGAAGGAAAAAGAAAAAAAATTGGAAGAGGAAGAAAGAAAGAAATGTGCACAAATGAAAGAAGACCTGCAGAATGCAAATGATAAAATTAAAACTTTAGAGGATAGATTGAAAAATAATATAAAAATGCAACAAAGTATATACAAGAAAACATTTGGGGACAAATAATGCAGAGGAGTGACAAGTTTTGTGAATGGTTTGAATTGAATGAAAGTTTGAGATTAATTTATTCGAAGATCAAAGGGCATATTGAGAAGAGCATACATGCTTATTTAAAAGAGGATATGGGAAAACAGATTTTGCAAGTAGTCTATAGTACTAGTGACAACTATTTGGAATCCAAGGGAATTAATAGGTGCATTGGTGCCACAGTTAAGACATCATTTATCCTTCAAAAATGCTAGAAATGAAGGGAAACACAAAAAAAATATGGATAAAGGTGGCAAAAAGATATTGAAGCTGCAAGAAAAGACAACCACTTTGATTAAACTTGGTTTGCCGAAGTCTGTTGACCCATCAAATAAATTCATTGGAAAAGAAGCTTACAAAAAAAGCATAAAGGAAAATATGAAGTATGATTTAGACTTGCTTCCCAAGGACACAACTCCCCAAAGCTTTCTGGAATTCATCAAACCATTTACAACTTTGAATGCGGTATTGGGTGAAACAATGACGTCAAGTCACTTTTCTAAATATGGATTGTTGACGAAGTTGCAGTTGACTTGCCATAGTTTAAAGAATATTGGACTTCCATCAGACGAAGAGTGAAACACCCTACAAAATCTAGCACATAAATCTCGAGAATCATAGTATGTATTGCATAGTTTTATGCTTTTACTCTTAATTTCAAGGTTTTATATTTTTTCTGTTTGGAATTTGGCATCGCTAGAAAAAAAATTGTTTTATGAATAGGAAAAAGCTAGCACTCGCTATTGCTAATCCATCCTATGATGCACAGTGCAAACCTTTAGCCTTGTAAATTTGTATTCTCAAATTCTCCCAAGTTTTAACATTTCTGCATCTTTCTATTTATGATTTCTAGGTTTTGGGCACTGCTATTATCTATATTTAATTTGTCATGGCTTGAATTAATATTTAATTTTGAACTCTATTTTTTGAACAAGAGACATGTAACAGTTGTTAAATTGCTAATCTAGCCTATGATGGGCATGTAAATTTGTGTTGAGTTTGTGATACTGATGGTAGTCGAGACAATATATTCACTATTCAGTGCCTTAGTAATTGATTTTGATGTTGAGTCTTCACATGTTGCAAATTGACCTGAAGCTATTGTAGACACCCAAAATTGTCATGATTAATTAAATAAATATTTTATTTATTTAATTATCTAAGCTTAATTCTTCTATTAATTAAATAAATCTTTATTTATTTAATTAATTCATTTATCCTCTTCTAGCCTTATTTCTCATTTAAATAAATACATTTATTTATTTAAATTACCCTTTCCTAAATTAAATAAATATCTTATTTATTTAATTATCCTACTTCTTCTATTAATTAAATAAATCTTTATTTATTTAATTAATTCATTATCTTTTTCTACCCATGACACATGTCATTCATCTCTTAATTCCTACACTACCTACCTCTTTCATTATTTTGGTATTTCTTATACCTACCCTCTAATCCTAGCCGACCTCTCTTTTTACACCTCTCAATCTTAACCCTCCATTTCTTATTGTGTCTTCTATTTAAGGAGATGCTTCCTTCATTGTCAAACCCTAATGACTGATTTTGGAGTACTTGGCTACACTACAATCCTACTTGCAACCACATTCCGTTCTTTGTTGAGCTCTTGTGCACATAAAAATCTGAGAGCAAATATATCAAGCAAGATCAATGGAGATAGGAAGAATGGAGATCAAAACCCTATTGGACATGTGATGGTATAATCTTTGTGATTTTGAGTTATTTTGCATTGTCTTAGGTTATCTTCATATGTTATGGTGGATCTTTGTTCATTGTTAGGCTAGGGTTTAGTGGTTGAATTCATTTAGCCTTTCAATATTGTTATTATTGTTATCCATTTTCACCATACACATTTTGGCACGCCCGGTGGGACTCTTGTCCCTTTGCATTTAACATTTTTGTTGCAGATTTTGCATTTTTGAAGTTGCAGATCGGACAGTTTTCGACAACATTTTAGGTTTTACCGCGTCTGCGAGTGTTCGGATCGCGTTTTTGTGTTTCAGAAGCGTCTGCGATATCGAGAATCGCGTCTGTGTTTCTGCCAATTTTTATTTTTTTGCAGGTTTCTGGAATCGCGTCTGAGAATTTTAACCGCGTCTGTGATTGATCTTATCGCGTCTGCACTCGGAAGTCGCATCTGTGACCTCTGATCGCGTCTGTGAACTTCAGAACCGCGTCTGTGTCGTACAAACGCGTCTGTGTCTGGTATAAAGGCGTCTGTGCATTCTGTTTTGCAAATTTTTCAATTTTCTTTGATTCGGGTTTTCGGATTTTGTACTTAGGGTTTCAGATTTGGTTTATTTTCGGCTAACCATTGCAGATCTAGCTAACCTGGTTTGTGCAGCTTGCTTTGGAGGCAAAAACGTTTTTGTTGAAGGCCCCTTTTCACAAAGTCTTTTGGGTTTTCTAAAAATTTACCTAACTTGTGTGCTTGCAGGAAGGGGTGATCATTTGAAACAACCCAAACTACTAACAATTTTGTTGCAGGGCCTTGGCTAGGGTTTTGTAGTTTTGTTGTGTGCCTTGTTTTCATAGATTAGCGAACACTTCCATTGGTGCACTAAAATTGAATCATTGTCTTTTGTGTCTTGAGCAATAGGCTCTTTTTGTTTAATCTTTAGAGGGCCTGTCTTCCCGTGTGGTCATTAGGACTACTAGTGAGAAGAGAACGACCCAAGTGGTAGCGAGGAAAACCCACCTCATCCAAACCACTATAATCAAATGTATTCATGGTGAAAACTATGGATAACGTGTGCTGATTAGTTCATACCGACACTATGTCTCCCCATAAACCCGTTTGATCAAATTTATTTGATCATTTGTAGGGCGTAACCCCTACCGACTGGGAGCCTTCTGTATTTACAGAGCTGAAAGTGCCGCATGTATGGCCACACGAGCGGATGCCCTTACTAGCACCTCTTTGTTTTAGATGCCCAAATCCTTCTAGTTGTTGAGGCAGGAGGTCGGACCTCTGGTAGCAGCCCACACACATACGGTTCTTAGTAGAGATACAAAGTTCGCCATGGGGAGTTTTCATGGGGACTGATGCTTGGCTGACCCGAGAAGTGAGTGCCGAGGGTGGAGCCAGTGAGGTCAAGCATCTAAGTATCCGCTCTGAATAGCGTAGCCTCGGGGGTAAAACCCTATGTGGGATCAACAACTATTGTCTTGGCCAGCCCTAAGATTTGTGCTTGTCTTATGCTAAACACTCAAACATTCAAGACAAAACAACAAAACATTGTGTCTTTTGTGTCTTCAAGTGTATGCAAAAAAAACTTTTTACATCAAACAACACACTTTTGGAGTCTAAACAGTTTGCAAACATTGAGTCATCAACATTGTGTCCTCTTGTCACGAAAAACAGTCGAAAAATCAGATTTGGTCACAACAAAACAACTTCACAGATAGGAAAAATTGCACTAAGGTTACAGAAACGCGTCTGTGTCTGTTCAAACCGCGTCTGCGTCGGATAAGCGCGTCTGTGAAGTACAGAAACGCGTCTGTGTTTTTGTCCGCGTCTGCGTAAAACAGAGGGGCGTCTGTGTCTGGGAAATGCGTCTGTGAAGTATACAGAGGCGTCTGTGTCAGGATTTGAAAACTTTAACAGTTAAGCAAACAAAGAAAATCAGTTTCGGCATACTTGAGCTTCTTAAGTTGTCTCTTCAGGTTTCATCTAGCATTCAGCCTGTTCTAAGGTTTCACACAGTCCATCATTGCTTCACACCTCATTTTACATTCATACTTGTCTAAACCTGAGTCAAAAGGTCACTTGCTTGTCCTCATTATACTCTTTCAACACACTACATACTACTACACTTTGCTAAGTGGTCCCTCATCAAGGTTTCTTACCTTTGGGTCTCATTTGGTCTTACTTAGAGTCAAGGTCAGCTTACCTCATCAAGAGAAACTATCCTCTCTTTGGAAGTCACACCTACTCTACTACTTACATACTTGGTCTTACACTTTGGACATTGCAAGTACACCCCAAGATTCATTTACACTCCATACAACTCTTGGTCTTCCATACTCTTGTCATTTTTCATCTAGTTTCTCACATCTTGGTCTAACACCTAGTTCATGGTTGAAACCCGCCTTCAAAAATCTAGGAGAATAGCTAAAGAAGCTCAAGAATCCGTAAACATGAGTTCTTATGAGTATGAAAATGATCTATTCTACAATCCTGAGCACACTACATTACCAGACATGAATGTTTATAGACATAATCCAAATGTGGAAAACACAAACACTATAAACAACAATGCTACACACAATGACACAGTTGACAATTCTTCAATACTATCAGCAGACATACAAGAATCCATAATGGATCCTCAATTCAATAGATTGGTTGAAGAGATAATGAGGAGAGATCGACAATACTTTCTAAACATGATGGCACATAGTGGAGCTAAAATACCACATGATTTTGACTTATCTCAACTTATGGAAAGTCGACCCTCACAACAAACTCAACCCAACCTGGATCAAAGGAGACCAAATAGTGGAGGAAATAGAGGACCGAATAATATGATGCCGGAGTCACCATCAGCTTTGCTTCAAAAGCCAGCAATCCCACATACACAAGCTCAAACATATGATACTTACACTCAAGGACCATCATGGAGGCCTTATGCTCAATCACATGCTCAAGGTATGAATCAATCAAAACAAGTGGATACTCAAGGACATCCTCAAAATTTTGACACAAGGAGACCTCATGTCAAAATTGGGGGCAACACAATGGAAAATGAAAGGCCTATTGAATATGGTTTATACACACAAAACAGATATGGGGTTCCCCAACAAGAAGTTATGCCAAGTGCTCCATACATGTCGCAACAATATAGACCTCCATATGGACATGTCTACGATTAGTATCATCCATACATGCAACAAGCTCCTCCTCAAATGGGTGTTTCAAACATGGGGTATGCAACAAGAAATCAATCTCCTCCCAAGAATAATTTGGAGCAACAAATTAGAGATTTACAAAAGAAAATGGAGGACATGAGTACATCAAAACCTACATACACTATGAGAGATATATGCCCTTATCCCTTTGATAAGAGCATTCCAATGCCTCCATTTCCTCCACACTTTGTGACACCAAAATTCGACAAATATAGAGGGAGAGGAGACCCCAAGGCACACATAAGACAATTCTTCACAGCTTGCATTGAGGTAGCGGCAGAAGAAACATACTTGATGAGGTTATTCCCACAGAGCTTAGGCGATCAAGCTATGGAATGGTTTTCTCAATTACCTCCTGGTATTAAGTCATGGGGCGACTTAGCAGAGGCATTCATTCAGCATTTCTCCTACAACATAGAAACAGATGTCTCAGTTACTACCTTGTGCAATACTAAACAAAGGGAAGGAGAATCTTTTGCGTCATTTTTACAAAGATGGAGAAACTTAGCTAGCAAATGCTCTTACGAAATCCCACAGAAACAAATGGTGGAAATGTTCACACAAAATGTTAACAAGGCTATTGGCTATGATCTCAGAAAAGCTTGTTTGTCTACATTCAAGGATGTCATTGAAAAGGGCCTAGCAACAGAAAAGGTCTTAATTGAACAAGGAGTTATCAAACTATTCAAAGAAAACAAAGAGGACTTTAAGGGAAAGGACAAACCAAAATTTTGGAACAAGAACAAGAACACAGTTAATGACGGCGTTGTTGATGCCAATACAGTGAGACCAAAGTTCGTCTTTTCTGGATCAAGTTCTACCAACAATCAGGTGAACACTCAAACAACTTCTAGACCACGAAGGAAGTACACTCCATTGGGAGAACCACTTGAATCAGTATTCAAAAAGCTTGTAGCAAACAAAGTAATTACAGTTCCAGATTTTCCTCCTTATGAACCAAAGGTAAAACCAAATTGGTGGAATGATGATGAGTATTGTGAGTTTCATAAGAGCAAGGGTCACAAGACAGGTAATTGCCATCGATTGAAAAACATTGTGCAAGATCTCATTGATAGAGGTGACATTGAGATTGAGGGACATTCATCTAATCAAGAGCATGAGGTGTTTAAGGAACCATTCCCAAAACATGACAAAGGAAAAGGCAAAGTCACAGATGATCAAGCCAATTACACTAGAGCATCTTACAATTATGATTCTACTATCAATCACATCTCAATGGAAAATCATATCTCTACCATTACTATCAAAAACAAAAATCCTGAGAATTCTTCTCAGAGACCCAAAATTGTCCTAAAAGGTGTGGGATCTTCGTCCGAATCTACCTCTGAATGTCATGTTACAACCCGTCGAGGTAAGATCACATTGCCAGGTACCTCCACTAAAAATACCAATCTTTCACCAATCAAGCCTGAGTACGACCTTGTAGAACAACTAGGGAAGACACCTGCACTCATCTCTATTCTTGAGCTCTTACGTATATCTCCTGCACATAAAGCTATCCTTGACAAAATTTTGAGAGATACTGTCGTCCCTACTGATCTGAACGTGGACCAGTTTCAAGCCATGGTGGGATACCTTTCCGTTCCACACTCCCTTACATTCACAGAAGCCGATGACGCCTCCATAAGTCAGCCACATAATGCACCTCTACATGTTGAAGCCTTCATACATAAACATCGAATAAAGCGAGTCTTGATAGATGGAGGAGCAGGTCTTAATATTTGTACATTGAGCACCATCAGACAATTGGGATATTCTAACAAAGCTGTGAATTCTACAAACCAAATCACCATTAAGGCTTATGATGATGAAGAGTGCTCGTCCAAGGGCACGGTCACCTTACCACTAAGAATAGGGCCAGTCACAAAGGATGTGGTTTGTCAAGTCCTAGATCTAGATCTCACGTATAACATATTGCTAGGACGTCCGTGGATTCATGAAATGAGGGCAGTCCCATCAACATACCATCAGTGCATTAAGTTTCCTCACAATGGAGTCGAGGTAACAGTCAATGGTGATCCAAATCCATTCATATATTGTAATAACTTGAGATCACATACTGAGACTATCATCCCCAGCAATCGTGAGGCTACTCCTTCTTCAGCATATATTGATCCTGAGTCATTAAAGCCCTCGACATCCAAACAAGGTGAACTCAGAGCCAAGTTTCAAGACAAAGGCATGGGAGAATACACTTTGAATCAAACAATGTTTTTACGACAAGTCATGACCTCTCCCAAGGAATATGGGAGGCCACATCCTAACAAGAAAATCTCTATCATGATGCTCAAATGGGATCCTACCATCTTTCAAAAATGGGGTGAACTAGAAGAAGAAAATTTATATAAAATGCTCTATAAGGACGTTGAAGAGGACACACATGATCAGATTATTATACCCTGTGAGAACTATGGCAAAGGCTTCAAAATTTTGCAAAGATTCGGGTATGATGGAAAAAGCCCTCTCGGACTACGCAAAGAAGGTGTCATGGAGCCCTTGCAACCTGAGCTAACTACAAGAAGAGAACGCTCCAAGGGGCTTGGTTTTCTAAATCCCAGACTACAAAATAAAAGAACAAAAGAGGTATGGCGAATTAAAGTTGCCGAAGTTCAACAAGAAGATTACTATTCCACAGATTCTAATGAGTGGGAATGGGGTTCAGACAAATCCTCCAGTGACTATGAGCTCACTGAAACATTCAGAGAGCCGGATGAACCCACAGAGGAGGAGGAATTTTACAAAAAGTTCAGAGTTGGTCAAGAACCAACCCATAAGGTTCCCGCACAAGCTTCGTTTCAAGGTCCTAGGTCAAAATCACATAGGATGAGGACACCTGTCCCAGAAGGCTCTACTAGTGATGACAATTTGGATTCGCTCACGATCGAAACTGATGAGGAGAGTGCCATCGATGACCTCGACGATTACCTTGACATACCCGAATATAACCACATCTTCACTATTAGTCCTGCAAAATCTGAAAACACTAAAGACCTTCCCCTTGTTCACCCCCAACTCATTGACTGGGATCATGAAGGACCAGCACAATTTGATACATTTCAAAATGACGAAGCTATTATCGACTACCTTGGCATTCGAGATGATCTTCCCCCTGGAGACCACAAAGCAGGATACGCCATAGAGCTCAACAACATAGCATACTTTGGTGAGGGTGTCGGGCCTTCTAGTCGCAAAAATGTGAAAATAAAAACAAAACAAGGGTCTTATGGCGAAAACCACACCGTGGCGCTATCTGACCCCAAAAAAGTAAAAAGAAAGGACGTATCTGAGGGTAAAAACCTCTCTGAGGCGCCCGAAGATGGAAGGCTCGACATTCTCCCAGCATCATACGAGGAAAAATCATCCATGTTGGTAGAGGAGACTATAAAGACGAACATTGGTACAACAGAGGTTCCACACAACATATTTTTGGCTCAATCATTGACAGAGGCCGAGAGAGCAAAATTCATAAGTTTCTTTAAGGGACGACAAATCAACTTCGCATGGTCATACGCTGATATGCCTGGACTGGATCCGGATTTGGTAATGCATCATTTGACAGTCAAACCGGGGGCAAAACCAGTAAAGCAGAAATTAAGGAAAATGCATCCACAAGTGGCATTGCTAGTCAAGGCAGAGCTGGAGAAATTATTGGATGTCGGATTCATACGCCCAATTGATTATCCCGAATGGATTTCCAATTTAGTACCTGTCAGCAAACCGGATCGCAGCATCCGAATATGCACAGACTTCAGAGATATCAACAAGGCTTGTCCAAAGGACGATTTCCCATTACCAAACATTGACTTGATCGTTGATCTCACAGCATGCCATGAAATGTTATCTTTAATGGACGGATTTTCTGGATATAATCAAATCAGGATTGCACCTGAAGATCAACATAAAACATCATTTACTTGTCCATGGGGAACCTTCTGTTGGAATGTCATGCCCTTTGGGCTGAAAAATGCAGGCGCCACTTATCAAAGAGCGATGACCACTATCTTTCATGATCTCATGCATGTAACAGTGGAAGATTATGTTGACGACCTTTTGGTTAAATCAATAGACAGAAATACACAGTTGGACATACTTTCAGTTGCTTTTGATAGGCTGGAAAAATACAAGGTAAGATTAAACCCAAAGAAATGTGTCTTTGGAATAACCTCCGGGAAGCTCCTAGGATTCATTGTGTCTAAAAGAGGAATAGAAGCTGATCCAGCAAAAGTCAAGGCTATCTTGGACATGCCGCCACCCAAGAATATCAGTCAACTTCGATCTTTACAAGGGAGACTCCAGTCCATACGAAGATTCATAACACAACTTGCAGATAAGTGTAACCCTTTCCAGCACCTGCTACACAAAAACATCAAGTTCAAATGGGATGAGAACTGCCAACAAGCTTTTCAGACGCTCAAAGATTATCTTTTGAACCCGCCAGTTTTGATGCCACCAATTCCAGATCAACCATTGCTACTTTACATATCGACTACTCCGACAGCACTGGGGGCACTCCTAGCACAACAAATACCTGACGGCAAGGAAAAAGTAGTCTACTATATCAGTCGCACATTGGTGGGATATGAGCTAAACTACACACCGATCGAGCGTGCATGTCTCGCTGTGGTCTTTGCTTCACAAAAATTATGACATTATATGCTCACTCACAAGACTAAGTTGATTGCCAGAATTGATCCACTAAAATATCTTCTCAACAAAGCTACACTTACTGGGCGGCTGGCCAAGTGGGTAATGATTTTGAGTGAATTCGACATTGAATACGTGGACAGAAAAGCAATCAAAGGACAAGCCATTGCAGACCAACTGGCAGATGCTCCCATGATAGATGATGCTCCTCTACAGTCAGAATTTCTAGATGAGTCCATTCTAACAATATCACTTGCAAAGCCATGGCAATTATATTTTGACGGCTCATACACACAGCACGGGGCAGGAGCGGGTATACTCTTTATAACTCCTCAAGGTGATTCTATACCAAAATCATACCGTTTGTCATTTCCTTGCACTAACAATATAGCGGAATATGAGGCATTAACAACTGGGTTAAGAATTGCAGTTCAATGGAAGATCCAAGAACTTCGTGTTTTTGGGGATTCTCAACTTGTCATCCGTCAAGCAACTGATGATTACCAAACAAAAGATGAAAAACTAATGCCCTACAAACAACTGGTAGATGATTTGAAACAACACTTTGCAAAGATAGAGTTTGAGCAGATACCAAGAGAACAGAATCGCGCTGCTGATGCCATGGCTACAATTGCTTCGCTCATTGATCTACCGCAAAATGAGACCTACTATGAATTCCTGGTAGACAACCTGTTGATTCCGTCATACGAGATCACTCCTACGGAAATGATATGTGTTGTTGGTCCTGAATCCCAGTTATATGGTTCCATATTCACATACCTTCGCGACAATATCTTACCTCCCGATCTATCAAACAATCAACGCCGCACTTTCATTCGCCAATCCTCTCGATACGCCATTTTAGCAGATATCCTATACCGACGAGGTCTAGATGGCACCCTTCTTAGATGTTTAGAGAGTGACGAAGCTCAGATTGCGTTACGAGAAGTGCATGAAGGGATATGTGGTCCGCATACTAGTGGTCCTACCTTGGCCAAGAAACTCATCAGGACTGGATACTACTGGCCTACTATGGAAAAAGATGCATATCAGTTTGTCAAGAAGTGTAAGCAGTGTCAAATTCATGGAGACCTCATACATGCACCAACACAGGAACTACAACCACTTGCGTCTCCTTGGCCCTTTTGTCAGTGGGGACTCGATCTCATAGGCAAGATTCACCCTCCTTCTTCCAATGGACATAAATTCATTATCACAGCCACAGAGTATTTTATAAAGTGGATTGAAGCCGTGCCTCTCACCTAAGTTACTGGGAAACAAATCGCTACCTTCATTTTGAACTACATCATTTGCCGATACGGGATTCCTACTTCCATTATTACTGATAACGGACGTCCCTTCAAAAATCAGGATGTTCGTGAACTCTGTGATTGCTTCCATATCTCTCACCATTTCTCCACACCATATTACCCCCAAGGTAATGGCCAAGCTGAGGCGTCTAATAAAACAATTCTCAAAATCCTTAAAAAGACAGTCGACGATGCTGGCCGTAACTGGCATATCCAACTCAATCCTACACTTTGGGCCTACCGCACAAGTGTCCGCACACCTACAGGAGCTACACCCTACTCACTTGTCTACGGCTCTGAAGCCATCTTGCCTATTGAGGTCGAGTTACCTTCTTTACGAGTCTCCTTGAGAAACATAATCAACGATGAAGACTACAGGGTCTCTCGCTTACAAGAACTGGAACTGCTGGAGGAACGAAGGCACACTGCTTTTAATCATCTCAAGGCTTACCAACAACGAATGAGTCGCAGTTACAATCACAAAGTTAAGCCTCGCACATTTGAGGTAGGTGACTTAGTACTCAGAGAGAACCCCAAGAATCAGCAAGACAGAGAGAAGAAGGGCAAGTTTGAACCAAACTGGCTTGGTCCTTACATCATCACAGCGGTATATGGATCTGGGGCATATCAGCTCTCAACTACAGAAGGTGAACCCTTGGAGGATCCTATCAACAGCATGCACCTTCGCAGGTTCTACACATAAGCTCTTTGGAATATCCTAATTCAAAAATACAAAAAAAATTATAAAACAAAAAAAATCGTTACTTGGTGAAAACCTGGCAAACAGGCGCCTTGTGACACAAAAAACATTGAAAAAATTGAAAAATCGAAAAAAGAAAAGAGAAATAATTTCGTCCAACGGTGAAAACCACTTCGGTGGCGCCCTGGGCAAGTACCATGGTGAAAACTGGGTTCCCAGCGCCATGCGTAGAGACATTGCTCCTCCCTCCTTCAGGATTCTCTTTCATCATTTCACTTTGCACACACTCACGAGCAATTCGTTCATAATAAACTTACCCATTCCCATCATGGCTTGTTATTGATCTACCTAAGATTGGTTAGCCATTCATAATAAGCATTCCTTTTCATCCCTTTCCATCCATAATAAATCAGATCCTATCTGTGGCTAAGGCAAAATCCTACGTCTAGTGATGGGTGTGGAACTGAGAACATCACATGTTTCGAGGAGTACAGTTTCTTCCAGTTTCCTTCAAGTCTATCCGCGCACAATCCGCAATAAAGCAACATCTGCATCACCAGATCCGCAATAAAGTTTCATCTTCTCCGCAATAAAGTATCAGTTTCATGGATTCAATCAGTTTCAGATGAGACACAGCAGCAACAATGAGCTTCAACAAAATCAAATCTTTCAACAGACTTAGACAACATTATGGTTCAGTGCTATCTATCCTTTCTGTGAAAGTAAACATTGTGACCACAATCAAACATGACTTATACAAGTGACAAGGGACATTAAACTTGAGGACTACAGTGGATGTTGGTGTCGAGTCTTGGTTTTCTTTTGATTTCATCTTTTTTTTTTTTTTTGGTGACATGTCTTTTAGCTTTTCCAGGATGTCTTTGACTAGAGATTCTATCTCCAGGATGTCTTTGACTAGAAAGGCGAGGATGGGATATCGTCACCTATTTGCATTTGCTGTCTGTGGATTGTCTTTTAGTAATGCTATGACTTGTCCAAGGATATGAGGACACTGTGAGTCTAGTATGAACTGGGGCATTCCTTGTTTGTAACTGTCTTATTTCCATGCAAACAGGTACAATGACTTTCTGGGTCGAACATATGCCTCGATTGTCATAACCTACTTGCCATAATAAAGCTCAATGATGATAACGCACAAGAAGCTCTTTCACTTTCATATCTTTTGTCTTCCATCCCCCTTTCTTGATTAACTTCCATCATCCTTCTCGAGTCCGCGTAGCCAGCTATCACATAACTGAGTATAATGACACACCAAAAACATTTGCATTTCATATAGTTACACCTGCATCACCACATATAAGCATTTCATACATACAAATAGATATCACAATTGCATCATATCCTGCACACAACACCTGTTAGCACAATTTACATTTGCATAATCATATTCATTTGCATTACATACATTCACATTTGCATCATGCATCACATATACAACATAAAAGGAACAAAAATATATTGCATTGCATCATATAAGCATCCATATCATAAAACATGTATTACACAAGAACATCTCATCACATAAGGTACACATGCATATAGCTGCCGCAAAAAATGGATCATCTCTCATATATAATCAAAATGTGTCATGATACAATGATGTCAAAAGAATCATATGGCTACAAAAAATCACCCGTAGGTGTCTACAATACAAAAATGGTACATATACTGATACAAAGGGGAGCCCTCTCTGGCTATGATGAACTCCCTCCCTCGGAGCCGCCTGGCCTCGACGGAGTTTGAGCTATAGATGGACCCACTCCAGGATCCCCCTGTCTCTCTGGTGGTGGTGGAGGACCCATGACCCCACCGCTGGATGCTTGCCTCCTGCGACTCCCTCCCGTAGCCGTCGCTGTGCGCGACGATCTATGGAAGCTCCTCGCCCGCTGATCCGCTGGCACGACACCATAGTACAGATCCCTCCAGTAGGCGATCTCCTCTCCGGCTAGCAGCACATATGCGTAGCCTGCCCCTGCATCCTCTGCTGCCCGCCTCCCTGCCCTCAGAGCTGTCTCGGCCTCAGTATATCTCTGGATGGCCTGGTCTCTCTCCCGCTCTGTGTCCCTGAGCCTGATCCTGAGGCGATCCCTCTCCCGCTCCAAATCCGCAATCTCGTCTGCCTGGCCCTGGCAGATCTCTCTCAGCCCTAGCAGCTCATCCTCCTCAGGATCACCACCCTCAGCCTCTGCTTGTGGCTCCTCCTCTGCAGGTGCCTACACCTGTGCCTCCCCCTCTACCTGTCTAGGTGCCTGAATAGGTACCTGTCCCTGTGCCTGTCCCTGTCCCTGCACCTGTCTAGGTCCCTGTGCTCTAGGACCCTGTGCTGCTGGTACCTGTAGGGGCACTCCACCGCGACCCCTCACCACCTGAGCTGCTCTCTCCTGTCCTCCCTCCCTCTGAGGTGCTACTCGCCTCTCCCCCACCACTCCTCTCCGCCTCCGTCTGCCCCTGCCTCCATCTCCTCCACCATCATCATCATCATCCTCCCCAGCCTCTCCCTCCAGCAGCTCTCCCGGATCTGTCAATCTCGGAAAGGGATGCTCTGCCCAATACGCAGAGTACTCTGCGTCCATCCCGACATCCTCTACCTCCGGCCACATGTCCCATGGTAATGGCATCATCTCCGCCAGCTGTGTCACGGCATGATCATATGATAACAGCGGCCCGAACTGTACCTGATCTCTGACTGTACGAGCATACATGCCCGAGCCTCGTGGCATCCGCTGAATACGGCCAAACTGCCTGCATACCCTGTCAACAAGCTGCCTCTCTAGAATATAGGGCGTCCGCCCAATCAGATACTTGCTCCTGAATGCATAGGGTAGCTCCAATGCGTCGTCATCCCACTCCTCGCACCCCAAGTACGGCCTCCAGATAACCATGTCAATGTCATCTATGACGCGCCTCCAATGCTCCAGTCGACCAATCCAAGGCTGTGATGTAATCATATCGTACAAATGCACGAAACTCCGTCCATGCCCTCTGCCCCTGAAGTGGATCGACCGTGTGATCGGCAGATGCTCATATGCCCACACTTGAAGGAGAGTCACTCCGCAGCCCAAGCCCACTGATCCGTGATACATAAACTGATGCAGCTCATAGTACAAATGTGCCAAGACACATGGCCCCCATGCATATCTGGTGTGCTCTATCATCAGCGTCTCCAATGCCCCTCCCCAGCCAACTGCCAATCCCCGTGTGGCTCTGTCCGGACACAAGTAACCACTGATGGCTCCTCCAATAACCGCTGGCAAAGCTAAACCTGTGGCGGTCATGGTATCCCAGGCTACGTGACCTGCTCGCATCTCCAACCTGGGATCCTGAAATACCCATCTCAATGCCTCCCTGTCACCATCACGATCGTATGGAATCAACTCTCCATCAATCGGAATATGCAAAATCCTGTAAACATCCTCTAGTGTCATTGTCATCTCACCCATCGGCAGATGAAACGTGCACGTCTCAGAGTGCCATCTCTCAGCCAACGCAGTCAGCAAACCCATGTTTGCCCGAAACTCAGGCACAAATAACACATGTGTAAGACCCATCTCCTCAATGGAAATCCTATCCTGGATCGACAACTCTGGTCGCAACCTCTGAGTCGATGGGAATCTCTCCCGTGACTCTAACATAGGCAGATACTCCTGCAGTCAAAACAATCAATCATGTCAGTTATCGTGGCATTCCCTGTTTATCACAAAATGCTACTTGCTATCTAAATGCATACGCTTACCTATCCTAGTGACACTCACTGTTCATCACAAAGTGTTGCTATCTATCCTAGTAGTGCTCCCTGTTCATCACAAAGTACTACGTGTGTGACATTCCCTGTTCATCACAAAGTGTTACTCACATTCGCACTCCCTGTTCATCACAAAGTGCTGCCTATCTTGGTGCTCCCTGTTCATCACAAAGTGCCTTGATCTATCCTAGTCTTCCCTAGAGGACCTGCTTGAGTGTATCCTCTCAGCAGCTTATCCAATCGATAGCGTATGTTCATCACAGAACTGCCGATTTGACCTAGAAGACTCAACCTATGCATTTTGACACACAAACACGCTTTAAACTCCTAAACGCGCTTTAAACTCCTAAACGCGCTTATAAACTGCACAAACGCGCTTCTGCAACACAGATGCGTTTTCTGAACACAAACATGCCTATACCATGCACAAACGCGACCAGGGAACACATACGTCCCTACATGACATAAACGCCCCTACAGGGCACATACGCTTCTACATTTCACAAACGCGTCCGTATTCAGCACAAACGCGGTTCCATGCACAGACGCGCCTGGACCCGACACAGACGCGCCTGTCCGACACAGACGCGCCTGGCACTGACACAGACGCGGTTGCGCATTTTTGCATATTTCAACTACCCTATTCCTAGCGCATTTATTGCTACTTAGCATGCATTAATGACAAAACTTGAAATGCGTGAAAGTACGAGGAGGTTTTCGGGTACTTACCGGCTCTCCTGCATCGGCTGGTCGCTGGAATCGGCGAACACGGTCGAATCTATGAATGAAAGCCATCGCTGCTGACTACTGCTGCTCTTTTCTCGCTCTGCACGGTGATCTTCTAAGGGTGTGGATGACAATGAGGATGTCTTTTGCCCGTGGTCTATCTTATA
The DNA here is from genome assembly GCF_030272615.1 of Cryptomeria japonica. Classification (NCBI taxonomy): domain Eukaryota; kingdom Viridiplantae; phylum Streptophyta; class Pinopsida; order Cupressales; family Cupressaceae; genus Cryptomeria; species Cryptomeria japonica. The sequence continues at coordinate 738,787,521 of NC_081411.1, read as the reverse complement.
GCCTACTCCTACCCCTGGCCTTCATTTCCCGAGTCAGTCTTTCTCATCCCGTGACTTTGTCACTTTATCCGATCAATCCATTCTAGCCTCTCTTTCTTATCGAGAGATTGTCTGCAATCTTTTCAGACATTTTCATCCAATCTCTCGAGGGGGCATATCATTCCCATTCTGGGGCAACTCTGTATCAGTTCATCTTATCTTCTCTGAAACAACGCGACAAGCCGCATTGTCTCAAAGAGGGGCAAAATGTAGACACCCAAAATTGTCATGATTAATTAAATAAATATTTTATTTATTTAATTATCTAAGCTTAATTCTTCTATTAATTAAATAAATCTTTATTTATTTAATTAATTCATTTATCCTCTTCTAGCCTTATTTCTCATTTAAATAAATACATTTATTTATTTAAATTACCCTTTCCTAAATTAAATAAATATCTTATTTATTTAATTATCCTACTTCTTCTATTAATTAAATAAATCTTTATTTATTTAATTAATTCATTATCTTTTTCTACCCATGACACATGTCATTCATCTCTTAATTCCTACACTACCTACCTCTTTCATTATTTTGGTATTTCTTATACCTACCCTCTAATCCTAGCCGACCTCTCTTTTTACACCTCTCAATCTTAACCCTCCATTTCTTATTGTGTCTTCTATTTAAGGAGATGCTTCCTTCATTGTCAAACCCTAATGACTGATTTTGGAGTACTTGGCTACACTACGATCCTACTTGCAACCACATTCCGTTCTTTGTTGAGCTCTTGTGCACATAAAAATCTGAGAGCAAATATATCAAGCAAGATCAATGGAGATAGGAAGAATGGAGATCAAAACCCTATTGGACATGTGATGGTATAATCTTTGTGATTTTGAGTTATTTTGCATTGTCTTAGGTTATCTTCATATGTTATGGTGGATCTTTGTTCATTGTTAGGCTAGGGTTTAGTGGTTGAATTCATTTAGCCTTTCAATATTGTTATTATTGTTATCCATTTTCACCATACACAGCTATTATTGCTCCTTTGTTTCTATAAAATGGAATTCAGGGTCATTTGCAAAGGGTTCTGAAATTTTGTATTGACTTTTGCATGGAGAATCACACAGAGTCGTGTATTGAATGAATTGTATCATATGACTATATTTTGAAAGAATTAATGAAAATCTAAGTTCTCAACATGTCTAAGTAAACATATCTGTATCAATAAACACATTATGGTCTTTTATTATGCTATTTTATATCTGGAAATAGAAAGTTAAAAAATACAATTACAAATCAATATTAAATTCTAATTGCAAAAATTTGACAGACTCATAAAATATCATCAAGTTATCAACCACAATAATATGATTTTGTAATATAAATGATGAGATACAGTAATAAGATTAATAAATACCAATCTCTTACAGTTGCCATTCCTCCTCATCAAATTCAGAGCTTTCTTCATTCTTGTCTGTGTTTTCTTCACTCTGAGTCTGCATACCTTCGCTGAACTGCATCTCAATGCTACCAGAAGGTCCAGTACATGAGTCAATAGTCCCACTAGCACTTTGGTTTGAAGTGTTGCCCAAACCTCTTCTTTCACATTTGGACCTCCATATTTTCAGTGCCCTATCGTAAGGAAAAGTGTGGACATCATACCTAGATGTATAAAGCCTCAAGCAATTTTCCAAATTTTTGTCTAGTTTGTTTCTTAGCTTTGATTTTAGGAACCCCAAAGCACTGAAAAAATCTCTCATCTTCCACCGAACCCAATATCACAGTAAGACATAAATCAACAAGCTTGAAATATTCTGGTATTGAATCACGCAACACTTCGTTCTCACCTAGATTTTTCCAAAGCCTTGTTATTGATCCCTCTTCATGGGGGTTCTCCATTCTATCATATTGTTCCCTCATAGTGTATGCAAAATGAGTTGATTTCTCTCTAAGAAGAGTTTCGTCTAATATTCCATTTATAGTTACTCCATTCAATTCTCTAGATATGCAAAATTGTTTTATCAAAGTCAGTAGCTTACTTCGAAAATCAACTGGACTGTTGAGGCTCCAATATTGAGGAAACACAATAGACATGGCTTCGAGTAGTTTGTCAGGAGGGATTCTTCTTCTAATCTGTGAGGAAAGATCATAGGCAATTTTCTACACAAAAGTAGTTACAGACTCAACAATCTTGTCAAAATCTTCCCTTGTAACTCTTGCTAGTTGCTTCATGGTTCCTTGGGGTCGACTGTGGCATAGAAGTGCATTAGTATCTCAACTCCCCATACATTGGCACATACCTCCCTGTTTTCACTGATTTGTAAAAATTTATCAGGATTGTTCAAATCTGTGAGTGTCCTCCACTTAACAAGTTTTTCATCAGATAGTGTTGGTTGACTTAGATAGAGATTATTGAGGGTCATGCATGTCAACTTATGCAGCGTAGCATATTCTGCAATATACATAGCTCTTTGTTGGGCAACCTTCATAACATTCCTCATTTTCTCTAGCATGGGCAAAAGAGTTGCTAAAGTTAAGAACGTCTCTATATTACTTAACCTCTGAAGAAGGTCAAGAAATTTTGGTTGCTCTGATTCGTCGCGAGTTGTGTGAAATAGTCCAATCAAGGATGGATATTCTGAAAAAAACTTGATGCACTGGACCATCCAAAGAGATCCATCTGGTATCATTATCCTTGAGAAGATCATTCCCATCAGTTATTCCATCGGCAAAGTGTTGAAATTCCATAAATCACTTGGGACTTCAACATAAGTGTGAGTAGAGCTCTCTGATTAAAATTTCAATTTTTTTTTACTAGAGCATACTTGCTCACAATTCCAAAAGCTAGATTCATTCTGTGAGCCATGTAGTGAATGAAAGTAATATAGGGTGCATAAGAAGTTTCCATCTTTGTATAAAGACCGTTCCTGTGACCTTGCATTACTGAAGCTCCATCCGCTCCAACACACACCAATTTTCTGGCAATCGTCATGTCATCCATACCTCCATATTCAATTAAACATCTCTTTACTAGTTGAAATAAATTATCCGTTGTCACACTATCCTTCATTTTAGCAACAAATAGTAGATGAGGTTGGCGGACATGATTTTGTATAGTATAAACATGCATGCATACCCACGAAGTATTATCTACTGCCATAACTTCGTCTAAAGAAAATGCAATAAAGTTTGACTCTCTTATTTTTTCCTTTACATCTTCTTTTTCAACCTCAGCAAGATAACTTTCCCATTCCCATCCACTATTTACTGACCAGTGGCTATTAGGATAGTTAGGAACTTTCAAAAAGTTAATAAACCACTAATTGATGGGAAATCTGTCATAGCACACCCTCTTCTCAAAATATAAAAAACAACGCTTAACTGAACAACTTTTCCCAATTGTTCTATTTGCATTTCTTTTCCAAATAGCTTCAATAGAACCTTTAACTTCAACAGGCTTCATCTGTATTTTCTCATGAAAATAATACTCTACGGCATTCATCACATGCTTACATTCCTCCTTTGTTTTCCATCTTATCACCGATTTTTCAACTCCATCTATCATTTGTTTTTCATAGACTTTGCCCACATGCTTTTCTATGGTGTCAATTTTTAGATGCAACCTAATTTCCTTGTTATGTTTCCAAGTGCAAATCTTACACCTGCATTCTATTGGAGGCTCGACTTCAATTAGATTCTCCACTAGTTCAATGAATGGATACTTTGATGCCCAATTAATTTGAAAATTCCTCACTAAATCGATCCTTTTTTTATTTTGGCTGATCCTTTTTTTATTTGGCTTTTATTTTCCCCTTCCATGCATTATCATATGTGGCATTATCACCCAAGTCGATTATACCATTCTGGCTAACTTGGGTATCTACCAGATAATCTTCTTCAAGTTCATCCTGATCTGAGATATCAGGTCCACTACCATCTTCAACATGCGGTGTAGGTTGTGAATTTTGTACTTCTACTTGTGATGATGTACCTTCATTATTTTCACCATAATCTTTGCCAAAGCCAAAGTACGAAGACAACGTTATGCATTTTTTTGGCCTCTCTTGGCCTTCCCCACATTCAGGATTCCTACCCTTCTTCCTCTTCAACATCTCCAATGAAATAAAGGCTGCAAAAAAAAATCAATTTGTTGAAGAAGTAATAATAGACTATAAAGTATAATATATGTTTCATTGGCCCTACGACCTACAATCTAGATGTCTGAGGTCTCCCGGCTGACCACTTGGCACTGACGGGTCCCCACTGAATAAGAATGAACTCAACAATGCAAATAGATAGAGATAAATTTAGAATAATATTATAACACTTCAAAAATATGATCGCTCACCTTTAGATCACTAGCAGTCACCAATGCAGTCAACAACAATGATTTTCCTTGGTCTGAAACTTCGCTATTGATCCGAATTCAGAGCCTATAACCCACCATATTGTGTAGAGATAGATTTGATCTTTGAATGTAATTATACCAATCCTTATATGGTGAATTTCGCGGGAATTTTATATGGTATATAAATATTTGGCGAATCTCGCTTAACTATAACATGACTTATGTAATTTTCGAGGCGATTATGGGTCATCCAATTAATTGGCAAATACAATAGAGTTGGCAAAAACTGGGGTGAATGGAGACACGCGTCAACAAAATGTTGGGCAAATTGGGTCCTCCTAGCCAACAAATCGTCATATGTCTATAGGTGAATTATGGTCGTCTATTAAGGCAACCTCAGAGAGTGTAGGCGAAAAAATTAAATTTATTGTGTGTCGACTGTATATTATATTGGCGAAATCCTCGCATAGAAATAATTAATTACATAGAACATATTGCGATCAAGCTGTGAATTTTATGGAAATTGATAATGTTTTGGTGACATGGGCACCCCTAGTTGGTACAATATATTCACCATTTCCCAGGTTGCTGATGTGAAAAATTCACCATTGGCTAATATTCGCCACTAAAGTAAACTCTGGCAATGGTCTTGTATGTTGTGTTGCATAACGATATCATACGCAAATCATCAAAGGTTTGAACTGCTTCTTTCTTTGGGATGAGGGTGATCATGGTGTTATTCAACTCCTTGAGAGATATCTTCTTTCTCTTGATTCTTCCACCATTTCCCACAAGTCTATCTTCATGATATCCCAAAATTTTGGAAAAAAGGAGGGAGGGAAGCCATCTGGACCTGGACCTTTGTCTCCATTCATAGAGAATAAGGAAGTTTTGACCTCCTCTAATTTAATCTTTTGCAAAAATTTTCCATTTTGATTTTAATTGATTAGTCTTGAAATAAATTCCATCCTCTCACCATCATCGTCCTGGTCATTATTGTTTTCAGCTGATAGTAGATAAGAAAAATAAGATACCACTTATCTATTGATATATTTGATATTAGTTAAAAGGACTCCTTGCTTATTCTTGATCTCAATGATTCTATTACTACACCTCTTGTGCTTTGCCGATTTGTGGAAGAAACTTGTATTTTGATCTCCTTCTATGATCCAACATTCTCTTGATTTTTGCCTCCAAAATATTTCCTCCCTGGCAAGGATGTCTGCTAGTTTTTTATGAAGTTCTTTTTCTCTTTGGAGTTTCATGGTTGGCATACCCTGCTACATCATAATTCCATTTAAATCTCATTTTCAATTTAGTTCTTATGTTACAAGCTAGGATTGCCATTGCACCAAAAGATCAACCTGTCAATGCCCGATACAACCACTAGACTTATAGAATCCACAGGAGGCTATTAAACCATGTCGCAAATCCTTGCAAGGGACGCTGGCCCACTGCCAACAATCTCCCTCCCAGCGTCACTCATCATAGCCTGCGTGATTCGAACCTCTGACCAAGCTCTGATACCACTTTTTATAAGCTAGGGTTGTCGTTGCACCAAAATATCAACATGTCAATGCTCGATACAACCACTAGACTTATAGAATCCACATGAGGTTGTTAAACCATGTCGCGAATCCCCACGAGGGATGCTGGCCCACTGCCAACATCTTATTCTCTCAGCAAAGATGTTCCCAAAGTGAACCCTATTCCATTCCTTAAGTTTCTCTTTGACATATTGCAAAATTTGATCCACTTTTACTGCTTTCGAAACCCATACCATGGGGGCTTCCCTCCACCATTATTCAATAAGACAATCCAATTTTTCATCCCTAAGCCACATCTTCTCAAGTTTAAAGGGACATCTTATTGAGATAGAATCGTTTTGCAAATTAAGAGATATGGGAAAATGATTCGACCCAGTGAAGGGAAGGATAGTTATCTCCCCTAAGATTTGTAAGTTATTCCAGCTTTCTGATAGCAAAAAATGGTCCAACTTTTGAGAAATGTATTTTTTCCACTTTGCCGATTGGTTCAAGTAAAGATTCTATTCCTAAACTTGGGGTTGATGAGGTAGTTTTTTGTAATGAAATTTTGAAAAGCCACGTGGACTCTATTGAAACCCCCTACCCCACTAATCTTCCCCAAAGCATTCCTAATCACATTAAAATCCCCTCCTAGAATCACCAAATCATTGTTTAAAGAACTAAGAAAAGTTGAAATTTGAGCCCATACCTCTTCTTTTTCTCTATTAGTTGAAGAACCATAAACATTAATCAGGAAGAAATTGTTAGGATAATCGGTGAGCAATTGAGAAGGGGGGGGGGGGGTGAATCAGTTGTTAACAGATTATAACTTTTGATCCACAATACAACCTTAAAACAAATCAAGTAATGGTAAAGCACATACAAATGCCGGTAGGAATAGATATCGGTAAATAATACAACTTAACAATTAACTAGATAATCAATGCAAATAAACCATACCACATAGCATCGTGATTTATACGTGGAAAACTCGGAAAGGGAAAAACCACAGTGGGAAGCCTACCCACAGTCAGATGATACTTCTACAGAAAGTATGTGATACAATGAGGGGCCTGCACATGCAGGAAGGAACACTGCCTAGAGCGTACTGCTCATTACAAAAGAGTCTCACTGACTATAGAGAGGCTACAACCATCTCAAGATAAATGTACAACAATCCAATAGAGTGAACTGCCAAAAATAACATCTACCATGCCTAATTACAATCCCGGTTAAGCTTAATACTGGAGGCCTTTGACCTCTTCCTTAATCCCAATTCGATCACCTATGATCAACCAAATCTCCTTCGCATATGATATTGCATTCCAAGACCACGACACATAATCCCCATGATCTACAATGAGATCTTACATCATTTTATACAAACCCTAAGACCTAAACCAATTAGGTCGGGCACCTAAAAGATATTACAATAAGATCATTACATAATTCCACATTACAATGATCTGCCATGTCGGCTTAAGACCAAAACAATAATAACAAATCCATAGATCATCTCGAAACATCCCGGTAACGTGTAGAGTACATGTTATCATGATACCGATCCATAACCTAGATAGGTACCGAACCTATTCTGGGTCTACCATGCCAAAGCAATGTCTTCAAACAGTTGAAGCACGATCAAAGAACATCTTCAACATCCTAAAATTCATGTAGAAACTGCACCAACACCACTTATGCATCCTGTCAAGATTCCTTAGTGAAAGATCTATCGGTAAGGCCTTAAACCAATGCCGATAAGGGTTTACCAAATGTATGATAGCATCCAATACCAAGCCAATACCAACTGACCAAAACATGCTCCAGAAGCACGTATCATATGTAACCAATCACATTCCATAGATTCAAACATGTTGGAAGTGTCCAATAGATAGTCTCTTCTACTGGTAACCAAAACCCATCTGTCGATAACCATCCATATCAGCTAGTGTTGACATCAATGACAAAACATCAATGCAACACATAATCAGTTCATCCACAATGCCAACAATCTCCCCCTTTGGCATTGATGGCAACACTAGATGTGAAAAACATCTAAGTACCAAGAAGTGCCAAACATGTCTCCCCCTATGGAAGACAACTGTGTGTGTGAAAAGTAGACCTGTATCTGTATTTGCAATACACAACACTTCAATCAAGTCATTACATGCATGGTTAGTCAGATATAATCAATGAATAATAAACCATAACAAATAGACCCATTGCCTTCTAAAAGATGCAAGTATAAGATTGCTCTCAGATTATTTAGCAATACCAATGACTAGACAACATCAAGACGAAGGATTTTATCTATATGAACATGATGAATGCTAGATGGATGCAATATTGATCTAACAAGATTTAAGCAATATTAAGCTAAACGATTTAATCAATATGAAATAATTAATATGCAATATATCAATGAGTCTAGAGTAAAAACAGTATAATAACGATATATTCTCCAGCCTCTTTTTGAATGAGAGATGAGCCCGAATTTATAGAAAATTCAGAAAGAAACCAACGGTTGAGATCAAATGATGATGAGCGGTCAATATTTTCCAAGAAGAAGCACAATCCAGGTGAATTGATGTGATTGGATGCTTTTCTCAGTTTTAAAGGAAATTGAACTGAAATTAAGATTAAATCAAGAAAAAACTGATTTAAAGGAAATTGAACTAAAATTAAGATAAAATCAAGAAAAAACTGATTTATTATCTATTTCATTCAATTTTAATATTTAAGTGTTTTAATTGCTTTCTTTGAGATTATTTATCAATTTTTAATTTGTTTTTTCAAGATTGTTTCCAATTGATCTCTTTTCTCAGTTAATTCCTTTCTTGGTCAATTAATTCCTTTTTTGATTTATTTCCATTTTTGAAGATTTGTGCTCAATTGATTTATTAAACTGAATTAATTCCTCTTTCTTGATTTGTTTCCTTTTTTGAAGATTTATGGCAATTTGATTTATTTAATTAAATATGCTAGGATATTTAATTAAAATAAATAAGATAATTGTTTAAAATGATTTACTTGGAATGATTTAATTAATTAAATAAATATTTAATTAATATTGAGTGATTGATTTTGCCATGTGACATTGATGATTAAAGAATTAATTATGTGCTCAAGATTGATTTAATTGCCTTTGGTTAGGACCTTGGTGATGTTGTCGAGATTAGGGGCTCATGGTTTAGATGACCATTTTTAGGGTATTACATTTGCCCCTCTTTGAATTAATGTGCGAGCAGCACATTGGTTCAAAGAAAATTTGATGTCTAGGAGATACCAGTTCTGAACTTGATTGATCACGAACTAGATGAAAAGCGAGGTGTTTAGCTTGATTCAAAGCGACGAAGCTGAATGAAGTCTGATTAAAGTGATATCATTCCCGAACTTGATTGAACTTAGGAACGATAGAAAACAAAAGATACCGAACTTGAACTTGATTGATCAAGAAGCGGATCTTACTGATCTAGAACTTGATTGATCTAGACACAGTGACTGATAATAAAAATTGATCTTGAACTTGATTGATCAAGATACGATGAAGATAAACTATTCATCTTGATCAAGAAATGAATACTGAACACCTGCTTAGATTGAGTGTGATCAAAGAAACTCTTTAAACCCTTGATTGAGTTTAAACGAATAATCAGCTTGATGAAAAGCGATGAAACTGATTAACGTTAAGAGATTGATTCAGATGAAGACAAATATCAACTTGATATGAAGCGATGAAACTGATATGCCCCTAGCGATTGATTCGATTCAGAAATCTCAACTTGATATAAAGCGATGAAGTTGAGATGCCCCTAGCGATGAGGTCTTATTTGATTGATTTTCTTTAGTTGAAAAAGATTTTTTTTGCTCGACTTTCGATGAAGATTTGAAAATTTTCTCGACATTGAAGAATGTGAGGTCATAAGGTCATGAGTATGCCCCCTCGGGAGTGAAATCAAAAGATAGCGAGGGTACATAACGATTATAGGCAATTTTTAGCGATGATAAGTTGTTTGAGCACAAATTGATTCAGAGGAATTTTTGAAAATTTTGCGTTGAAATTGAGCACAAAGTTGATTTGTAGAAATTAAATTGAGATTCAGCGTTGATTCATGAGAAATTGAGCGCAATTAGAAGAGAGAATGAGCTTTTGATGAAAAGAGCGCTAAGTGGTCCAAATTTTGAAATTGACTAGCAAAATTATCTCGATTTTCAATTTTGATCCCGAAAATGGACTCAGGACAGCCGATTTACAAGCTCGTGATTTGATTTCATCGTACTTGTGTTGATTGGTTATGAGATGTTGTTCTATATGCTTTATTCTATATGTATGCATTTCCTTTTAGTATAGATGAATGAATGTGAATGAGTATTGGTGTCAATTTTTCTTTCTTTTCATATGCAAATAAATGAATGTGAACGAGTAATGCAATTTTTTTTTGTTTTTCTATGCAATAAGATGAATGCAAATGAATGATAGTGAATGTATGAATCTATATAATATGCTTATGTATGCAGCTAAACATCTCAAAACACAAGTACTCGATTAGAGAAATGATGAAAAGAGACCACTTAGCGAAGAAATGATGATGCTCCAACTCTCATTCAGCAGACAAAGAGGAAGCATTGTTACTATACCGAAATCACTTTAAATTCACAAAATGCAGAATGAAATGCAAGATGAGATGCAAAATGAGATGCAACCTAAACCTAGTCACTGGACTTTGAAAAGCTTAATTGTCATCATTGAGCGTTTTACAATTATAGCAGGCAGAATAGAGTTCATTTATTTTCATGTGCAATATTAATTATCTTGTCCGCAATGACCCTTTTTTCGTTCATATCCTTGGACAAATTACGCATGGACTTGGATTGCACAATAAAGAAATTTCCTCAAAACAAACAAAGAAATGATGGGAACCTCCCTGTAGCATTCAAATAAGCGGAGTCGAGGTATGTGTGGTGATTTCACCTTGATGTGAAGGCTCTTATCACAGACACCCAGCTAATTTAGATGTTTCCAGATCATTGGAATCATTCCTTCAAGCAGAAAACAAAGAAAATATTATGCCCCCAATCCTTGCTCCTCTTAGTCACAATAGACTTCCTCGAGTTACTCAGAGGGATAATAACCGAAAACCAATATAAAAGACAACACACAAAGAAAATTTTCATGCATAGCTCAAACTGTTTAGTGATTGTTTTCCGTTTTGTTGTTTTGCTTGTGTACTCAGTGATAAAACTCTTCAGTAGTTAGGAGGCAGGTAACTGACTCGGGGTGGACGACTAGGTTTCACTGACGTAAGATTTACTTGGCTGACACTGCTTAGGACATGTAAAGTGCTCTGTCGATTACCCTAAGACTATGACAATGATCGATTTCAAGTCACGAGGGTTCCAACGAACCAGGATGTCACGAAAGTGACCAAAAGATATGTACAAGCGAAAGCAAAGATGCATGAAAGCAGGAATGTTAACGTTGCGTTGATAGATGGAGCGCTTGAGTACAAGAGGCGCCTGTTTGCCAGGTTTTCACCTGCTTGGCAGAGATGCATATATATTTTTTTACCAAGGTGCCTGTTTACCAGGTTTTCACCAGGACATTTTCTCTCTTTTTTTCTTTTTTTTCTTTTTTTCTTTTTTTTTCGAATTTCTTCAGGACTTTTTCTGATTTTTATGATTTCTTCAGGACTTTTCTGATTTTTAGGATTTCTTCAGGACTTTTTCTGATTTTTAGGATTTCTTCAAGACATTTTCTGATTTTTATGATTTCTTCCGAACTTTTTCTGATTTTTATTATTTCTTCCAGGCTTTTTTCTGATTTTTATGATTTCTTCCGGACTTTTTTCGATTTTTAGGATTTTTTCAGGACTTTTTCTGATTTTTAGGATTTTTTAATGTTTCCCCCTAGTGTCTAGCAAGGCAAAAGGGATTTTGAGCATATGAATGGATAAGCGAATGATGGTGGACACTTTCAAGGACTATCTCACAACGTTAATCCAAGCACAGGGTCCAGATATAGCAATGTAAACCAAAGATTTTAGCGATGTAAAGCAAGGATTTTAGCGATGTAAGACAAGGATATAATGTAACAACTCCATATGGTCCAAAGAAGTGGCCATGTCAAGAGGTTTGTGGAAAACATGTTTTTGCATTTTGTCTATACTGTTGATCAAGATCAAGGGATAGATTTGGATAGGAGGCAGATAGGATAAGCAAGATAAAAGGTAGTAATGAAGGATGTAAGAAAGAAATGGATAGGAGCTAAAGGGTTTGGATCAAGTGTAATAAATAGGACACATGAATCCTGCAAGGATCCTTAACCTTGTCAAGATCAAAGGTGGAAAAGGGATATGAATGTAGATAGAGCGAATGAGGGATAATGGAGGATGAAGGATAATAGATGGATGTACATGGATGGAACTTGATCCCAGTGTAAAGTGCAAAAGGATAATGGATTACGCATGACACCTGTTTGCAAGGTTTTCATCATGGTACTTGCCCAAGGCACCACAAGAAGTGGTTTTCACACAAGGACGAATTTATTTCTCTTTACTTTTTTTCTGATTTTTTTTTTTCACTTTTTCATCAATTTTTTTTTCTTTTGGAAGAGAATGGAGGCATGAGAGGGGATGGAAGAAGGACCCCAATGCCTTGCTGCTTTGGATGGTACCCTTAGAATATGAGTTTCAATAGACCATGGCTATAAAGGTATGCTCAAAGATGTTGGCAGGATAATGAAATGAAACTAGGCCAAGGATTTATGCAAAGGATTGGATAAGAGGGATGGAAGAGTGAAAAAGAGGTGTTGGATAATGGATGGGATGTTGGAAGAATTGTGTATGGATAGATGGAAATGATGGAAAGATCAACATTGGCACACGCCTTGAGGGATGGTGGACATATGGAGGAGAAGTGAATCTCAGATTTTGAGATTTGGATGGAGGAAAGGTTACAGATTTTGGGGCATAAGAACCCAAAATGGATGAAGGAGGTGATGGAGGAATAGACTCAGAAGGTTTGGATGGAGGAACAACAATTTTGGATGCCAATTTTGATTTTTATTTAGACTGTTGTGCTTCAAGTAGCCGCTTAGGGATCCACATGGTTTTTTATTTTTCATGCTTTTGTAGTTCCTTAGAGCGCATTGCTTGTACAAGTGCCCTACGAACCCATATAACTTTTGACTTTTCTTCTCTCTTTGTGGGCCTTTATGGCGTTTTGTATTTTTCTTTTTCTTTTTGGATCATATTTTGCTTTGTTTTGACATGTTGATTAGATGGGACATGTTGATCCTTGAATACATGTGGATTGCTTGACTTATGAATTTTATGCTTCGCATCCAAATTGCTTGGAGGGAGATGCGTGGATAGATAGGAATGATATGGAGGTCTTTTAGATGGATGGAAGGTACTTGAAGATGTGTGCCTTTGTTGATCTCGCATAAGGGACGAAGGGATATAGGGACCTAGAATGGATGGAAGGTGCGAAGGAGAAGGCATGTATTTGGATTTAACTGGAGAAATGTAGGATTTATGAGAGATACCAACATCTTGAGAAATTTCCCTGAGTCCATGACCTTTAAAATTTTCTTTAATATGGAGGGGTTCTTGCTTGTGGAGATCTACCCCTTTGCCTTTATAAATATTTTGACTTGTAGGATACACTTTGCTTTGGAAAGAAGGCACGAGTCCATTATGAGATGGAGGTGGAATGCAAGGAATGATAGGATCACGAGAGGGATTTGTAGGCATGATGGATCCTTGAGGTGAATATGGAGGATTATGACAAGAAGATGAAGGGATACTTTGATCTTGACATGGAAGAGGACCATTAGATAGAGTAGTAAGGGTGTTTGACTCTTCATTTTGAATAGGACCATTTGAAAAGGTGGAAGAGGCATAATGCTCTTGCTTAGGAAGGATGCTTTGTTCTTGAGATGGAAGGGGATCATCTTGGAAGAAATGGAAAGGTATAATGGGATCATCATGGGATTCTAGTGAAATAGGATCTTTTTCAATCATTAGATGGGATTGAGGAGTTTTGGTGTCTTGATCTTGATTTATGGTACGACTTATTCTTTCGTTTTTCAGATTATCCTCTTGACATGAAGTCACTTCTAAGGAAGAGGTAGTGTTTTGCATAGGTGTAGGGGATTCTTGGAAGATATCCATATTTTGGCATGATGGTGAAGCATTTTGGAAAGGGCCTTCTAGAGTGGGTACGTTTGGAATTGAAGTGTATGATGGCATAGGATTTGGGATTTTTAAATCTTTAGAGGAACTTGTATCAATATTTCCATCAACTTGGATTTTCATAGGAGATAGCCCTTGAAGGTAAACATGAGAAGTTTCATTTTTTGAAGGATATGATATGGATTGTTGCTGAGAAGTTTTAGGAGATGAAGACATCATGGAAGGGATGGAGGCTACATATGGAGCCTTGCTAGACATAGGTTCATGATTTTGATTATGCTTAGAAGTAGTTCCTTCTTTTTCTTTAGGTGAGTCATTAGGATCTTCAATTTCAATGACACCATCATCAAGGAGATCTTGAATCTTATGTTTTAATTCCATACACATTGAAGTCTTATGTTTGTTATGCCTATGATATACACAATAACTACTCAAAACTGCACATCCCCATGTGGTCTTTTTAGGCAATATGATAAGATTGTTCTTAATAAGCTCTTCCAAAGCTGACTCAATAGATTGCCCCAAAGGTGTAAACTATCTATCTAGGGAATAGATGTCTTTTTGTCTTGGTGAAGGTGTCTCATGAGCTTGTTTGAGATTTGGCTTTTGATTGTCAATCATTTGTTGGTATTTGCTTGTCAAATCACATAATCGTTTTAGCATTTCTTGAAGTTTCTCACACTTGATATCATACATTTGTTTTTCAAATGGAGTCATTGATTTATTTTGTTGGATTTCCATGTCATATATTTCTTTCTTTATATCTTGAAGCATTTGAGCATAGGCAGCCATGGGAATTGGAGCTAAGGTATCCATGAGATTCTTACTTTTGTCAAAAAAATTAGATGAGCTTCTGGTTTGAACAAACATTTTTAACTGACAGGACCGAGAGCGAGATGTGTTGCAAAAGTCAAGATCAATTTGTAGCTAGTAGTTCGTTTAACGTGGTGATTGAGGGAAGTAACTTAAGATCTAGTCTGGTTTCAGGAATGATCTATCCTGTGTAAGACATTATCTAAGTTAACTTAGGTTTGATGAGATGTTTTTTTGAACTAGCTTAAGAGATGATCGACAAAATCGTGCAACACAATGGTAGAGGTACACTATCAAGGTTGTTTATGCTCAGGAGGATGATAACCACTTTTATGCTCGTTGTAGACTGATTTGGGCAATTTTGACTATTTTGACTGACAAGATCAGGAATTCGTATGACAGAGGATTGGACAGAGACGAGATTCTGATAGACAAAGTTTCAATGACTGACGACTACCATTTTTTGATAAGGATTGATGTTTCGATGACTGATAAAGACCAGTTTGGACACGGATAGAGTTTATCACTGAATTGTTTGATATTGTTTCTTTTGTTTTCTCCAGTTTTAGTATTTCAGTTTTAGTTTTAGGGATGAAAACATAGAAAACACACAAGATATATAATAATTCAATCACAACATGCTAACCCTATGGAAGTTGGCTTAGAGAAGAAAACCTTTGCTTGCTGACTTAGGTACACACCCAATAGCTAATCAAAATACGGCCGCCAAGTCTCATGCAATGGATTCTCAACACCGTATTGGCTGACTCCAAACACTAATGGGGGCACGATATGGCAAGTGTCTTGGGAGAGTTACTATCTCTCTTGCACAAAGATTATCAACCTTTTGGAGGTGAATCAGGTAGCTTCTATCTTATAGTTCTTAGTCAAGAATTCCATTTGAAATTACCCCTTGAAGTCATGCAAGCATGATTGAGGCCTATAGCTCAACAAGGTACCGAAACAAGATGTAGTCACGTACACGTGATTGAGACTGCGAGGCCCTACAAAATGCTCGATATGAGAGATCTCAAAGAGAAAACTCAAATAATCCCATCCTCTGAGACTTTAATCACCAGAGGCCTATTTATTATAGTGAGTTGGAATGCTCAGGTCCAGCTGTACTCACTTGGGTCGTTCTCACAGGGTGATTTCTTTTTCCCACTGTGACATGCCCGCTAAAGATACACAAATCTCAAAACTTAGAAAAAAGCTTTGAGGGTCTAGATTTCTGATTGTCTATAAAAGACAAGAGCATACTCTCCTACCTCTTAGATTTTTCTGAAAACATGAAAGATAGATTTGTTCTTTAACCAGATAGCAATTTAAGTGCCTAAGAAAATACTAAATGAATACACAATGTTTAGTCGATTCTCCTTAGGCAACCTGCAAAACCAATATGTCAGCAGTCATTTTCTTCTTGATTCTTTGGCAGGCGTATGTTTGATTGATAGATTCTTTGACAAGCGTCCTAAAAACATTAAAATCCCAAAATTAGTTTCCAAAATAACATAAAAAATAATTATCAAAAGAAAATTCTAGCATGCAAACTATAACTTAAACTAATCTAACAAGAATTTCCATTTTTTATGACTATCCTAGTTATGACAGTTTTGATAGTACTTCACTCTGTCATTTATAACTTTTGAACTAGAGATAATTTGGAAAATCTCTTCAGTGAAAATGTGGAAAACTTGGTTTTTACAAAACATATTAAAATTTGGGTTAGATCCAATTTTTCAATAAACAATTATACTCTCTGAACCGAGACCCTTTTTGACTGTCACATAAAAATGAGTAAAATGACAGTCCTGCACTATGTCAATCATAACTTTCAAACCCAAAATATTTAGGAGAATCCCTTCGGTGAACCTGTAGAAAACTTTATTTTAAACAACATAAAAATATTGGTTGAGATCCAACAGTTCAATAAATAGTTATGCTCTCCAAACCGAGACCATTTTTGATTGTCATAGAAGAATGAGTAAAATGACAGTCCTGCACTCTGTCAATCATAACTTTCAAACCAAAAATATTTAGGAAAATCTGTTTGGTGAACCTGTAGAAAACTTGATTTTAAACAACATATCAAAAATTGGTTGAGATCCAATAGTTCAATAAAACTTTATGCTCTCCAAACCGAGACCATTTTTGACTGTCATAGAAGAACAATAAAAAAGAAAGATTTTTATTTGCAAATTTAACACATGTTTATTAGTTATAAAAACCAAACATTAAATTTGTTCAAGAAACATTAGAAATCTTGTAGTTGTGGGTTTGAGCCCCATGGTGGGCACTAGAAATGTGTGTGTGAAAAGTGGACCTGTATCTGTATCTACAATACACAACACTTCAATCAAGTCATTACATGCATGGTTAGTAAGATATAATCAATGAATAATAAACCATACCAAATCGACCCATTGCCTTCTAAAAGATGCGAGTATAAGATTGCTCTCAGATTATTTAGCAATACCAGTGATTAGACAACATCAAGACAAAGGATTTTATCTATATGAACATGATGAATGCTAGATGGATGCAATATTGATCTAACAAGATTTAAGCAATATTAAGCTAAATGATTTAATCAATATGAAATATATCAATGAGTCTAGAACAAAAATAGTATAATAACGATATATTCTCCAGCCTCTTTTTGAATGAGAGATGAGCCTAAATTTATAGAAAATTCAGAAAGAAACCAACGGTTGAGATCAAATGATGATGAGCGGTCAAGATTTTTTCCAAGAGGAAGCACAATCTAGGTGAATTGATGTGATTGGATGCTTTTCTCAGTTTTAAAGGAAATTGAACTAAAATTAAGATTAAATCAAGAAAAAATTGATTTAAAGGAAATTGAACTAAAATTAAGATAAAATCAAGAAAAAACTGATTTATTATCTATTTCATTCAATTTTAATATTTAATTGTTTTAATTGCTTTCTTTGAGATTATTTATCAATTTTTAATTTGTTTTTTCAAGATTGTTTCCAATTGATTTCTTTTCTCAATTAATTCCTTTCTTGGTCAATTAATTCCTTTTTTGATTTATTTCCATTTTTGAAGATTTGTGCTCAATTGATTTATTTAATTGAATTGATTCCTCTTTCTTGATTTATTTCCTTTTTTGAAGATTTATGGCAATTTGATTTATTTAATTAAATATGCTAGGATATTTAATTAAAATAAATAAGATAATTGTTTAAAATGATTTACTTGGAATGATTTAATTAATTAAATAAATATTTAATTAATATTGAGTGATTGATTTTGCCATGTGACATTGATGATTAAAGAATTAATTGTGTGCTCAAGATTGATTTAATTGCCTTTGATTAGGACCTTGGTGATGTTGTCGAGATTAGGGGCTCATGGTTTAGATGACCATTTTTAGGGTATTACAACAACCAACAATCTGTGTGAATGATATCTCTATAAAGTTCTGAATAAATCTCTCCCCTAATGTATACAACTCCATTTTCTTTATTTTCACATCAATATCTCTCCCCCTTTGACATCAATGCCAAAAATCTGACAAAATATCAAAGCAATAATGTAAACCTCTGAAAATCCAAGCTGACTACTCCCCCTGAGTAGTAGCACCACTCATCAGTGTCGGAATAAATAATGTCTTTGGTAATGCATGTCGGCTTGATGACAAACTACATCAATCAAGTCTCTGCTGGAGGGGCAGAAACCCCTAAACTGTCTCTCAAATACTCAAATGATTCCTTAGATAGTGGTTTAGTGAATATATTTGCAATCTGTTCTTTAGTGTTCACATAAACCAATTTGACTTCCTTTGCTTCTACCTTGTCCTTCAAAAAGTTGTACTTTGTTGATATATGCTTAGTCTTAGAGTGAAATATCGAATTCTTAGACATGTCAATAGTTGTAGAGTTATCACAATAGATAACTACCGGTTCACTACAATTTACCCTGATATCCTTCAATATTTGCTTCATCCACAAGACTTGAGTGCAATTAGTTGTTGCTGCAACATACCTAGCTTCTGTAGTAGATAAAGAAATGCATGACTATTTTTTGCTGATCCATGAAACCAGTTTCTTTCCAAGAAAGAAAGCTCCACCATAAGTGCTCTTCCTATCATTAGTATCTCCTACCCAATCTAAGTTAGTATATGCACATAAAGTAAAATCATCATTTTTAGAATACCATAGGCCATATTCTGTTGTTCCTTGCAAATACTGGAATATTCTCTTTACTGCACATTCATGATTTTCTTTAGGATTACTTTGATATCTAGAAACAATACTTACTGCATTCATAATATCCGGTCTAGTCTAAGTTAGATATAACAAACCACCAATCATAGACTTATACCAGTGTAGAAGTATCCTTGATAGATAATTTCTCACTTGTCACCATAGGGGTACTTATTGGTTTGGAATTATCCATCCCAAACTTTTTCAACAATTCCCTCAGATACTTAGTTTGACAGATAAAAATGCCTTTGTCAGTTTGAGTAATCTGCAAACCTAAGAAAAATCTCATCTCACCAATCATGGACATTTCAAATTCATTCTTCACGTTGTTAGCAAATTCCATGCACAATTTATCTTCTCCTCCAAAAATGATATCATCAACAAATACTTCAATAATCAGAATATCATTATCAGTGATCTTATAATATAAATTATTATCAACACCGCCTTTAGTAAAACCAAGCTTCAAAAAATGTTTATCCAACCTTGCATACCAAGCGCTAGGAGTCTGTTTCAATCCATATAAAGCTTTCTTCAATCTGCAAACAATATATTTATCATCTGTCAATGAAAATCCATCAAGTTGCTCAATGTATACTTCTTCCTCAAGCTCACCATTCAAAAACTCACATTTAACATCCATTTGATAAACCTTATAGTTCTTATAAGCTGCATAGGCAAGAAATAGTCTAACAGCTTCAATTCTAGCTACAGGTGCAAATGTCTCACCATAATAAATTCCTTCCATTTGAGAATATCCTTTACAAACCAATCTAGCCTTGTTTCTTACAACTTGACCATCCTCATTGAGTTTATTTCTAAAAACCCATTTAGTTCCAATAACATTCTTATTTTTGGGCCGAAGAACTAAAGTCCAAGTCTCATTTTTCTCTATCTGATCTAATTCATCTTCCATAGCCTTTAACCACTGTTTATCCTTACAAGCTTCAATAACATTTGTCGGTTCAACTTGAGAAATAAGACATACCTCTTCATTTGACAGTTTTCTTCTTGTCGTAACTCCCTTGTTCTTATCTCCAATGATTTGATCTTCAGAATGGATTAATCTTGCATACCTTGGTGTCTTCTAAACTTCAGGTTCACTGCTATGTTCATCAGTCACTGTTGAATTTTATGATTGTGTCGGTGTAACTGTTTCAGTTTCCTGTACCGGTTGAGGCATTGTCAGTTCAGTTATGATCATTTCCACTGCCAGTTCCCTGTCATATGATATAGAATGATTTGTGTACTGTTCATCCACTTTCACATTAGCACTTTCCACAATTTTCAACAATCTTTTGTTATAACATCTATATCTTTGCTTTGAATTGAATATTCTTTCATCACATCTAGGATCAAACTTTCCAATTGAATCATCTCTTTCGATATAGCATTTACTTCCAAAGATTTTGAAATATTTAACAGTAGGTGTATGTCCAAACCATAGTTCATAAGGGGTCTTACCGGTTTCACCTTTGATGTGAACTCTGTTGAATGTGTAGTCTGTTGTACTTATTGCTTCTCTCCAGTAGATATGAGGTAATTTGGCTTCCATCATCATAGATCTTGCTGCATCCAAAATGGTTCTGTTCTTTCTTTCCACTACTCCATTCTACTTAGGAGTCCTAGGTGCAGATAGTTGTCTCCTGATTCCATTTGTCTCACAATAACTGTTAAATTCATGAGAAGTGAACTCACCGCCATGATCTGATCTTAGACATTTGATTTTCAATCTAGTTTCTGTTTCAACTTTTGCTCTAAAGATCTTGAATTTATCAAAAGCTTCAAACTTCTCCCTTAGAAAAGTCACCCACATCATTCTAGAATAGTAATCAATAATCAACATGAAATACCTATCACCTTGAAAGCTTCTAGTCCTTGCTGGACCACATAAATCAGTGTGAATCAAATAAAGTACATCATTAGATTTATCATGTATGCTCTTAAAATAACTTCTAACTTCTTTCCCAATTGAAATTCCTTACATATCGGATTATGAGGCTTCATAATCTTAGGTATATCTCTAACTGCCTTAGTTGAACTGATCTTAACAATACAATCAAAATTAACATGACACAACCTTTATGCCATAGCCAACTTTCATCAATGTGAGCAATTAAGCATGTCTTATTACCAGTGTTCAAGTGAAAGATATTACTTCTTGTTTGAATACCGGTTGCAATCTCCAAACCAGTCTTGTTAATGATTTTGCATTTTCTATCTTTAAACTGAAGTTGGAAACCCTTATCAACCAATTGACCAACACTCAAAAGATTATGCTTTAAACCTTCTACATAATAGACATTATCAGTATTATGCTTGCCATCCAAAGAAATAATACCTCTACCTTTGATCATACATGCCTTGTTATCTCCAAATCTGACTTGATTGCCATTGTATTCTTGCAGGGACATAAATTTCCCTTTATCTTTAGTCATATGATGTGAGCATCCACTATCAATTACCCATTCATCCTTATCTTCAACTTTTGCTGCCAGGGCCTTTTCTTCATTCTTGATATCCAGTTCTAGTTCATCTTCCTTCAAATCATAGAACACCCATTCCTTTCCATTGTCGGATCCACTAGCAGAGTCTTATGCCGGTTCATCTCTAGAGTCATCAGTTACTCCTTCCTCATCTGCTCTGTAGCATTGTTTACTTTTCTTGAACCTATATCTGTTCTGGTTAGGCTTAAAAGATTTCTTAACTCTTTCCTCAAACCTTGCATTCCTTTCAGGACATCTAGATGCAAAATGACCAATCTTATTACATGCAAAACATTTAAAAGGTACTTTTCCTTCATACTTACTCCTAGATGGTCCTTTAGGTACTCTTCTAGCAAATAAGGCTTCAAGTTGCTCAACTTCTTCATCTTCTTTCTTCATGTATTCCAATTCTTTTGCATATAGGGCTTTCCAATCACTTTTGTCGATAGATGATGATGATGATGATGCATGAAAAGCAGTTCAGTCATTACATCTCCAGAAGATCCAAATTCTTCAAGCTCAAAAGCAAATAATTTCCCAATCAGAATGTCTATGTTAACTGAAGTGTTTGCCATTGTTCTTAACTCAATAGTTGTTGTTGCCTTCATCTTGTAAGCCGATGGAAGGGCTCTCAAGACTTTGGAAACTATTTCATCTTCACTTAGAAATCCTCCACAACATTGAATTCCCATAACAATCTCATTTACTTTTTCCATAAACACAACAATTCCTTCATTGTCTTCCATCTTCAAGTTTTCATATCTTACACGGTAACCATCAAGTTTAGCAATTTTGATAGTAGGGTCACCTTCATTCAAAGTTTGCAATTTGTGCCACATAACCTTAGCCAATGATTTATTAGTTAATCCCATGATCTACTGATCAATAAGTGCACACAAGAGGGCTTCTCTAGCTCTACAATCATAGAGCAAGATTTCCAGATGCTGGATCATAAGGTGTGTATCCTTTCTTAGTGATCTCCCAAATATCCTTGCCAAGACATCTAAGTTGAGTCTCCATTCGAATTTTCCATATCCCATAATTTGTTCCATCAAGCTTAGGGATTTCTCTTCTGAAAATAGTTGTCGGTGGATTAAAAGTGTGAGCTGCCATAGGATCTACCTCAAGCAGTTAAGCTTCTACAAAAGAGGACCAAAGTTCTGATACCAATTGTTAGGATAACCGGTGAACAACTGAGAGTGGGGGGGGGGTGAATCAGTTGTTAATATATTATAACTTTTGACCCACAATACAACCTTAAAATAGATCAAGTACCAACAAAACACATACAGATGCCTGTAGGAACAGATACCGATAAACAATACAACTGAACAATTAACCAGATAATCAATGTAAAGCAACCATACCACATAACACCATGATTTGTACGTGGAAAACTTGGAAAGGGAAAAACTATGGTGGGAAGCCTACCCACAGTCAGATGATACTTCTACAGAAAGTATGTGATACAATGAGGGGCCTGCACATGCAGGAAGGCACACTGCCTAGAGCATATTGCTCATTACAAAAGAGTCTCACTGACTACAGAGAGGCTACAACCATCTCAAGATAAATGGACAACAATCCAATAGAGTGAACTACCAGAAATAGCATCTACCATGCCTGATTACAGTCTCGGTTAAGCTCAATACTGAAGGCCTTTGACCTCTTCCTTAATCCCAATTCGATCACCTATGATCGACCAAATCTCCTTCACATATGATATTGCATTGCAAGACCATGACACATAATCCCCATGATCTACAATGAGATCTTACATCATTTTATACAAATTCTAAGACCTAAACCAATTAGGTCGGCCACCTAAAAGATATTACAATAAGATCATTACATAATTCCATATTACAGTGATATGCCATGTCGGCTTAAGACTAAAATAATAATAACAAATCCATATATCATCTCGAAACATCCCAGTAACGTGTAGAGTACACGTTATCATGATACTAGTCCATAACCTAGATAGGTACTGGACCTATTCTGGGTCTACCACACCAAAGCAATGTCTTCAAACAGTTGAAGCATGATCAAAGAACATCTTCAACATCCTGAAATTCATCTAGAAACTACACCAACACCACTTATGCATCATGTCAAGATTCCTTAATGAAAGCTTTGCTGGTAAGGCCTTAAACCAATGCCGGTAAGGGTTTACTAGAATGTATGATAGCATCCAATACCAAGCCAATACCAACTGACCAAAACATGCTTTAGAAGCACGTATCATATGTAACCAATCACATTCCATAGATCCAAACATGCCGGAAGTGTCCAATAGATAGTCTCTTATGTTGGTAACACTAGATCTTCTACTAGTAACCAAAACCTATATGTCGGTAACCATCCATATCAGCTAGTGTTGACATCAATGACAAAACATCAATCAAACACAATCAATTCATCCATAATGCCAACAGAAAACCCTTCTCTCTACAATAGCTTTGATCTTAACAATTAACCAAAATCTATTATGAGCAATCATTTCTCCTTTGGCCATTTGTGCTCACCATAGAATACCTAGGCCTCCTAAGGCACCCTTCGCTTCAACGAAAAATCCTTCCCAAAAAAGGCCTTGAATTTTTGAACTCTTTGATATCCTTTCCTTTTAGCTTAGTTTCTTCCAAGATGAAGATTATTGGTTTTGCTTGATCAACACCTCTTTTGATTGAGCGTCTCTTGTTAGGGGTATTACATCCCCTAAAATTCCATGAAAGGATCTTCATTTCCCTCCAAGAAGGGGAAAACCCTTCCCAAATCACATATTTCTTTGACCTTTTCCACTTCCAACAAGTAGCAGCAACCCTCTTTTAGATTTTTTGCCCCCCCTCTTTGTTTTTGCCAATCTTAGGCTTAGTCTCCATTGAATATGTTTGCTCTATATTGTGCTCTTTTCAAGGATGTCTTCCTCTTCATCCTCATTGAACGGGTCCTCCTCCTCCTGATCAAAATGATCTGGACTCCCAAAGCTAAGTCTTATAGGAGACCTCCCTTTCAACGCAGCTTTGTAACCATCCTCCCCTAGAGATGCAATCATCTCTTCTATATCCTCCCTCCCTTCTTCAATCTTAGACCTACTTTGCTTCAAGGGAGTTTTCCTATGATACACTTTTCTAGGCGTTATAATGGGACGATCTCCACCATTTCCAAGACCTTCGGTAGAGCCCACGATAGGGGTTTTCCCTATTCTAGAAGTGTCAATGATCATGCCCATATTATTAGTTCTCCAAACTACTCATGCCAATATTTGAGTTTAGGTTTGCTGCCATAACTATTGCTTGAGGAAGGGAATTCTCTATTTTCACAATATTTGAAAGGGCTACATGACATGAAGATTCTTCCCTACCATCTTCCTTCTCTTGGCCATTATTATATTTTCCTTTTAGTTTGGTTCTAAGTAGGGTAGTTCTTTAGTTTGGGTAATATCTCTAAGATTTTTTTGGGATACAATATTACCTTGAGTCTCTTCTTGATTGATGCTCAAGGGAATCTCACCATTTATGAGACAATCCTCTCCAACCTTTTTCTTTCCTTTATCACCTTTTAAACATTCTTCTTCTATATGGCCATCCTTCTTGCAATTTTTGCAACTATCTACCAATGTTTCAACTTCAATCTTTTGAACCCACATACCTTCATTAGTAATCAACTCAATCTCTTGCGGAAAAGGAGGAATAGGTCTCCATAAGATACAAATTCTTGTGTACACACTGGAGTCAAGTGAGTCAACAGATTCATCCAACTTTAAGTATTGCCCAAACTTGTTCCCTATCTATTGCAATGTTTCCTCCTCCCAGTATTTTCAGGGAAGATTGTAGAGCTTAATCCATATAGGCGCCTCTTTGATTTTTTCTTTAAGGGGGTTGAGATTTGGTTCCTAGTTTCTGATATACACCCTCATGCCTCCCATCATATATGGGCCTCTACTCAGAATATCCTTCTTGCATTTGGCATCTTTGCAAATAACTAGAAAAAAACCATTTGGGAGGGATTTGATAATGCATCCTTTCCCCCTAACTTCCTCACACCACCTCTGCACTTTAGGTATTGATGGCTAGTCCCCTGCCCATTTAATGAAAATCCCCTTTTCTCTTAAAGTACTAACTGCTAGATTTCATTCCTCTTCTTTAATATGTAGGGATACCCTTCACTCGACCTTTGTCTCGATAACCTTATATTTGGCGACCATTGTAGTCTTATCCTCTTTCGATCTGCAAAGCTTCTTAATCACTTTACTCACATTCTCTTTTCTAGCTAACGACATCTCTGGAGCATCCCATCTTCTCAATGGCGACCATCTTCTTCTAATGATTTTAGGAAGCTTCATCCATCTCTCAGCAAACCCTGAGCGAGGAAATTGATCCTTACAAACCCTCTATGATGGTCTGCATGGAAGAGCATGCACCTTCTGTAATTCCTCCCCCGACCTTGAAAAAATGACGGTTGTGGTCTTCGGCTCTGAGACTCCATTCCCAACATTTTGGAGAAATAGAATAGTAAAGGGATAAATTTGATCAAAATGGTAATGCTCAAATTTAGGTGTCTACAAAAACATTCATAAAATATAAATAT
This sequence comes from Cryptomeria japonica, assembly GCF_030272615.1. Lineage (NCBI taxonomy): Eukaryota > Viridiplantae > Streptophyta > Pinopsida > Cupressales > Cupressaceae > Cryptomeria > Cryptomeria japonica. The sequence goes on along the minus strand of NC_081411.1, from coordinate 738,761,346 downwards.
AACTTTATATCTTTTGAAAACAATGTTAATTCAAGGATGAAAGAATAAGATGTAGAATTGTATGAGAGCACATTGAAATCCTTGATATAAGCATGAATAGAAGCTAAAGACAAGGGTTCATGGCCATCTATTGTGTGTGAATCAATAATCAATCAAACACTTATGCAGAGGGAAGAAGAATAACTCAAAATAAAACCCGATTGGAGTCAAATATCAACTAGGCATTACCAAAATGCAGGAAACTAAAATGCACCTTATATCAATTTATAGATTTTCTATTTTCCAATGAAGAAATGATTAACACATTGATTAGATTATAAATTAATTAAAAAAATAAAATTAAAACATGTAAATGATAAATGTCAAATATAAATGAGAAGGATAGATAATTCTTAGCTTTTTGAATGTGCCTTTTTGTCTTGAAAAAGATTAATTAGATTCTTAAATTGATATTGAGATGTTATTTATATTATAAAAAAGAAATAAATACTTAAACTTTTGATAGTTAGGATGCAATAACATTTGTCATTTTGTCCCACTAGCATGAAAATGTCAAACATGTGCAATTTCATCCTTTACAGTTATTGTCAACTACAACTAATTTGTCCTCACTTTTACCTATTTTTTAAATATAGTGTGCTACTGAGAAGCACCTTTAGGGATTCACTGTAAGAGGGTTGAAATATAAAAAATTCCTTAACTTCAAGTTAAACTCTGATACTAATTACACAAGCTTCAAGACACAAAAGACACATGATATAGAAGGTGGAGGTGTAGTAATTGTCGATGTTTGATGCAACACCTTGTGCCACTATTTGATAATACTTTCATGAATCATATTAATGATAAATGCATTTCCAATCTTCTACTAAATACTCTAAGATTGTTTTAAATATACAATCATATATATTCAATTCAAATATTTTAATATAAATTGACAAATAATAATCAAACAAGTAAAAAATAAACCAAAAATAAATAAAGCAATAATTTAAATTTAGAAGACAAAATCACCTATAATATTATATCCAACGAATTCAATTACACACATAATCCAATAAAAATATAGAAATAAATATAATAGACTCTAAGGCAAAAAGACCAATTTGAAACACAAGAATGAAATAGTGAAATATGGTGCACCTTCATATAAACCAAAATTCCAAAATTCAAAATTCAATGCTTTGGGCTCCTCGCAACCCAGAAAATCCCAAGCAATTTATAATTTGTTTAAGTTATTTAAATTCGAAATTTCAAAACGGTTATGAATTTTTATATTCAAATCCGATTCCCTTCAATTCATTTGAGAGCCTGCAAATTCAAATTTTGGCCGTCCATCGTCAACGGTTAGGTTCATCTGACCGTTGATCCATTCCAACGGTTATCTGGCAACGACTTCCGCCTTCATAAATTCTTTGTTAGGCACCTACTTTATTCGAGAACAGTCTGTTCGTCTTTGTTACTCCACTTCCTGGTATGAATTTCGTGTGCTACTCCACATCCTGGTATGAATTTTACCATATCTGTTGTTACATTCTGCTTCAATGCCAATGCTTCAAGTTTTCCGAGTGCCAAAATGGTAAGATTTAGAATTGGGAAAATATTAGATAGTTACAATAACAATAAATTAAATTTGAAGATGAAAACTGGTTAATTGTTAAGTCTTTCTTCCATGTCATTTTTGTGGTTGTAGATAGAATTGATTTCTCAAGTCGTCTGGAGTGGGGCGATCGAATGATTAAGGGGGTTCAAGCTCATTGATGTTTTGCAAGGTCTTGTCAGAAGAGACGATAGATGATTGCAACTGTCTCCAAGGTATTTAGATGTTTATGTTTTTCTGTGTCCCAATAGAGTTTCAAATCACAAGGCAAAGATGTAAGAATGCTTACAGATTTTGTTTATCAATTTCAGATGTTAATGTTTCTTAATGATTATGAAATCCTACAACCGGGAGATTATCTATGAGAAAACCCAAAACCCCTGATACATAGATATCTGGATCTCTTACACATCTTTCCAATAGTGAGATGAAATTAAGCAATAGAACGCCCCTCAGAGCCCTTGACTAACTCCATAAAAAAACACCACTCCAATCACAAAAATCCCACGTATTTCTTTAGTAAGCTCAACCAGCCATATATCTGAGCCATACTTTTCTATTCGGTCCTTTAACTGCAACCTCTTTCTTAAAATTACTGGTTTCGGATTCCTCCTTATTTGAATGTGTGGAATCTACGAATTCTATTACAGAACCGCTATCACAATTCTAGTCTATATACATGTCCAACAGGTTGCAGTCCCATTTAAACATTTTGCAATATCAACAGATCTAATGCACACAGAGGTCCAAAATACAGCTGCATTCATTCATAGGCTTCTAAATAGTCTCACTTATTCTTCAAATTTATCACCCTCTCTTTTATTCTCTTAGACCCATTTACACCAGCACCCTTATTTTTACCAGTATACAAATTGGCAAGAAGAACCTTAAATAAAACCACAACCCAAATCAAAAACAATAAACATTTACAGCGGGGTGTAGCCCTCTGTGAATGTTGTGCAATAGCAAAACATAGTTCAAAAAACTTCGAACACATCTGCATTCATCCATGTGCTTCTCCAATCTAACACCTCCGTTATTTAGAGTAGTACCCTTCTCCCCTGTATACCTTTCTCACTTAGTAAATAACAAGAAATATCCCCTGTATATACACTTTATTGTTTCCCAGACTCCAATCCCATTTTTGATATATGACATGTAGAGTTTCAAATATATTGACCCCAGGTTTTGGTTTCTCTCATCTTTATAAGTATATAGATGTTCTAAGATTCAATCTTATACCAGAATAGTTATTATTCCTGCAAACCGTTTCCCTCCATGATCCCACCCTCTGAAGTCTCAAACTCGTTCGCCTTCACAAAACTTTCAGCTCTGCCTATTCATACTGTAATTTGATAGCCCCGAGTTTCTTCTGTCCTTTAAAGGGTTAATTTGGAGAGCCTGCAAAACATTAGATTGAGTTAAATAAATTATAAATTGTATTTAGGCTACTGATGAAGATTGCCACCTACATGGTATCGGCAATCACCAGCTTCATTTAAACGAGACTGGACAGCTGGACATGTCCAATTGCATAGCCAACAGCTTACACAAAATGAAACAAATGTTCTTTCATACATAATTATTTTCAATCAAGTAAAAAATGAGCCTTAAGTAGAAGGCTAGAAATAGAGTAAACTGAAACCCAACTTCGAGGATTATTTCATTGTGTAAATTGAGTAAAATATGCCTTTACAATTTACACAAAACAGATTTAGATTTCTCATGCAATGAAGATGAAAACCTCAAGTACAAAATTGGAGTACGAACATAACTACCTTTAGTAAGAGAAACAAAATCATCTCTACTTTTTGAGTTCCATTTCACGTAAATGTTGGACAAGTATTTCTTTGCTTGAAATTACTGATGTTCTCTTTTGTTCTTGCCAAAAGGCTGGAATAGGTACTGTAATTAATAATTTTCATCTTATAAGCCCCTGTTGTCTCATGAATTTGTTAATGGTAGTAGAATCGATAATTTTCGTCACATAGGCCTTTACTGTCTCATTAGAATTTTAAAAGGTACTGTAATCAATGGTTCTAGTCATATAGGCCTTTATTGTCTCATGAGAATGTTAGTCATTTTGAGATTCTCATACTGAACTAAGATATATTAAAAAGCCGGATTCTTATCAATTTGATTCAGTTGAATTGCAAGGCTGTTGCTGTGGTTCTGATATAACAACAATATTATGTTATGAGTCATATTTGTACTCAGGAATGGTTTCAGTACACCAGGTGTTAAGGAAGGGAAACATCATGACCTTTTGTTATTGTTCTGCCAATTTATGTATTAAGTCAAATGAACTATGCTATGAAATGCTTCAGCATCGAAATTAGGGTTTTAAATGACCTTACAGAACATGGCTTACACGACTTCTGATTCTACAATGACCAACATTATGTAACACAAGTACAACCATCTAGCACAGTTTATATTTAGAGTGATGTTTATCCATTGCAATAGAACAATGAGATTGCAAGGTGTTACAACATAGAACTTACTGGCTATCAGTATCAACAAACTGTAAAAAGAATTGTTTTAATTGATAGCAGGCATCATTGGCACATTTACTCGAGTTGCCTTTAACTGAGTATCGAGCACTTCAAGCTCAATAAATGGGGTTTGGGGTTTTGAATTGAGATAAACAAAGTTAAACCCAAGTAAACACCTATAATAAAAATAGGAAATAAGCAATTTGAACTAGGCATAAGAGAAGGAAACTGATACAATAATACATGGCAAGCATTATAGTGTAATGATAGCATGGGTACAGTTAGAAAAAGCACCCTGTTCAAACACAATTGCATTCATCCATGTGCTTCTGAATATCTCCTCTAGTTATTATTCCTGAAGAACGTTTCTTGGAAGAGTACCTTTGTATGCAGTCACATTGTATTTGGCTTAAATTTACACCTAATCTGTAATTTGTGACATTCTGTGTGCTGTCATACCTTTTTGGTCCCTAAACGAGGTAAAACATTGATATAATCAGGCTCATTAAATCCTCCCCTCTTCTTTAGAATTCTATAATATAACTACACCAAACATAAATACAGACTTTGAATAGAAATACTTACCCTGTTGGAGACATATTTGTTTGAAACTAAAAACTGTACACCCGGTTCTTGGCTTGAGATCATCCACCTGGCTACTATTTATTTGGTGTTCTCTTCAATCGAGACGACAAACGATTGCCAGTTGGGTCAGAGACTCATAGGTAATTGATTAAATTCAGCAGTTATAGTTTTATGTTTTTGACTTGAACTCCATATTGATAGTGTGTTGTCTGTTGAATTATGATTAATTGTATTTACCATCAATTTAACATTAGGAAACAGTTTCGGGAGCATTAATTTTCCTTACCATTTTCTTTTTGTTTTTGTCTCCCCTGTTTTTCTCTGTTTCTCAGGTAATGGCAGAAGAGTCAAAAGCTCATCAGTAGGAGGGAAAGCCTTTTCCATGTTCTGCTAAAAGAATTGTCTATGAAATCTGGTTCGCTTTCCCTAAAGAGACAAGGCTATCATTAAGGTAATACTAACTTTAAACTCTAGTAGTATTCATATTAGACAGTAGAAATAAGCTTTTAAAGTTTTTTGTGCTTGTTAAGAAATTAAAGATCAGGAGAGACCTGTGAACTTTTGGCTATGGACTTCTTCGTGAGTACAGAGGATCCATTCAAAGAGGCTCCTCTCTTTACTGCCTGTTCTGTATCAAGGTATGTAATGAAATCTCTTCTTAGGAGGATTACTCTTACAGTGTAGTTTGTGTTTTAAGAATCAAATGTGTAGCATTCAATTGGACATTTAATTTTTAATTAACACCTACAACTGTCGTTAATAGAGTCCATGCCTTTATTCATTACCTTCAAACTTTAACTGTTGTTCATTATAAGAAGCACTCAGTAACCTCTTGCAGAATCTAATCACTAGGCACAAAATGCCATTTCTATCCATGGTATTGAAGTTTATGTTAAACATTTAATTTACATTTACTTAGTCAAAGTTAAGCAAAAAGCCAATCGCTCCGATTGCTGGATTCAGATGCATTCTGGTTGAAAGTTTCTTTTCCATTGCTTGAGAGTTTGCATAGTTGCCAGCTGACAGGGTTCAGGGTAATTAGTTTCCGCTTCAGAGAAATTATCCTTGATTCAGAGTCTCATTTATGGGGTGTTAGCTCCACAACTGTATCCTCAGGACCCTTTAACAGTTCAGCAGCATCATATAACCCCATGCCCTGGGTGCTTGTGCCATTGAGATTATAGCTCTAGGCATGACACCATCACAGGTAAGTCATCATAAGATTAATATTCACTTATTGTTTCTGGATTCAATTGTCCGAAGCAATAAGTGAATATTAAAATGGATTGTGAAAATCTGATAGCTTTGACCATAAGATTCATTGAAGCTCTAATCCCACTTCCAAACCGACTCCTGTCAGAGCCCCCTTAGTACCAGACCGCAAACTGCTGAACTTTTCTGGCTCCAAGAAACGTGTAAAAGGACCATTTGAAGTTGCAAGCATCTTTCGAATTGCTGCATATGTCTCTTCAAGTGTATTCATGGGTTCATGGCAAAGCGCATCTTCTTTATAGCGAAACCATCTTCGACCATTGAATGTCGTGTCAACATATGCTCGATAAATGGTCCTCCATGCTTCCAAGTCCCAGAAATAGTAAATTTTCCTAAGTGCCCATGATGGACTTCTGTTGATATTTATGGAGATTGACATCATCAATACAAGAGTTATGACATATCCAACCAGGAAAAGAGAGCCCCTGTTTTTCTTGCTTTTTTTGCCATCTCTGCTTTTGTATACTTTTTTGGGTGATTATAACATTCCAAATAGTTTAAATATAACTGCATGCCTTGCTGAAAAAAATATTTTGGAATTCTTCAGAAATTCCCGGAACTGCAATTTAATTTGTGGTTAGAGCCTATTTATTATCTTTGCCCGAATGCCATTTCTTAGCTGTAGTCTACTTTTTGTCGTGTTTAAGTGAAATATGATTCTGTAAATATTTTCTAAGTTCCTAGTTCCACTTAGAGATCTCTTGAAACTCTGCAACTTTGGTCTTATGCTTCTCATAACATCCAGTTATAAGGCATCTATTGACAGTAGTGGTGGTGAAGGTAAAGTATAGAAAACAATGGCATCCTCCCATCTCTACTCAACGCCCAACAACGCCCATTCAAAATTTCGCTGGCCTTTGTATTAAGATTGCCCTTTTTAAACCAACTCCCGCAGTGTTCAATACTGTGTATTTTACTAAGTGAAGCTTCATATCTTTATTTTTGATCAAATTTTAATTCTTTCTATGTTTGTCAATTATCATATTATTTCGTTCAACAACATTTATACAAAAATTATGGCTTAGTCTAAAATACTTTTAAATCCATCAAACCATCTTCATATAATCTTAATTTCACATGGTGTTCTGGTGCTTAGATTAGACATTTTAGATAATGTATGATGGATTGTAAGTTATATTATTTTATTAAGGAATCATTCTTCATAGTCTAAAATACTTTTAAATCCATCAAACCATCTTCGTAGTAAAAAATTAATATAATCTTAATTTCACATGGTGTGAAGGTGCTTAGATTAGGCATTTTACATAGTGTATGATGAATTGCAAGTTAGATTATTTTATTAAGAAATCATTCTAGAATATTTTTTGAGTACAATTGAATTGAACATGTATTAAATTAAGCATATTAAAAAAACATTGATGGAATTTGAGTTATTGGAGTTTGGGTCATTACATGTGGTGTAGAAAGGTTCAAAAGCTAGGCCTTTTACCCTATTACAATTTGTGTAAATTAAAATTGTGTAATCTTTTTAGTTTTGAATTGAATTTTGTGAACTTATTTTTATTGAGACTTGTTTTCTATATATTTTTAGTGTTGATTTTATTCTCTTTTGAAATCAAATTTAGTCACATAATGTATGTTAAATATCTTTTAGATTTTGATATTTCTTTGTTTTTGATAATTTGTTTTGATATTCAGTGGTTTTTCTTGATTCTATTTTTGAGCATTTGATGATCTTGGATTTAATGTTGAAAATGAATATATTTTATGACTTATTGTTGAAAAGGATAAATACAACATTATATTACTTATTGTTGTAATTACATTTGAAATTTGACACATTTAAGCTTGTTGGAAATAATAGGCTGAAGAGTTTAATGAGTCATAATTTTATTTTATGAAAAAATTCTCTTACAATATTAATTGGAAAACCTTTCTTATTTGGGAATTGCTCTTACTAGTGGTAAAATTATTTTACAACTTCAAAATCTCTCTAATTTGGGAAGTACTCTTATTGGTGATAAAATTATTTTACAACTTCAAAATCTATAAATTGGAAGGGTGATGTATGCATTTGCAAGTTTTTGGGAGATTTTATGAGAGATTTTGTGAATTGGTTCTAGTTTTGATGAAATTTTATAAGATTTTTTTTTAAGAATTTTTTGAAGGAAGTTGAGTAGAAAATAGAAGTTGAGTAGAAAATAGATATTTTTTGATAATTTTTTCTATATAATTGTTTTACTATGGAGTATAAATAAAAATCAAATAAAATATATATTATATTTTATTTAAAATTAATGTAAAATAAACAAATTAATCTCTCTCTCTCTCTCTCTCTCTCTCTCTCTCTCACACACACACACACACACACACACACACACACACACACATTAAAATAATAAATTAAATTAAACAATTTAAAACAATTAAAATTAAATTAATCTAAATTAATCTAAATTAAAATAAATTACACATCTAGTATTGAAACGAGTTAGAATCAGTTAAATATTTAATTTTATTTGACAATATCTAGTAATTAATGCATGAAATTAAATAATTTAAATAAAACTAAAATTGTAATAAAAATATTTTAAATAAGCTTTAATCCGGTCAACCAGTTATAATAAGAGTTCTCAAATTAAATATTTAAAATTTTCATTATATTACTCTATATATAAATAGAAATCAATAAAATATATACTAGATTTTATTTAAATTAATGCAAATATAATAAAAAATAATAATAAATTAATTAAATATTAAAATTAAATTAAAATAACTTAAATAAAATAAAATAAAATAAATTGAATTAAAATAATCTAAATTAAGTTAAGTAGCTTAAATTATAATAAATGGAATAATTTATATTAAAACAAATTGCATGTGTAGTATTGTAACAAGTTAGATATCCAATATGTAATGTATTCAAATAAATAAATTCATTTTATATTTAGAACATTTTGTTTATACTTTAAAGCGGCAATATGTTTATTTACTTTCAATTACAAAATAATAAAAAGTCATTGTGGATTTTGAGGAAGTCGGGAAAAGGTTTAGTGTGCAACTTTGAAGGTACACAACAATTCACATATTCTAACATTGGTTTAGATCATTCATGCTTTCTTCGTATATCCTTTCTCATTATTTTATTAATGTATTCCAATCTTCAATTATGTATTATGATTATCTCTCTATTTTCTAGTTGAATTCAATCATTGTGTATACATTAAAGATCTTTGGATACAAGCAGAACATGTAAATGGAGTTCTAGGATATATTCAAAAAATTATCAATAAACCAGGAAGTTCACTTAAAACCAACAACATATATAATGGTTGAATTTGACCATTATTTGAGAATACCATTTGACAATCATCATCCAAATACAATTCCAATAACAACAATACAAAGGGACATGCTTCAATTACCATTAAGATTGACATGGGCATTAAAAATACATTAATCTCAAGGGTTGATTCTATCAAAAGTCACAATTGATATAGGACCACGAGAAAGAACAAGATTAACATTTGTGGCAATGTCTCATGTAAAGTCTTTGGAAAGTCTCAAAATAATGCCAACATTCTCATTTGATCGTTATGAAAAAAAGAAAAAAGGTAGACAACTTGCAAAGAAAAAGATCAAAGAAAACATATTAAAATATTAGAAGATAATTGGTGTAATATATCTTTTTTCAAATAATATGAAATAAATTATCATTAGTAAATGTGTGATTTTCAACCATGATAATAATTGCTAACATCCTTGTATCACTTCTTCATTTGTATTTTTTACAAAACTATTTACACGTTCTCACTACGAGTAATATAGTAATATAAATATATAATGATATAACAACAGTCTTAATAGATTTTTTAGATTTTTTTTGAATGCTGAAGAGTTTAGTAGAAATGTAAAAATACAAAAGTATAGTAATATCTCAATAATAATTTGATATTGATTAATATATACAATTTAATTAATATCTTAATAATAATTTAATATTAAAATATCATTTTTTTAGTTAAGCTACATATATGGTGTTCTATTCTATTTATTATTTAACTATATACATTTACTTCAAATGAAAAATATTTTGAAATATGTAGCATTTTCTAAATATACATCATGTAACCTTTCGTCATTCTTTTTGTTATGATAAGAGAAATGCTCTACTTTATTTCCAATTTAACAACATAAATTTACTTTAAATAAAGAAAATTTCTATAAATTTATCTAATTATCTCATCTTAACATATATTGCCTTTAGTGAAAGTGGAATGAAAAAATGTCCCCTGCGACGGCCTCCACTATAGTCTCCTCTACGATGGTAATGTCCCCTGTGGTGGCCTCCACTACGGTCTCCTCTACGGCTGCCGTTGCCCAAGCCGTGTTGACCTTTGCAGCTGGAGATATTACGACTCCCCTTTTGGTGTCGTATTCTACGACTGTAGGGTTGAAGACTTCGGCGAATACTCAGACGGTTGCGGTTGACTCTTCTGCTACTAGGGCTGATTTTGCCATTCAGATTGGAGGGGGTGCGACGGGGCTTGCTTCCAGATCTGGTGGTTTGAGCAGGGGTTTGAAGGCTAGACCTCAACAAGGATTGTTGAGACAGAATGTTGACAGAGGTTTTAATCCGGTTTCTAATGCCATCTCCATTAAGTTGAAAGCAGAGACAAAAGAGGAAATAGACTACAATGTCTCTATTTTTTCTACTCATGGAGTTATCTGTCGGTTTAGAGGTTTTTGGCCCAGCCTCCCTTAGTTGCATGCTTGGATCTCAAAACATTGGGAGCCTCTCATAACTGGTAAAGTTCAGATTTATCCTATGGCTAAAGGGTTTTTCAAAGCTAAGTTTGATATTGCTAAGGATAGAGACATTATTTTATGTGATCATTTTTTTTGTTGGGAGGACAAATTTATGTTGATGATCAAACCTTGGCATGTGGATTTTAATCCCTCTTTTGAAACTTTCAACAAGATATTGATTTGGGTTTGGTTGCTTAATCTTCCCCTTCATCTTTAGGCTGATCCTCTTTTGGAGGAAGTGGGTGAAGCCCTTGGTGACTTTTTGATGGTGGATGACAAGTCTTCTGATATTCTTCACTCCACTTTGCCTGTATTCTGATTAAAATGGATGTCTCAAAAGGGTTGCCTACTGAGATTGAGCTCAAATCTTCTAAGGGTGGGTTCAATCTTTGGATTATGAGGGGTTACCTTTTCGATGTAGAAGATGTTTTAAAATAGATCATGCGATTGCATAGTGCGGATTAGAGAAAAAGACTATGACGGCTTCGTGGTGGAAAGGGGCTTCAGAACGACACTATACGGTTGAGAAATTTTTTGAGCAACATATGAGTTTTTCTCAGGTGGTTTCTTTGGATTCACAAGGTGTTACGGCTTCCCCTCCAGTGAATGCTGACGTGACATCTTTGGATAGGTCTAAGGAAGGGAATTTTGATGCAGAGATGGTTGCAGATGGTGTTTCCCCAAATGCAAGTGGCATTGCGTCCCATGTTGCTATGTCTTGTGATAGCGTTCCTGTTATCAATCTTGGTGAATCTTTTGATGCTGGGAGGAAAATTTTTGATTCCTCTAATAGGAGGATTGCTCTTACTGTTGATTCTCTTTCTCAACTGGATGGTGGACCTTCACTGGCTTGGCATGATAAGGTAGCTCAGGTGGAGGAGGGTTGGATTATTGTTAAGGGTAAGAAAGTTAAACCTTTGAAACCCTCTTTTGATATGACTCTTTGGTCCCACAAGAGTAGTGCAAAATGTAAATCCTAATGGTTTTTGGTTGGGGGAGCCTTGGTTGGATTTTTTTTGGCTTTTATCTAGTTCTAATTTAGGTTGTGGGAGCCTACTACTAAAACCCATATCATTGTTTTTGGGAACTCTTTCCCTGATTCTCAATGTCTTTGCCCCATCGTTGTTTCATTGTATTTGTCTTCTATGGAGTTGTTTTGTTGTTGTGATCGGTTTGGGCTTAATGTCTTGTTAAGTCAAAACTTATCTACTTTTGTAAAGGGTTTTGGGTCCCTTCAAAACCCGTTTTTGCCTTAATCAAAAACATATATTGCCTTAAAGTTTAAAATATGTATCTTCTACTATTCATTATTGATTTAAAAGCTAAAAATATTTTCCTTGCAAGTGAGCAAAATGTCACATAATGTACATGCATGGACATCCAATTGGTTGGAAAAGTACCACTACCATCTTCCATTCAATATCGTCCTTCGTATAGAGGAATCAAGTGTTTGCTACTGGTTGAGAGAAAAAATGATCAATAGAATTGACAAAAATGGACCAAAAAATAATTTATTTTTTTCGATAATTATGCTTTATACTTTAACTTCCTCTATGGTTCCAAGGTGAAAATGAACTTAGTTGTAAAAAAATATAATTTATAAATTGAGATTATGATTTTTTGTGACTGGCCAATTTCTCAATACCATGAGCTTCAAGACCTTTACCTTGCTAGATGTATGTGGAAGGTCACCATTAGGCCAACAATGACAATTAAAAAACACAACCTATTTGAACAACTTAGTATGAAGTTCATGAGATTTCTTAAGGGACAATCATGAATTAGTTTTCACAGAGGACCACTTGAAGAATGGTTGCTTGCTAATTTTAAGTTTAATTATTCAATTAGATTCACAGTGCATCAAGTCATGCCATCATTTAGGTTGTTACAAGCTCACTATGGGATACCTACATTATATGTTGTGAAGTCCAACATAACAATCGAAGTTTAGGCTCTTCTTCATGATATTGAAAGTGAAGAGATATTACCAGTGCATAAATGGTTAACAAAGTAAAACTTATTTACACATTGTATCTATAATTAAATTCAATGATTATAATATAGTATAGATGTTTAACAGTTATTACTACTCCATGAATGATTAGTCAAGTGATTTTTTTTCCATTTTTTGAGTATCATTTTGATAAATGATTCCAAATTTTTCAAATGATGTTATTATACCTCTAAAAAGTATGATATTCCCTGTACCTCATTTTAGTTATCATTAATTCAAATTTAACCAAAATTAAATTAAAAACATCATCGATCATTGAATTTATTTGCATTTCATATTTTATCATTGCACATATAAATATTCCATATTTTGAAACTTGGTATTTCTCAGCATACTTAAATTTCTAAAAATACAGGTATACTAGTAATAATATTAATTATAAATATAAATAATCTTTATAATACAAACAATTATAATATACATATTAGTATTTATATATCTTTATATATTATAAATATAAAAAAAAAATTAATTTTTTTGGGTCAAAAGTCAAGGGAAATGATAATACCATATTTATGGTCTTAATTAAGAGGAGACTTTTATTGAGTAGCTTTTAAAAAAAGGAAATATTTCCACTTCAAAATATATTATAAACAATTACTAGTATGTTAAAATCTGTATTAAAAATCTCTATTTAAAATTATAATTATTTTATTTTTTAAAATAATAATTGTTATTAAATTAGATTATTTTATAAAGTAATTAAATAGAAATATTTATAATTTAGATATTAAATATTACTTGATGTGTATCAACATTTAGATAAAAGTGAGAAAAGGGTTGATTTTTCTAAATTGAGAATTTAATTGAAGACAAAGTTTTATTTAGTAAATATTAAATAAGTTATAATAATAATATTAATAGTATATTATAATTTAAAAAATAGAAATAAGAAAAAAAGAAAGATATAATATTATATATAAATTTACATCTATATATAAAAGCACATTGCATTGTTAATATTTATTAAATGGAATATAATCATTGCTTATCATATATTTAATTGTTGTTGTGCTGAAATAAAAAATTCATGCTTATTTTAGACATAAAGAAATTTAATAGTTTTAATATAAAGGAAACTTTAGATTTTATTTTAAATATGTTTTATTAATAATTAACAAGATTATTATCTATAGGGGGAGACTAATGTTTTCATCTCACTCATTAATTTGCTTTTAAAATTATATCAAAATTTTTATTCTATGCTTTATCTCGATTTTCTATTAAAATAATTTTTCTCTCTATTTTTATATTTTTTTTATCAATATTTTTTTACTCGGTTTTTATTTTTTCATTTAAAAAAAATTTAAAAGTGGTCAATCAAATGTGGGCAGGGGAAATATTGGTATGGTTTCTAATGTTTTGTAGATTATGATATTGATTTTTATTTTATTTTCATTCTTTGTCATAACCCTCTTTTTACTTCTTGAGAAGACTTCTTGTTGTTGCTACTACTATTACTACTACTACTACTACTACTACTACTACTACTACTACTACTACTAATGAGTAATGTTAGATAGAAAAGATAAATTGAAATAAGGTTGAGATTTTCAAATAAAAGGAATTAATAATGGTGATTCACACATGAGGTCATAATTTATTTGGAAATTATTTATTTTCTCAATATTCTAATTGAGCACATGGTGTAGGAGAAAAGAGAAGATTCTAGAAACGAAATTCAAATTCAAATTTGAATGCATGGTCAAATGTAACCCCCACTATGACAAGTTGTAAGGAATATGTCTTACATGGAAATATTTTTGGGAAAGAATCTTGTGAATCATTTATTTCTTTTTGTAGTGAGAATTGACCATCTTTTTTTATATTGAACACTAGATTTTCAAAAAAGGTGGATTTCATTGTTTTTATGTGATGAAATAGGTCTTTGAATTCTTAAGAAATTAGTTTCAAATTCATGTTAGTTGCAGGAGAATTTTTGAAAAATAATGCATGATTTTTACTTCAAGGTTTTGGCGAAGATTTTCACCAAGCTACAAAGCGAGGATTGAGGAAAGATAGCTAGGAAATAGGAGGTGATTCAACAACAGGGTTCTTTGTCATGCCCCGCTATGAGGCCAAGAGAACTTAACAATAAAAACAAAGAAAATTCGAATAATTCTTTTTAAAAATAAAAAATAATTTAAAGATATACCATACATTTGCATTGAGCAACATGATACAACGAGATTAAGTTAAGAAGTATAGATAATAATAAGCAACAATCCTCAAGGCCCCACAACGATATTACTCAAGGATAATCAACACTGGACAAACAAGAACATTATAAACCACATAAATATGAAAACTTTGTCCTTTACAAAGGAACATGATACATATTACATAGCCATGAGAATATACATTGATCAACGATGACATCACAAGGTATCCATAAGGATAAAATCTCCATGAGTATAAACAATGGAGAGAATACAGGAATTAGGAACAATAACAACAATCTTCAATCTTTTCACGAGCCTCCTCGAACATGCAGCTGAAGGAGCCAAAACCTAATGGGTGTGAATAACACTACACCGAACCATGGGAAACCATTAGGTCCACCCCCCGTGCTAGGAGGTATCAGTCAGACCCACAAGGTGGAAGAAAACATACAAAGGTACCAATCAAGAACCACAAAAGAATACACAAAGATATACTCACAAGAGAATCCACAAGACAAAGTACACAAGGGCTCACAAGAGAATTGACAATACAAAATCCACAAGAGGCTAACGATAGTAATGTCAAAGGAGACACCAAAGTCAACGACCCACTTCTAGAGGCCCAAAGCAATCCACAAAAGGATAAACCAACATAAGTTAACCAAGCACTTCTGGAGTTCTAAAAACAATCCACAAAAGGAATAAAAAGACACAAGTTACCACTAGGTAGCAATAGGGAAGAGTGTCATCACTAGGTTGTCATGAGTTACCTTGGTAGGTCTTCACTAGGTCCAGGCCCCCATCCTGGATTACCCTGGTAATCTCTCCCGACAATCGACCCCATACAAACACTAGTGGACCACACCAACCTTTTGAAGGGACAAGATTGGTGGAAGCCATTCTAGGCCCTTCTCTACTTACCTCAACCCTATACAAGCACCTGAGCATAAGAGAGACAACAAGAATTAATATTTATCAATGTTATCCAGCTACCCACCCAAGTTCATTATTTTATATTATCACTTGATTACAAAACTCTCATTGAGTTACGATGGCAACCACTTTGGGTCCGGACCCCCAAGGAAAGTCATTCCCCCAAATTGCACCTAGGAATCCAAGCAACACCACAGATCAAACTGGAACAAGGTTTGACTCTCTTGCTAGAATAAGATAACATACATGGAGAATCCAAAGTAGGCTAGGAAAGACCATCTAGCTTCCAAAACATACACGCCTTGAACAAATTTTATCAAAAGAGAAGCATGACTTAATCTAATAACAAATTCCATAAACTCCCTTCCTAAACCTTTAGAAAGAAAAAACATAAACCCACACATTTGAGCATCCCACAAAGAAAGACAAGATCCAAAAGCAAAAGCAAAGTCTCATAATGCCAAATACAAAAAGAGTTCACTCAAATCTACCAAAGAGACCATAATACACTTATACATCAAATAGTTCCAATTCATCATTGATTCCATTGATTCATTAACTCAATTTACTAACATTATATTTTTTCCCAAACATTGTAATCCATTCCTATAAATTTGCTTCATTATATTTGATCGATTGCAACATTAAACAAAGATTACTTAAGTTCATAAGAAAATAGATGCATATATATATGTGTGTGTGTGTGTGTGTGTACATATATCTACATATATATATATATATATATATATATATATACATACATATATATATATATACATACATATATATATATATACATACATATATATATATATATATATATATATATATATATATACATACATATATATATACACACACACACACACACACACACACACACACACACACACACACACACATATATATATATATATGTATGTATATGTATGTATGTATGTATGTATGTATGTATATATATATATGTATGTATATACACACACACACACACATATGTTGGAGTTATATTTTATTAGCTAATAATTATTTATTTAATTATTAGTCTATTATACTCCATGTTTAAGCTAAACTTAGGAATCTTATAATTCTTTAAGATTTTCATCTTTAGAGTTTCGAGTATCCTTTTATAAGGATTTTCTCCTTATATTTTCATAACAACTGTAATTATTGAATTGCATTCTTGTTGCACAATCAATATGACTCCTCTTTTCAGGATCTCTGAATTCTGGCCTCCATAGCTTTTTTGCTTCTCTCCTTCTGTGATAGGTTTGCATGCAGGTGATCTTTGGGAGTTGTAGAGTTGATTTTTCCTCAACTCCAATATGGTCTCAGAGCTCCAGATCTGCATGCCCTTGTTCTCTTAATGAGAGATTTTGGGTCTTGTTCTTCAAGTTTGTGTATTCGGGGGTTTGTGCAGTTTTTTTTTTCATTTCTGGGGGTATCTGATTTTTTGGTACATTTTGGTGCCAAAAGGACCTCACAGTTGGATTTAGAAGGCTGATTCCATAAATTTTGATATATAATTTGCATATTTTTGGTGACAGGGGCATCTGGGACATGATTTTTTATTGGCATGCTTTTTTTATTTTTTATTGGCACGTTTTTTGAGGCACACAAATCCATACAGCTGTACCTGCAAATGCGTCAAAATTTTTTTGTCAATTTTTTTTTTTTACCCTCTTTATGCCCCACAAGAGGGGTTTTTTTCTTTTGGTCGTAACTTGGTCATACAAAGGCGCTTTTTCAAAAACCTTATCTCGTCGGAAAGCTCTTTTCGAGCTCTATCCAGATTAGGAGGTTTGAACTTTTGATTTTGCCTTTTTGATGGCGTTTTTTTTTCTGTCAAAGCCAAAGGTTCCTTTTTGCACTCCGGGAGACATCACTTGAGCATTCGAACTCCGTTTTTTGAAAACTTTATATTGTTGGAAAGCTTGTTCTATGTACTTTCTAGTCATATGAGTTTTCTTTCTAGATTCTGTTCTAGGTATATTTTATTCAATTTTTTTCTTTTCAACACTCTGGTGAATATCTTGGATGTTTTAGGTCCTGGGATCTCTTTCTTTGAGTAGGATGTCTCATCTTTGGTTGTTCTTTCTTATTTCCAATCTTTTGTCTTTTCTGATCATTGTAGCATTTTATTTATGCAAACACACTGAGATAAAGTGTCATCATACATTGTATACTTGGGATCTTGCACATCTTGTGCCTTATTGTACATGCACTACATTATAAAGTGACATGGGGGTTGATGTTTGCCTTTTGTTTTCCATATACCTTTGTCAAGTGAGTGTTCCTTACATGACATTAGCCTCATGATGTGTGTCGAGTGTTCTTTCCACGACACTGTGTAGTTTCTTTGCACCTTCGATGTTCCTGGTTCTTCGTCACGTAGTTCTTGTTGGCCGTTCTTTTCAGTGTACCTGTCCCTGTCCCTTTTTTCAGCATTATGGGGAGGTTTGTCCAGTTGTTCTAATGCTTCCTTGGTTCGATTGATCAACTCTTCAAGCTTTGGTGTTTCATGCCATTTGTATCTTTGAGTTCAGTTGTTTGCCTTTGTTTGCCATCTGATTCGAGTAGTGTCATTTGAGGGCATTCACGCAGATTACAGTCTTCTTTACCTGGTCTTGTTTTATTTTAGTGGAGGTTCTTTAGATCAGTAGTTACTCTTCGACAGTGTTTGCAGTTATTTCATGCTTCAGTGGTGTTCTTCATTCTCTTTTTTTTTGTTCCCATCTTCTGGAACACTCTTGTTTGGAGGCTTCTTAGTCCTTCACTTGAGCTTTCATCTCTTCTTGGAGAGGAGTTTTTTTCCCACAGGGTTTTCTTCTTTTTCTCCACTTTACAAAAAAAAATTTGTACTTGGGTACCTCATCAGGCCTAGTTGTCAGGACCCATTGTTGCTTTCTTGCATTTTTTACATGCCTTTTTAGTCCTTTGTTGTTTTTTAGCTACTCCCTAAGTTCATCTTAAGGGGGGTTGTTGGAGTTATCTTTTATTAGCTAATAATTATTTATTTAATTATTAGTCTATTACACTCCATGCTTAAGCTAAACTTAGGAATCTTATAATTCTTTAGGATTTTCACCTTTAGAGTTTCGAGTATCCTTTTATAAGGATTTTCTCTTTGTATTTTCATAACAACTGTAATTATTGAATTGCATTCTTGTTGCACAATCAATATGACTCCTCTTTTCTGGATCTCTTAATTCTGGCCTCCATAGCTTTTTTGCTTCTCTCCTTCTATGACAGGTTTGCATGCAGATGATCTTTGGGAGCTGTAGAATTGATTTTTCCTCAACTTCAATAATATATATGTACACACACACACACACACACATACATACACATACACATATATGTATATACATACACATATATATGTATATACATATACATACATACATACATACATACATACATACATACACATACACATACACATATACATATAGATACATATATGTATCTATATATATATATATATACATATATATATACATATAGACACACACACACACACACACACACACACACACACACACACACACACACACACACACACATCCCAATTATTTGACCATCAACAATTTATAAATACAAGAACATTAACAATCACAGGGTAATAAGTTGATATATATAAGTTGATATATATATATATATATATATCAACTTATTACCCTGTGATTGTTAATGTTCTTGTATTTATAAATTGTTGATGGTCAAATAATTGGGATGTGTGTGTGTGTGTGTGTGTGTGTGTGTGTCTATATATATATATATATATATATATATATATATATATATATATATATATATATATACATATATCCCATTATTTGACCATCAACAATTTATAAATACAAGAGCATTAACAATCACAAGGTAATAAGTTGATGTATATTAGTTTTATTTGAAAAGGGCATGCTAACAAAATAATATATTTTTTTAACTTATTGCAGAGATATCCACGGCCTAGGGAGACAACTTTCCCCACAGTCATGAAGAAATCCCACACACTGTGGGAGAAGCTCCCCACAACCCACAGGTTGTGGGTGGAGTTCCTCACAACAGTGGGGACTCCCACGGGTTGTGGGAGGAGCTCCCCATAGTCGTGAGGAAACCCACAAACTATGGGAGATGCTCTACACTACATGGTGAGTTAAAAAATATATTTTATAACTCAAAGAGAAAATATATATATAAGAACTGCAGCCAAAGCTCGCAGAGAGAAAAATTAGACACAAACAAAATAAATAAATTTATTTTATCATGCTACGAATCCAAAGACTCAGATTTGCCAACAATTGCATATACAAACCTCATTTTTTAAAACTAATTTCTAACAAACCCAGATAGATAACTTGCACTAATATCCCTAGTTTTTCGTTCAAGTTTCCCAATAATTTCCAAGAAAACCAAATAAATCCCATTTTCCAAATTTTTAGAAAATTAAAATTAAATTCCCCTTATAAAATCTTCCCATGCCCAGATTCACAGATAAATCCAATATCTTAATCTCCCCATTTACAAACAAATCCACAATTTTTTTTCTTTTCAAATAAATAGACAACTAATTTCATTCAGACTAAAAGAAGATTTTACATGCAAAAGAAGTGATCTAAAACCCTACCTCTTAATGAAATCTAGAAACCAAGCACAGAAGCAGAAACACTATTCCTCAAGAAGATCCACAACTGTCATACACGAGAAGCAAGGAACACCAATCCAATCCAAAAACTTCAACAAAAATCTTTAAAACCCTTTTCACTAAATTCTCAACAAAACCCAAAACCCAAATCCATTGTTTCCCCGATTTCCTCTTTCCAACCAAATTTCCACAAAACTTGTTTCAAAACCCATCACCAGAAAAGAAGAAAAATGCACAATATTCTTCACAGCAAGAGCCCTCCTATATTTCCTAAAAAGAAAATTATATTAATTTACCCAAAATGTAACTTGCAAAAAGCATGCAAGATTCCCCAAATTAATAAAATTCATTAATTGATTTATTTATCATCTTTTTGTAACTCCCACACATGCAAATTTTAAATTCAAATATAATTAATTATAAATTTCCTTTTTTATAAATTAATTTTCATTAATATCATAAAATCTGATTGGTTGTGTTCTTGAGCTTCTAGATGTTGATCGATGAATATTTGAAAAGTGGTGTTGGTGCTGCTGTTCCAGATGATTCTAACGCATTTGCTATTGTTTCCTAGTTGTGTCCTATTTGTTTTGGCAATCTGCATTGATCTTTGTGTGAGTTTTGGTGATTTTTATGAACCGGTGATGATTTTCGTGTTATGCATTATTTCTGGTGGTGAAGTGTGTTGCGGTTGGTCTTAGCAGGATTTTCGGTGGATGTGATCATTTGGGAATTTGAATTAGGTCCATGCTATGTAATGTAAATCATAATATTGGTCTGGTGGTCAATCTTTGTATCGTGCAATGTAATTTTTGTAATTGTAAGATAAGAGTTGAGGGTTTAGCCGACATTGTTATCAAGGTTGATGATTGGTATATATAGCTGAGATGCTTATGCAATTTGTGTGTCAGTATTGTGTCTGCATTATTAGAGAGAGATGAATGTGCGGACAAGGATATATCATTCGACGAAGTGTTGAGGTGAGTTTGGTGTTGTAGAGCAGAAAATTTTGCTTAACTGAAACTGTCATCAGACATTTGTAGATGCTATCCTTGCAGTTCACTCCTTCTGGATTGTAGTTTGAATCATATTGTAAGTCAGCGAGACTTCCTTGAGTGTTGTAGCCTTCTGGGCAAATATATTTTGAGCAGTGAGCTCTAGGTAGTGTGCCTGAATGCATGTGCATTCCCCATTGTAATATTTTCACATACTACTGCAGAGTATCATCTTATTGTGGGTAGGTTCCCATCGTGGTTTTTCCCTTAACCGAGTTTTCCATGTCAAAAATCTTGGTGTTATGTGTTGTGCTGTTAATTTGGTTATCTAAGTATTGCTACAGTTTATCAGTTCTAGTTTTGAAGTTTAATTTTCTAGATCTGGTGAAGATTGATTCATCCCCCCCTCTCAGTCTTCCTCCTTGATTGTTGCTAACAATTGGTATCAGAGCCAGATCCTCTGGTAGAATCTTAATTGCTTGAGGAGATACGGGATGGCATCTCAAGGTATTCTTTTCAAGAAGGACAATCTGAGGTTTGATGGAAGCAACTATACAGTATGGAAGAGGTAGATGGAAATGCACTTGAAATGCCTTGGAGAGGATTACTGGAAGATCACTAAGAATGTCTATGTTGTTCCTTAGAATGGACCATCTACTCCTAATGTGACTAAGGAAGCTGAATATAACATCAGAGTGAAGGAAGCATTGCTTAGTGCCCTAATTGATTATGAGATGACAAATGTAATGGGACTTCAACCCACACATGAGATCTGGGAGAAGCTTGAAATCCTGTATGAAGGTGATAGTCGAGTGAAAGTTGCTAAGTTGCAGAGTTTGAAAGGAAAGTATGAAACATTGAAGATGGGAGATGTTGAGAACATACACTCATACATGGCTAAGGTAAATGAACTTGTCCTTGGTATCAGATGTGCCAGTGGAAAGATTGAGGAAGATGAGATTGTTGCTAAGTTTTTGAGATATTTGCCTCCTGCTTACAAACATAAGGTTGTCACCATTGACGAGATCCAGAGTGTGACCACAATAACAAGAGACATGTTGGTTGGGAAACTTGCTGCATTTGAGCTGAGCAAATTTGGAGAATCACATGGAAAGTCTGAGACAACATTTAAAGCATCAATATCTATATCTGGTAAGCAGAAATATGATCTTGATGAGTGCAGGATATCTAGATATGAAAGAGAAAGAAGAGAGATAGAAGAGAAAGAAAGAGAACTTGATGAGCTTGAGGCATTGATTGCCTGAAGATTGCCTAAAGGTGCCGGTAATTATGATGGAAAGTTGTCTTTGAAATGTTTCTCTTGTAATAAGATAGGACATTTTGCTTCTAGATTCCCAAAGAGAATGGTTAAGTATGACAAACATGATAAATTTGATAAGCATGATAGAAATGATAGATATGAGAACTACGAAAAAGTATGATAAGCCTATAAGCCTAACTGGAAGTTTAGGAACCAGAGAACTGTTATTATGTTGTAGATGAAGGTTTTATAGATGATGAATTAGAAGGAGATGAAATTATGTTTATTGTCATTAAAGAGGATAGACCTATACCTGGTGATTCTGCTAGCTGTTCTTTTGAGGAGAGAGAATTGGCTGCTAAGGTAGAATAGAAAGATGAATGGGTGATTGACAATGATTGTTCACATCATATGACCAATGATAAAAGCAAATTTGTAAGCTTGGATAGGTATGATGGTGGAATAGTTAGATTTGGAGATGACAAAGCCTATGTAATCTTAATTGATATTGTTCAAGCATGTCAAAGATCTTGCCCAAGATGTTCAAATGTTCTTTCATTGTATGAGATTTTGCAACTATGTCATCTACATAATCTTCCATTATTGTATGCATCATATCATGGAAAATTGTCGTCATAGCTCTCTGATAAGTTGCTCCTACATTTTAAGCCCAAATGGCATAACATTCCAATAGTAGGTGCCCCATGCACAGGTGAATGTTGTATTTTCTTGATCTTCAGGGGTGATTCTTATTTGATTGTACCTCGAGACTCCATCCATTAATGAAAACATCTCATGTCCTGCTTATAAGTCTACAATTATATCAATGTTGGGCAATGGGAAATCATCTTTAGGACTCTGGAGACATTGGTGACAGAGCACACCAAGTTTGCATGGGAGTCGTGTCTACTGGCACACTTGTACTATGAGCTGCATCAGTTTGTGTATCACAGATCAACAGGATTGGGGTGCGGAGTGACATTACTGCCGGTATGGGCATATGAGCATCTGTCGGTTACACGACCTATACACTTCAGAGGTAGAGGACATGGGCATAGCTATGTATATTTATATGATATGATTACATCACAACCACAGATTGGGAGACTAGAGTATTGGTGTCGGGTGATTGACGAGATAGACAGTGTGGTATGGAGGTCGTACCGAGATTGTGAAGAGTGGGAGGATGACGTAGTGGAGCCGCCATATGTATTCAGGAGAAGGTATCTGATAGGAGGACACCATATGCGATTGAGAGGTAGTTGATAGATAGGGTGTGCAGGCAGTTTGATAGGATACAGTGGATGCCACAGGGTTTAGGGATGTATGCAGGAGGAGTGAGGGATCAGGTGCATTTGGGCCATTGCTTTCTTATGATCAGGCTGTGACACATATGGTAGAGATGGTTCCCATGCCTTGGGATATATGGGCAGATGTAGAGGATGCAGGGATGGATGCAGAGTACACTACATATTGGGTAGAGCATCCGTTTCCATGGCTGAGGGATCCAGGGGAGCCGATAGAGGGAGACGGTGGAGGTCATGGAGATGATAGTGGGGATGGCGGAGGTACAGGCCGACGATGGAGGCGGGGCGTAGTAGCAGAGAGGAGAGTGGCTCAGAGGAGAGAGGGCGGAGAGGAGAGACAGGCTCATGTAGTGAGGAGTAGAGGTGGATTGTCGTTACAGGTGCCAGCAACACAGGTTCCCAGATAGGTACAGGGATGGGGACATGGACAGGAGCAACCATAGGGATAGGGTGAGGGTGGAGAGGAGGAGGATGAGCTACTATCCTTGAGGGAGATCTGCTAGGGACAGACAGATGAGATCCAAGATCTGGAGAGGGAGACAACTAGGCTCAGAAGATAACTAAGGGACACTGAGCGGGAGAGGGATCAGGCTATTCAATGCTATACAGAGGCTGAGATAGCACTGAGGTAGGGAGATAGGTAGCAGAGGACACAGGGGCCGAATACGCCTATGTTCTGCGGGCAGGGGAGGAGATAGGCTACTGGAGAGACCTATACTATGGAGCGGTGCCACCAGATCAGCGGGCTAGGAGCTTTCAGAGACCATCATGGACGACGACGACCTTTGGAGGGAGAGACAAGAGACAGGCATCTAGTGGTGGGGTCATGGGTCCTCCACCACCACCAGATAGGGGGGGCAAGAGAGATGATCCTGGGGTGGGTCCTTCTAGGGCTCAGAATCTGTTGAGGCCAGCTGGCTCCGAGGGAGAGAGTTCATTATAGCCTTAGAGGGCTCCCTAGTATCAGTTTTTGTACCATTTTTGTATGATGATGTAGACACCTTCGGGTGATTTTGTAGCCATATGTATTTTGAGATCATTGTATCATGACACATGATTTTTGTTATATATATGAGATGATTCATCTTTGCGGCAGCTATATGCATGTTTACCTATGTGATGTATGTTTCTATGTGATGCTTATGATATGGATGCAAATATGTACATGAGGAAATGCAATATTTTTTTTGTTCTTTTATGTTTTAATATGTTATGCAAACGCAAATGTGAATATATGAAATGCAGATGAATATGATAATGCAAATAACTATTTACATGATGAGAATGTAAAATGTGCTAACATGTGTTGTGTGCAGGATGTGATGCAATTGTGATATCTAAATGTATGTATGAAACACTAATATGTGGTAATGTATGTGCAACTACATGAAATGCAGATATTTTTGGTGTGTCATTATACTCAGTCATGTGATAGTAGGCTACATGGACTTGGGAAGGACGATGGAGGTCAATCAAGAAAGGGGGATGGAAGATAGAAGATATGAAAGTGAAAGAGCTTCTTGTGTGTTATAATCATTGAGCTTTATTATGGCAAATAGGTTATGACAATCTAGATATATGTTCGACCCAGAAAGTCATTGTACCCATTTGCATGGAGATAAGACAGTCGCAAACAAGGAATGCCCCAGTTCACACTAGACTCACAGTGTCTTCATATCCTTGGACAAGTCATAGCATTACTAAGAGACAATCCACAGACAACAAAGAAAAATAGGTGACGATACCCCATCCTCGCCTTTCTAGTCAAAGACATCCTCGAGATAGAATCTCTAGTCAGAGACATCCCAGAAAAGCTAAAAGACGTGTCACCAAAAGATAAAATCAAAAGAAAACCAAGACTCGACACCAACATCCACTGTAGTCCTCAATTTTAGTGTCTCTTGTCACTTGTATAAGTCTATATGATTGTGGTCACAATGTTTTTGTTCACAAAAGGATAGATAGCACTAAACCATAATATTGTCTGAGTCTATTGAAAGATTTGATTTGTTGAAGCCCATTGTTGCTGCTATGTCTCATCTGAAACTGATTGAATCCATGCAACTGATGCTTTATTGTGGAGAAGACAAAACTTTATTGCGGATTGGTGATCCAAATGTTGCTTTATTGTGGATTGTGTGCAGATAGACTAAAGAAAATTGGAAGAAACTGTACTCCTCGAAACATGTGATGCTCTCAGTTCCACACCCATCACTAGACTTAGGATTTGCCTTAGCCACAGATAGGAGCTGATTTATTATGGACGGAAAGGGGTGAAAAGGGAGGTTTATTAGGAATGGCTAACCAATCTTGGATAGATTAATAACAAGCCATGATGAGAATGGGTAAGTTTATTATGGATGAAGAGGTTGTGAGTGTGAGCAAAGTGAAGTGATGAAAGAGAATCTTGAAGGAGGGAGGAGCAATGTCTCTACGCATGGTGCCAGTGACTCGGTTTTCATCATGGTACTTGCCCAGGGCGCCACCGAAGTGGTTTTCACAGTTGGATGAATTTATTTCTCTTTACTTTTTTTTTTTAATTTTTAATTTTTTCAATTTTTTTGTGTCACAAGGCGCCTGTTTGCTAGGTTTTCACCAAGTAACGATTTTTTCATGTTTATGATTTTTTTGTTTTTTGTTGAGTTTTTTAAAAAAAAATTTTGTATTTTTGAATTAGGATACTCTGAAGAGCTATGTGTAAAACCTGCGAAGGTGCATGCTGTTGATAGGATCCTCCAAAGGTGCGCCCTCTATGGTTGAGATTTGATATGCACCGGATCCATAAACTGTTGTAATGATGTAAGGACCAAGCCAATTTGGTTCGAACTTGCCCTTCTTCTCTCCGTCTTGCTGATTTTTAGGATTTTCTTTGAGAACTAAGTCACCTACCTCAAATGTGTGAGGCTTTATCTTATGATTGTAGCTACATCGTTCCTTGACTGAATGATGTGTAGCTCGCGTGACTATCTTCCTTGATAAAGGAACTGAGATAGAATTACTAATGTGTGGACTATGTTTGCCCATATGCGTGTCACCTAAAGAAGTTTGGGCATCCCTGATAACAAAGTCCCTCGAGGAAGCTCCATTAAAGGTCCATGATGCATCGCTAGAAGGGAAAGGATGTGTGAAACAAGTGGATGAGGAATGAAGGTTTATGACTGCGAAAAGAAGTGAAAGTAGGATGACATGATGGAGACTTAGGATCAACAAGTATGCTTTTTGACTTGAAATTTTAGAACTTTTGCCCCCAGTTATTTTCATATTAGGGGAGATCAACTCTTGCTCTTTTTCTTTCATAGGATTTTTATCCTTTACCTTTATTTTTGCAGAGTCCAATAGCTTTTGATTTTGATTTGGACTACAGGAATTCTCTTTATTTTTGACTTTTAGATTTTTCTTTTCATAGTTTGATTTTTGATCCCCAATTAGTAAGGGCTTTTGTGATTCCTGTTGATCCAAGTCTAGGAGAGAAGTGGAAATGGAATGAGCGGATGAAATGGTAAAGCTATGTGAGTTCTCAAGAGGGCTGGCGATACGCTCAATAGATTCTTCGTTGGAACCACTCTTAGGACTATTGATATTAAGAGCTGCTTGCACCACTAGAGGAGATTTGCATTCAGACTTAGTAGCCACAACACTAAGTGGTTCACACCCAATTCCTTGGCATTGCAAATTGTTTGTAGATTTTTCCCATCGACTGGATACCTTAGGAGATAGTGGGAGTTGATCAACATGAAAAATATACTCACCACATCCCATGTCTTTAACCTTGAATTTTTCTTTTAGCTCTGTTTGCTTTGATGTAGAAGGTTTTAATGATTCGTGATCAACATATGTTGATGAAGGAATAGCCTCTCGATTGACTGGGATTGTTATTTCTGATCTAGGTCGCAGATTGTTGCAATATTAGAATGGGTTTGGATCAGCTTTGACGGTCACTTCAACTCCATTGTGTGGGAACTTGATACATCGATGATATGTTGAAGGAACAACTCTCATTTCGTGAATCCATGGACGTCCCAAGAGTATGTTGTATGTGAGATCTAGATCAAGGACTTGACAAACCACATCCTTCATTACCGGTCCAACTTTGAGAGGTAAAGTGACTGTGCCTTTGGATGAGTTCTCCTCATCATCATATGCCTTGATGGTAATTGTATGTGTATAATTCATAGCTTTTTCAGAATATCCCAATTGTTTAATAGTTTTCAATGTACAAATGTTCAGACCTGCTCCTCCATCTATCAGGACTCGTTTTATTCGGTGCTTGTGTAGGAAGGCTTCAATGTGTAAAGGTGCATTATGTGGTTGGATTATGGAGGTGTCGTCAGCTTTGGTGAATGTAAGAGAATGTGGAACGGAAAGGTATCCCACCATGGCTTGAAACTGGTCCACGTTTAGATCAGTGGGGACAAAGGTTTCTCTCAAATTTTTATCAAGGATGGCTTTATGTGCGGGGGATATGCGTAAACGCTCAAGGATGGAGATAAGCATGGGCATCCTCCCTAACTGTTCTACTAGATCGTACTCAGGTTTAGTTGTTGAGGAAGCGGCGGTTTTAGCTGGAGCACCTTGCAAAGTGACCTTACCTCGACGAGTTGTGACATTACATTCAAAGATAGATTCAAAAGAAGATCCAATGCCTTTTAGGACAACTTTGGGTCTTTGGGTAGAATTTTTAGGCATTTTTTCCTTGATGATAATGGTAGAGACATAATTATCCATCGAAATGTGATTGACAGTTGAATCATAGTTATAGGATGCTTTGGTATAGTTGGTCTGGTCATCTGTGGCTTTAGCTTTTCCCTTGTCATGTTTTGGGAATGGTTCCTTAAACATCTCATGTTCTTGATTGGATGAATACCCTTCGATCTCAATGTCACCTCTATCAATAAGATCTTGTATAATGTTCTTCAAGCGATGACAATTTCCTATTATATGTCCCTTTCTCTTATGATATTCACAATACTCATCATCATTCCACCAATTTGGTTTGACCTTTGGCTCATATGGAGGATTGTCTGGAATTGTTTTTATCTTGTTTGCCACTAGCTTCTTGAAAGCTAATTCAAATGGTTCTCCCAATGGGGTGTATTTTCTTCGTGATTTTGAAGTTGTTTGAGTATTCACTTGATTGTTTGTAGAGCTTGATCCAGAAAAAATGATTTTGGGTCATACTGTATTGGCATCAACAACACCATCATTGACTGTGTTCTTGTTTTTATTCCAAAATCTTGACTTGTCTTTTCCTTTAAAGTCCTCTTTGTTTTCTTTGAATATTTTGACGATGCCTTGCTCAATTAGGACCTTCTCTGTTGCTAAGCCTTTTTCAATGATGTCCTTGAAGGTGGACAAACAAGCTTTTCTCAGGTCATAACCAATGTCTTTGTTAACATTCTGGGTGAACATCTCTACCATTTGTTTTTGTGGAATTTTACAAGAGCATCTGCTGGCTAGATTCCTCCATCTTTGTAAAAATGATGAAAAAGACTCTCCATCCTTTTGCTTGGTGTTGCACAAAGTAGTGACTGATATGTCTGTCTCTATGTTGTATGAGAAATGTTGGATAAATGCCTCTGCTAAGTCACCCCATGACTTAATTCTAGGTGGAAGTTGGGAGAACCATTCCATAGCTTGATCACCTAAGCTCTATGGGAATAATCTCATCAAATATGTCTCTTCTGCTGCTACCTCAATGCAAGCTGTGAAAAACTATCTTATATGTGCCTTAGGAACCCCTTTTCCTCTGTACTTATCAAACTTAGGTGTCACAAAGTGTGTAGGAAATGGAGGCATTGGAATGCTTTTGTCAAATGGATAGGAACATATGTCTCTCATTGTATAAGATGGATTCGGTGTATTTATGTCCTCCCTTTTCTATTGTATGTCCTTAATTTGCTGTTCCAAATTTTTCTTAGGTAGAGACCGACTTCTTGGACCATATCCCATACCTGAGTCACTGGGTGGGGGCGGAGCATACTGCATATATGGATGATATTGATCATACACATGTTCATATGGAGGAGGTCTATAGTGATGCTGCGTATAAGGACCATTTGGCAGAGTCATGATGAGGAATGGAATATTTGTTTTGTCCATGTATACCATACTCTACAGGAACGTCATGAGTTTGTTCTAATGTGTTGCCCCCAAATTTGACACGAGGTTTCCTTGTGTCCAAATTTTGATCTTGCCTTTGGATATCCAATTGCTTTGGTGGTTGGTCCTTAGCATTGGCATGTGATTGAGTATATTTTTCTGCATAAGACTTCCATAATGGTCTGCGAAGGTGAGTATCATATGTTTGACCATGTGTATGTGGGACCTCAAGTTTTTGAAACAAAGATGATAGTGATTCAGGCACAAGATGTGGTCCTCTATTGCCTCCACTATTAGGCCTCCTTTGATCTATGTTGAGTTGAGATTCTTGCAAAGATTGATTTTCCATTATTTGAGACATGTCAAAATCATGAGGGATCTTAGTTCCACTTTGCGCCATCACTTGTAGAAAATATTGTCTATCTCTCCTCATTATTTTCTCAACCAATCGATTGAAATGGGGATCCATAATGGAGACTTCCACTTCTACTGAATGTACAGAAAAGTTGTCCATATTGTCATTGTGTGTATCATTGTTGTTTGTGTTATCCATGTTCTCGACATTTTGAATGTTTCTATAGGCATCCATGTCAGGTAATGTGGTATGATCAGAATTGAAAAAGACATCAGTGTCATACTCATAGGTACTCATGTTTGCGGACTCTTGAGCCTCTTTAGCTTCTCTCCTAGATTTTTGGGAACAAGTTTCAACCATGAACTAGATCTTGACCAAGATGTGGGAGACTAGATGAAAATGGAAAAGAGTATGGAAGACCAAGAGTTGGATGGAATGTAAATGAATCTGAGGTTTACTTGTAATGTCCAAAGTGTAAGACCAAGTATGTATGTAGTAGAGTAGGTGTGGCTTCCAAAGAGATGATAGTTTCTCTTGATGAGGTAAGTTGACCTTGACTCTAAGTAAGACCAAATGAGACCCAAAGGTGATAGACCTTGATGAGGGACCACTTAGCAAAATGTTGTTGTATGTAGTTTGTTGACAAAACAAGATGAGGACAAGCAAGTGACCTTTTGACTCAAGTTTAGACAAATGTGAATGTAACACAAGGTGTAAAGCAATGATGAACTTTGTGAGACCCAAAGGTAGGTTGAATGCTAGATGAAAATCTAGAGAAATAACTTAGGAAGCTCAAGAATTCTGAAATTGATTGCTCTTGTTTGTTGGATTGTAAATTTTTCCAATTTGTGAAGTTGTTTGTTGTGACCAAATCAAAATTTTTTGACTGTTTTTCGTGACAAGATGACACAATGTTGATGAGGACTCAATGTTTGCAAGTATTTGGACTCAAAATGACTCTAAAGAAAGTGTGTTGTTTGATGTAAGAACGTTTTGTACACACTTGAAGACACAAAAGACAATGTTTTGATGTTTGATCTTGAATGTTTGAATGTTCAAAAGAAGACAATCACAATTCTTATGGCTGGCCAGGACAATAGTTGTTGATCCCACATGGGGTTTCCCTCAAGGCTACGCTATTCAAAGCGGATACTTAGATGCTTGACCCCACTGACTCCACCCCCGACACTCACTTCTCTGGGGCAGCCAAGCATCAGTCCCCACGAAAATTGTTGGTGTTGGAAATAAGCCACACCCGAACCGACGATGTACTAGTCCAAGAGGGGCTAGTAGCTTAGTGGTAGAGCACTCCAGTAGTGTATGGAAGGTCCCAAGTTCAAGTCCTAGCTGGTCCATGTCTCAACATGGTATTAGAGCCAGGTCTAGGCTAGGAGCCCCAAGCACATGAGAGGTGTGTCTTAAGGGGGGTGTTGGTGTTGGAAATAAGCCACACCGGAACCGACGATGGACTAGTCCAAGAGGGGCTAGTAGCTCAATGGTAGAGCACTCCAGTAGTGTATGGAAGGTCCTAGGTTCAAGTCCTAGCTGGTCCATGTCTCAACAAAAACTCCTTGTGGCGAACTTTGTATCTCTACTAAGAACCGTATGTGTGTGGGCCGCTCCAGAGGTTCGACCTCCTGCCCTAACAACTAGAAGGATTTTGGCTTTCTAAAACAAAAAGGTGCTAGTAAGGGCATCCGCTCGTGTGGCCATACATGCGACACTTTCAGCTCTGTAAATACAGAAGGCTCCCAGCTGGTAGGGGTTACGCCCTACAACTGATCAAATAAATTTGATCAAATGGGTTTATGGGGATACATAGTGTTGGTATGAACTAATCAGTACACGTTACCGATGGCTTTCACCATGGATACAGTTATTTATAGTGGCTCGAAAGAGGTGGGTTTTCCTCACTACCACTTGGGTCGTTCTCTCCTCACTAGTAGTCCTAATGACCACACGGGGAGACAGGCCCTCTAGAGATTAAACAAAAAGAGCCTATTGCTCAAGACACATAAGACACTGGTTCAATTTTAGTGCACCAATTGAAGTGTTTGCTAGTCTATGGAAAAAAAGCACAAAATAAAGATCAAAAACCATTACCAAAATTCTGCAACAAAGATTTGTTAGTAGTTTTGCGATAATACCCCTCTTGCAAGCACATAAGTTAGGTAAATTTTAGATCCAAAAGACTTTGTGAGAAAGGGGCCTTCGATAATGCGATTTGCTTCAAGGACAAGCTGCACAAATTTTGTTTGCTAGATCACAAGGTGTTAGCCCGAAATAAACCAGATTTGAAATCCAAATGATGAAATAAAGCCTCAAAATTGGATCAAAATTGAAAAATGCAAAATCCGAAACACAGGTGCGATTAAACCTAACGCAGACGAGGTAGAAAATCACAAACACGCCTAAATCCTTCGCAGTTGCGCCTAGATAACATAGACGCGACTCTCGAACACAGACGCATCTGAAAGCTGCACAAACGCGGTTTAAAAAAAGAGACGCAACCATGCAATCTGCAAAATAAGATAAAATAATGCCGAACACAGACGCAATTACGAAGGTCACAGACGCGGCAAAAAAAAAAAAATGCAGTTCCGGGATGCGCATACACGGAAATGTCGAAAGTTTGTCAAAAATGTCAGATCTACAACTTCAAAAACACAAAATCTGCAACAAAAGATGTTAAATGCAAAAGGGACAAGAGTCCCACTGGGCATGCCAAAATGTTTATGGTAAAAATGGAATAACAATATTGAAAGACTAAATGGATTCAACCACAAAACCCTAGCCTAACAACAACAAAGATCCACCATAACATATGAAGATTACCTAAGACAATGCAAATCAAATGAAATCACAAAGATTATACCATCACATGTCCAATAGGGTTTGAATCTCCATTGATCTTGCTTGATATATTTGCTCTCAGATTTTATGTGTGCACAAGAGCTCAACAAAGATCGAAAATGTGGTTACAAGTAGGCTTGATCACATATGAAAGTTCGAATGCTAGAATGCTTAGTAAGGATTGATAATGAAGGAAGCATCTCCTTATATAGAAGACACTATAGGAAATGGAGGGATAAGATTGAGAGGTGTGAAAGATAAATGGTTGGCTAGGATTAGAGGGTAAGTAGAGAAAATAAGAAAATAATAATAGGGTAGGTAGTGTAGGAATTAAGAGATGAATGACATGTGTCATGGGTAGAAAAGGCTAATGAATTAATTAAACAAATAAAGATTTATTTAATTAATAGAGGAAGTGGGATCAATTAAATAAATAAGATATTTATTTAATTTAGGAAAAGGGCTATTTAAATAAATAAAAGTATTTATTTAAATGAGAAATAAGGCTAGAAGAGGATAAATGAATGAATTAAATAAATAAAGATTTATTTAATTAACAGAAGAATTAGGCTAAAGTAATTAAATAAATAAAAATATTTATTTAATTAGACAGGACAATTTTAGGTGTCTACAATAAGTCTATAATTATATCAATGTTGGGTAGTGGGAAATCATCTTTAGGACATGCTTTGTTCAAATCTCTGAAATCGATGCAGACTCTTATGCTTTTATCTGGCTTTGACACTGACACAGTGCTTGAGACCCATTCTATATAGGAAACAGGTCTTATGAAACCCACATCTAATAGCTTCTTTAACTCAGCTTTTACCAGAAGAGCGATGTGTGGATGCATTTTTCTTAGCTTTTGTTTAACTGGTTTTTCTTTTGGATCCACATTGAGATGATGCATGATAAGGTTTGGATCAAGTAATGGCATGTCTGCATAGGACCAAGCAAAATTTATCTGTCTTTGTTTGAAGAATTCCATGTATTCTTTCTTTTCTTCATCTGATAATGATGCGGCATAATGAAGGACCTTGGGATCCTTTGATGTACCAATGTTTATTGCTTATGTTGGATCTACTAAAATAGTAGATCTCTCCTAAAAATATGCAGGGAGGGTGTCAAAATTTCCATCTTTGGGTGCCTCAAGGAGGTTTTCACCGTCATATACATCCTTTATTTTTCCTCTTGATTGATCTAGTGTTGCCATGAAATGGTTTTTAGCACTAGGTCTTTTTCCTTGTTTTATTTCAATTTTGCGACTAGAAAGTTTGGCACTCTCTTGACTACAAGAAGTGTTACTCGATTCCACGGTGGGAGATATCTTAGGTGTTAGGATTTCTATAACATTAAGATATACGACTAAGTCATAGTCATTGGAAAAGACATCCAATTCAGGATCTTCTAGGTTATCCCAATCAATCAGCTTTGGATGAAGCAGGGGTAAGTCATAGTCATCGTCATTGTTGGGTGTTTCAAGGTTCATGACATAATAGTCATAGTTTGGCATAGAATAGGTAATGTCATAGATAGAACTCTCTTGAGGATAGTCTCTCCCAAGTGTTCTCCAATCAGCTCTAACGAAGTCAGAATTGATATTTTGTGATTCACAATCAAGTGACTCATCATCTGACGTTTGTCCCTCAAATGAATGGATTATATCAACACATACATATTTGATACTATAAGTTCGCTCTTGATCAATTTCAATAGATTAATTTGTGTCTTGAAGTTGGCATACTTGTGCACATGACATAGAGGATTCTCTTGATATCTTATGTCTTCTCTCGAACTCAGCTTCTTCTGGACTAATAGTCAATCCCGCTTGACTATCTATTAATTCTTCTATGGTTCTTTCATACCTTAATATCGTTGGCTCAATATTTGATGTAGGTTTGATATTTTGTTGATCAATAATTGTTTGTGTTTCCCGTGGTGTCACTTCTTGTTCTTTTTCATCCTCTTTCTTTTGTTGTCTTGCATATGTCTCTTTCCTCTGAATTCTAATCTCTTCTTGTCTTCTTTCCAACTCTATTCTTTGTTTTGTGAAAGATGAGTCTTCATTGTAATAGCTGCTTGTTCTTCATCCTTTTCTTCACTTGATAAATCAGATAATGGATCTGGACCCCATTCATATTCGTTTGAATATGTTTTTGAACCATTTTCTAGAATCACACCACTATATCTAATAGGAAAGTTATATGGTGAAAAGAGTTATCTGATTTTGGCCATCTATTCTTTCACTGCTTCTAGAATATCTTGATCAGGTTCCACACTTGTTTATATTCCTTGAACTTGTTTGCAAGTTTCTTCTTCTCTTTTGATTGCAAGTTCTTCCTGTTGTTTCTCATATTCTTCTTGTTTCTGTTTGTTAGCTACTGTTTCTGCTGCTTGGTGTAACTTTTCTTGCCATGGTTCTTCTTTAGGGATTGCTTTCTTTCTCCACCTTGGATATTGATAATTATGTTATTTTTTCTTTGATTTAGGATATCCAAGTCCTAATTTATCTTCTTTAGATTGTGTGTGAGGACAAATAGGTTCTGAAATACCTTCTTGTCGTTTACTATTTGGTCCTTTTCCATCATATCCCATCTTTTGCATGATCTTGTAACCATTGCCATATTGTTCTACGAGAATATTAACTTCTACAACTATTGCTATAGTTTCATTTTCATCTTTGTACAACCAACTAAGAATGTCTTTGTTTTCAGTTTCTTCTGCAAGTGTCCCAACTTTAAAAAATGCTCCATCAAACATTTGAACTGATTTATCTGAGATTCGTAGTTGAACATTTGTAGGTTTTCCATATGATTTAGGTGAAAGTGGCAAGTTATGCAAAGAATACTTTCTCATTCCTTCATCATTTAATTTGAGCTTTTTCTCGAAGGTTTCCCACAACTTTTCTTGAATTTCTTTGGTGGGATAGACCGATTCTCTGTTATGTGGAACTCTTGCAACTTGTGTTGGTTTCAGATTATTGCAATATTGACCGGAGTCCGTGACTATAGGGACTTCTTGTCCATTATGAGGAAACTTAACACAATGGTGGTATGTAGAAGGAACTGCTTGCATGTCATGAATCCATGGTCTTCCTAGAAGAATGTTATAAGATAAATTTAAGTCTAAAACTTGGCACAATGTATCTCTTTCCACGGGTCCTATTTTGATTGTTAACACCACAATCCCTTTAGAAGAACGCTCTTCCTCATCATAAGCCTTGATAGTTATTTTCTTCTTTGGATCCACTACATTCTCTGAATATCCCAAAGCTTTTATTAAACTTAATGCACAAATGTTTAAGCCAGCTCCACCATCTATGAGTACATGTTTGACACAGGTTGTATGAATGGTGACTTCAATATGTAAGGGAGCATTGTGAGGGTGTTGCAAGGATGCATCATCATTTTCAGAAAAGGATAAGCAATGAGGAGATATGAGGTATCCCACCATGTTTTGGAATTGGTCCACATCCAGGTCTTTTGAGACCATTGTTTTTGTTAGAGATTTCTCCAATATTTCCTTATGCATAGGTGAAACTTTTAGAAGCTCTAAAATTGAAATTTGAGCCCCACGATGGGCACCAAAAATGTTGAGGCTAAATTTGAACTCCAAAGAATTAACCTGAAATGTGTTAGTCCATCAAGTAATATATAAGAAACCTACAGGAAAACTTAGCTTCAACCAATGAAGTAACATGAAATAGATGAAATAAACAAAATCATACCTTCCATGATTTACACCTCATTGTGTCCTAACTCCACTGTTCTTGGTTGCAGATGATTTGCTCTCAGGCAAGCACAGGTAGCTTCCAAGATGGCATATGAAGAGTGGACTGATAGTTAACTGATACTATGATGTGCATATGCAAATGATTTAAGCTAACATGATATTAAGCTATGAAATAAATTCTAAAATTGTTAATTACTTCAAACTCAAACTCATGGATGCAAGATAAAGACTCCTAGATTGACTATTAGTTCCAAAATGGTTTAGGAGACCTCTTTTTATAGATTTTTTAGTGCATAAGCTTAGGTGGTAGAGATCAATGGTCATGATCAAATCTCACAAATTGGATGGCTATGAGCAAGAGATTGAAGGTTGAGAGAAAGGGGAAGGAGAAGACAAGTGTCACTCATCTCACCTTGACTAAGTTGAAGACTTGAGAGGATATAGGATAGTTAGAGAAGATGTAGGAATGAGAGGACAAGTGGACTCAAGTCCTCCTAAGATATAGGAATGTTGGAGAGAATATAGAAGAAGGTTAGGAAATATGTGTACGTACACAATATTCATTTATTTTGGAGGTTGGAGATAAGTGGCTAATAAATAATTTATTTTTGGTTTATTTTGTTGAATTAATTTAGCCACGTGATGGATGAGTTGGCAAAGGAAAGATGAAGTGGAGATGGAAAGGTGAGTTGGAAAATGGATTAAATAATTAAGAAATTATTTAATTAATGAGACTTTAGGATAGAAGATAGAGGAATAATTAAATATTAGATATTTAATTAATTGATTAGAAGAAAAGGATATGACAAATTAATTAATAAAATGTTTCAATTAAATTAATTAATAGAAGGACATAGAATTAATTAAATAATTTAATCTTTTCAAATTAACTATTTAATAGAAGAATAATTATTAAATAAATATAAAATATTTATTTAATCACTCATAGCCATTTGTATGTGTATACACTACTCACTAAGAATATTATTATCATCACATAATATGCACATAGATAATGAAACATCAATAACATCTACATCAAAAGGTAACAAATTAAATCATAATGCATTCTATCATCATGAAGCGTATCATCCTAGGCGGGTCAAATAATATCATGAGAATTCATAGAACAAACATGACAATGTCAGAAAATGATCACCACAAACCATATTGTCATGTTGGACCATATATCACTATCTCTAGTTTAACGTTATGGCATTTCTCTGAACAACTACTAAAACCCCCATTCATAATTAGGACTTGACATTCTTGAGTTATATCTCATAACTTCTTGTTGATGAAGTTGTGAGTTCTTGTGTCTATCAATATTGTTACTCTATCTTTCTTTAAAAATCCCACTATCTTGAGGACTTGACATTCTTGAGTTATATCTCATAACTTCTTGTTGATGAAGTTGTGAGTTCTTGTGTCTATCAATATTGTTACTCTATCTTTCTTTAAAAATCCCACTACCTTGAGATTTTATGGGTGGTACTTCTAGAGAGTGCATAATGAGAAATGGTTGGCTGGGGACCTCTTGATTCCTCACCTAGATCATTGCTAACTTCTAATATATATTCTCTTTTTTCTTCTTCTTCTTCTTCTTCTTTCTCATTCAACCCTTCAATGTAGATCAACTTCTTTTTAACATTGTTATATTCTCTATTATATTTGTTATCATAGTTAAAACATATCCATTTTGTCATTTTTTCTTTGATTTCTATAGGATTTAGTTTGGTATCAAGTAGGACTACTTCTATCTCTTATGTTTATAAACCCTTGTTTTTTGTTGGCTGTAAATTTTTTCTCTCCCTTTCTTGTAGGAAATTTGATTGAAAATGTGAATCTCATATTTGATGTGGTTTTTAAACCTCCTAAAAATAATTCCTTAAAATTAGCATTATCATCACATAATATGCACATATATAATGAACCATCGGTGACATCTACATGAAAAAGGTAACAAATAAACATCATAATGCATTCTATCATCATGAAGTGTGGGTCAAATAATATCACGAGTATTCATAGAAGTAACATGACATAAAAAATGATCACTACAAACCATATCGTCATGCTTCTACATATCACTATCACTAGTTATAAGATAAGAGAGACAATGCAAAGTTCATAGACATATGAAATATGCGTTTCTAAAAGAAAAGGAAAAGCATCAACCATCTCTATGAAAAAAGGGAAAACTCAAACATAAAGAATACATCCCTATTTATAGCATATAGAAAGACATTTAAAATACTAAGAATAGAAAAAAAACTTATAATATAACATAAAAATATATCAACATCTATCACTCAATCATGAATAGAAGCTAAAGACAATAGACCATGAGAATCTATGATATAAGATGTATCAATGATAGACAAACAATACAAATTAATTATATTGTAATTTAATAATAATAAACATCTTCCCTATTTTCCAAACCAAATTCCAAATGTAGATGCCATGTTCACATCTTGCACTATATAACAAAGTTATGACATGTTAACAGTACAATTATTTGAGCCATGTGGAATCCACCAGTTTAAACACGTGAAATGCCAGCTCACTGACAACATGCTGGCCAATCTGAACCACATGGATCCCTCGTTGGTCAGACCGACTATTCTTCAAAAGAAATTACATGTTTGCAAAGGCCCTCACATACCCTAATTCATTTTCTGCGGAACTTTGAAATATTGTAACTTTCAACACAGCCGGCAAGAATTATAACGTTAAGAAGCTTTATTGATGTATACACTTTTACCAACATTACTGTCATTATTTAGATTCTGGCATTAAATGGAGCTAAGAAATTTTGGGAATGTATAGGGACAATAACTTTATCTAAAATTCTCCACTTTATATCAATACTGAAATTGAAAAAAGAAACTTGCAGAAATGTGAGGGCAGCTGCATTGAATACATAACAGACCAATGGGCCCAGCCATTGCACCATAAGGTGCTGTTACATTTTTTAACTTTTTAAATGAAGAATGTTAAATAATAAATGATTGCACTATTCTTTAGTGGGGTAATCAGGATTGCATTGTTGAAACACTGCATTCAACAGGCATCTGATCAAAACGTTTAGTATCAAGACAATAGTCATAGACAAGAAAATTCCTTCTTGCCCAAGTATAATCCAAATTTTGTGCATCTGTTAAGGCCCAGGCATCTTCCTGATCCCACCAATTCTGTGTTGTTGTGGAGACACATGCTGGGTAGGGGTCCTTCCACATGCACCCATCTGCTTTGAATTTCTTGTAGTAGGAGATGAAGGGAGCCTTTTTCCAGTCAGTCTTCACCAATCCCCCCTGTGTTGCCCAATCATCTGCATTCCAAATACTTGAATATATATACATTGGCTGCTCATTGGGGAAGCTATTACTACCAGTGTTTCTGTATACTCTCAGTGGAACTGAATCTGCAAAGAACCTGCACAACATACACACTATAAACATACACAAATGAAGTGGAACATAGCTGAACTTTTAATGGCTACTATTAAGGAAAGGAAACCTTTTGTCAGATCTTTCAAAGTTAATGGATTTTTTAGATTTCTACATGTAACATTAACATTTTGCTTACTTTGCATACAAGTTTGTCTTACAATATACTTACACAATCTGATGATCGTTCCAGAGTATAGAATATGTGTGGTAATCCATAGTGGGATCAAACCAGAGCATGTGTCTCTGTTCTCTGTTTCCACTGCCATTGACATATATATTGGTCTGCAGAATATATGGTTGCCCACTGGTGTTCCCCAAGAACTCAAAATCCAGCTCATCTCTTGTGAGAAAGTGCTTGGAAACCATCTGCAGGTCAAAGGCAATGCAAGAACCAGAGTCTGTCAGCCATTAACAATCATTTACACTACTGACATACATAACCTATATGTAAGAAGATTCCACAAAAGCTCTTAGACTCTGTGTTTCTTAGAATTTTTAAAACTGAAATTTGTTGTCCTATATATCAGCGTTTCAGATCAACTTCTGAACCATCATCAATTATTGAAGTTTGGAGACCTAACTCTGGACCATCTTCAGGGGAGTTCTTTTCTTCTTAGATATTCTTTTTAAAGATCTATCCCATTATATTCAATACTTTAACTTGTTGGTTTGGATGATCCATCTTTTACTAGTTGCAATTCTTTCATCAGTCAATCCTTGAGCCCAAACCGTTTCTTTAAATACCAATCTTTCACAAGTCCAAGAAATTCTACCAAAGTTTCTGGAGGAAAAGATAATTAAACGAATGCTGTTTCTGCATTCAATTGTGTTTCTATATTTATATTAATTAAAATTGGGTATCACGGCATTTAGACAGAACTAGAAGAGAGTGATGAAGCTCTTACATAATAAGCAGTGACAACTCCTGCAGCGTCTCCTCCAACCAGCTTCAGATTCATGCTGAACCATCCAAATCTATAACTGTTTTTTGACTGAAAACCAGAGCCTGCATATGGCAGTCACAATTGGGCGAATCAGCAAGTATAACATAATCTTTGGAGAAAGGTGGACTCAACAAAGTTGTTTAAGTAAATCCGCTTTTCACAATCCATAATGATTCTTGTTGCTATTTCTGAATTCATTTTCTACTTCAAAAATGTTGATACAAAAATACACACAATCGAATTCAGAAATAGCGACATAAACAACTTTGTTTCTTGAAAATTCAAAACCTGTGAAAACTCATGACATTGCTGGAACTTTGGTACAGTAAAGAGGACTAAAGAAATGCTCAAGTTAAATGGAATGTTTAACATACCCGATTTCTTATCCAGCATCAGTTGCCAGATCTGCCCATTCTCAGATGTCTTAAAATGATCCCCTGCAAATGTTATCTCAAAATTGTTATCAAAAGCCTGAGAAGCATTTGATTGTGCAGTTGAACTCACTGCCCCAAATACCAGTAGTGTAAAAGCCAATGGGATCATGGCACCACACATTCCCATCTTGCCAGGCTTTTACCTATTCTGTTTACACACCAAATGAGCTACAAGTCCCTTTATGTATAGCATCAGGACTTCCATTAGCAAAGCACCATGTCCTGGCATTGTAAAATGTTAAAATTGGGTAAAATACTAGTTCAAACATAATAAATGGTTTTCAAACTGGATAAAATACTGTGTGAAAATGAACCTCAAACTGAGATTGGCCAGGCCAAAACAGTGTACAGATTTATCACATATTTTTCTATTTTGTGTGGAAGGCTCTTCAG
This sequence comes from Cryptomeria japonica, assembly GCF_030272615.1. Lineage (NCBI taxonomy): Eukaryota > Viridiplantae > Streptophyta > Pinopsida > Cupressales > Cupressaceae > Cryptomeria > Cryptomeria japonica. The sequence continues at coordinate 738,719,036 of NC_081411.1, read as the reverse complement.
GTATGATGGGTTGCCTGGTTGTACACTACAATAAAACAAATCTTGCCAATCTGGCTAAATCCAATAATTCCAGTTGAATCATTTGCGTATCCTAAGTCAAGTCAATAATCATGATTGCCATGTCACGTCGATAATTATGATTCCATCGAATGGGCTTTTTTAAAAGCTTATTTTCGACCAATTGTATAATACATTTGCAGAGTAAAGTCAGAACTTAGAAAGTCGTGAAAGAATCGAATGGTTCCCCTTTCACTGTAAAAGCAGATATCCAAGTTATATATATATAAATTTAAATAATTATATCAATATTAATATTTAATATTTTTAGAGAAATATAACTTAAGATTGAAGGTAAGAGGAAAATAGAAATGATTGTTCTTAGATTCAAGAAACATTTCCACATGATATTAATGAGGAATAATTTTCTAATAGATAAACGAGTCAATGAACAAATTAAATTTAGAAAAATAAATATTAATCAGCTCAAAGATATAAGTCAAACTTCTTTTGTCTAGATATTTGGAAGAAGTCCATGAAATTATACTTAAAGATCACCACAATGCTTGCCAAATAATCAAAGAAATGTTGTTTTGAAATTGCAAAATTAATCTTGTTGCAAAGTTAAGGATTTCAGGAAAATGCCACAATGGAAAAGTAGATAATTTTACAAAGTACAAAATTAGCGAAAAGACTAACTTTACGATAGTATGAAAGCTTTGGAACTGTTGAGCAATTTAAAAAACAACAATTAAGAAATTAAGAAATAACAAAACACACACACAATCAAGTGTACACTGAAAAATTGAATTATGTGGTTCACCAATATATGACTACATCCTTTAGAAAACCAAGACAATATCTCTTATTCCTTATTTGTTGCAGTAGATACAATTTTTTATTTATTTTTATCATAATCAATACAAATGTTTTGGTTAGTCTCCAAATATGTAGAAACATCAAGCAAACAAAGAGGCGGAGGGAAGAGTAAGATTGTCTTTTGTCCAAGTCACCAACCATATTGAAATCAACAAAACCTTGCAATTGAGTCTCTTTTACTCTAAATCTCAAAACACGATGTGAAGTACCTTTCAAATACCTTAGAATCCACTTCACTGCTTGCAAATGGGTCTTACTAGGATTACTCGTATATTTGATGACCACTCCTACTGCATGAGCAATGCCGGGTCTTGTACAAATCATTGCATACATAAAACTCTTAACAATAGAGGAGTACTCATTTCATATATTCTATTTCTTCTCATGTATTGAGACACAACTCATAGGACAATCCTAAAATGATATACTAAAGGAGTGCTAACTACCTTGGCATTCTTCATGTGAAACATGTCCAAAACCTTGTCAAGATACTTTTCTTATGACAATTTCAATTCTCATTTCTACATATATTTTATGATTGTCATTCGAATAATTTTCTTGACAGCTTCTAGATCCTTCATCAAAAAATTGTTAACTAATAGTTGTTTTAGCTTGCTAACAACATTCATGATAGTTCTAGTCACTAGTATATCATCAAAATATAGTAACAACAACACAAATTCACCATTCTTCAAGACCTTATGATAAACACACAAATCAAATTCACACTTGGATAAATTTTGCTCAACCATGAAAGAATAAAGCTTGAGGTATCATTGTCATGAAGCTTGTTTTAGCTCATGCAAACTTTGTTTCAATATGCAAATTAGATTATCATGTCTTTTTTTTTTCTCTCGAAACCTTCTTATTTTTGCATATATAACTCTTATTCCATATCATTGTGTAGAAATGTGGTCTTTATATCAAGTTGCTCCAAGTCAAGATCATAAACAACAACTAATCCCAACACTACTCCAATAGCATAGTCATTGTTGCTATAGGTGAATTTTTTTATGAAATCAACACTAATCTAGCCCTGTATCATTTCACCACTAATCTAGCCCTGTATCATTTCTTTTCATCATCATTTTCTTTCAACTTGTATATCCACTTGTTTTTTCAAATCTTTACAATTTGGAGGAAGAGAGACCGAATCCCATGTGTGATTTTTCACCGGTGAACCCATTTATTCTCTCATGAAATCCATCCAATGTTTGCAATATAAGGCATTGTATGGTTCCTCAAAAATAGTGGATGCAACTTGATCAAAAATCAACAAATGATGAATTAAATTACCATATTTTGATGGGTCTCTACACTTCTAGTAGACCTCCTCAACTGAGGAATTTGCAACTACAAATTATCTCAAGTATTTCTTTGCTAAAAATCATGAGTGAGATGATGATGCAAATTAGACCTCATCCATCTACATGCAAGTCTCCAAAAGTAACACTACTTAGCTCTTGAAAAAAATCCCCATTGTTGCACCCCATTGTGATATTATTCAATTACTGTTACTTTGCTTAGTTAAAATACTTTAACACATGTACTTGCTTTGAATATATCTATCTTGAATGGTAATATGATGAATGAATGTGCAATCATTATGATATTTTGAGTATTTGAAGATGAAAATCTATGATGTATATATATGTTTTAATAATAGTTGACTAGTGTTGTGTTGTGCTAAGTTGGATGCAGGAAATGAACAAGCCTCTAGAAGGGAGGAAGAGTATCACTCAAGAGAAGAACTTGGTTTGGCAATCTTATATACATGTGCCTTATTGAGCTATCACACACTCACATCCTAGTTGGTCAAGTTGAGTTAAATTAGTGGGGATAGTAGTAAGTTGCCTTTTGTCGAATCACATCACACGCTAACTTAAATTTGACTGATTAATTCAATTAGGTCAAATATCCTAAGTCGTTTGTATTAGTTGAATTAATTAAGTTGATTAATTAATTCCCCCATTTCCATCTCTTTATTTGAATTTAATTCAAATATTCCTTTTAGTCATGTCTTCTAACTTTAACTACCCTTATAACCTAACCTCTAATCTAACCTCATTGGTTCTAACCAACCCTATCCTCCCAACCAACCCTATCCTATCCTATCCTAACCTCCCCTCACATGTGTGTGTGTGCACACATAATTCCCTAATTTCCTTAATATTAGGAAATTGAAGCCTATTTTGGGTGGATTTTTCTCAAAATAGACATGTGTCCCCAAGGACACATGTCAAGCCCCTTCTTGACATTTGTCCCTCTAGGGGACACATGGCCTCCCTTGTTGAGCTCCACTTGTCCTCTTTGAGGATAAGTGTGGAATATTATTCTACATGGCATTCTTAGGATTTCCACTTGCCCTCCTTGAGGACAAGTGTTGCATTTTCCCAATCCCTTCCTCTCCTCCCAACTCCTATTTAATACCCCATCTTTTTCAAGCAAATCCTCCACTTTTCATACAACCACACCATTATAATGCTACATTTTGATCTAGTCTTAGCATATCCATATCATCATCATGCTAGAATTCATCCACGTTATTGCAACCATACCCCCATAATGCATCAATTTCATCCCATCCTCTCATCCATATTTGTATGCTTTTGAATCTCATCTTCAAATTACACATCATGGAGAAATATCAAGCACCCATCACATCAATGAGCACACATCCAACCACAAGATAATCAAATCAAGGAGTCAAATGAAGTTTTGCATCTTTTTTTATGTCAGTTTTTCTTCTTTTTCTTTATTTCTAACATCCCAATCTTGTGGTGTTTGAGCTAATTGTGTTTACTTGGTTGTTATTGTAGGTTTATTTAATCTTTCATAATTGTGCATAATTTCCTTCACACAACATGCTATACAACACAAAATATTTAAAACCTACCACCCTTAACAAGTACAAGGGGGAATTCATAAGTATGTGTCAAGTGTTAGTATCGACCCCTTTTATAAGGGATGAGTAGAACGACGGGGAGGTCGCTAGACCCATTGAAATGGTAAGCAGACCATGTGTTAATAACGCCCCTATAATAGGGAGGATGGGAATGTGAAATGGTCAACTAGGAATTGACCTAGTTAATAAGGAAATCACCCTTATTCATAGGAAGTACATATTGTTAATAAAGTTAGAGTTGCACCTAATATAAAGGTGGACTTAGTCGATAGGCATGTGGTATTTAGAGATAGAAACCTATTTGTTTAGGTAAGTAGTAAGTATGGTTAATAATAATTTGGCTAAATAAAATTAAGGATGATTCGTAGTAGAATGAAGTTGGACTATTTATTTGTCAACTTTATAGTTAGAAGAGAAGCCACATAGTCTTAGTGGTGACAATGGGAGAGAGAGTGGTGGAAATGGGAGAGAGAGTGATGGCAATGGGAGAGAGCTTAATTATAACATTAGGTCTCTCAAAATTGCATATAAATAGAGGAGCTATATTTCTTCTCGAGGCATCTCTTTTCATTTTGCATATTGCCCATTTGATCATTATCTTTTACTTTTGGATTTTTCTCACAACTTATTCATTATTCTTCATTTGTGAGAGAAAGAGGTTAGTTCAAGTATAGTGAGGAAGTAGGATAATTGTTATCTTTAGGAATTTGTGAGATTCTATGTTTGTGGATAAGTTGTTCAAAGCCAGTGTGATTGTGATTAGGAATCAGTATCTGTGTGGAAGCTATAAACTAGACATGAGGATTTTATCTTTTCTTTTATATTGAAATATGTTATATATAGAGTAAGATGGTGTAGAGGCTTAAGTGAAGCAATGATTGATTATTTTTACTTGTAGAATATGCATTCTTGAGCTGATAGAAACTTGTTATTAATCTCTATGATTGGATTTACGTATATTTATATACTAGCAAAGTTAGAATTGTGCTATGGTGTGTATCTGAAAGGAAATACAAGAGAAAGGAAAGAAAAACAAAATCCAAGTAAGTTTATTGATGAAGTAAATGTTACCAAGAGAAATGCAAAAACCTTGGAGCAATCACCCAAATGTGAAGGAGGAGGCACAAGAACTTTTGAAAGGGGAAAAGCAAAGAAAAACCCCTTGTGATATTATGAATGAGGCAATGCCTAGAGAGAGAGAGAGAGAGAGAGAGAGAGAGAGAGAGAGAGAGAGAGAGAGAGAGAGAGAGAGAGAGAGGCTCTTTACGATAATTTCATTAAGAAGAAATGAGAGAGGAGACATCTCTTAAATAGAGATGAGGAGAGGAGTTACAAAGTAACTCCCAAATCTATGAATGCCACCATTCATAAAATGTGTGTGCCATGTGTCCACATCCTCTTATGGAGGAAATCTAATATTCCTTAATAAAGGAAAATAAAAGAAATGACTTGTCCTCACACATGTACTAGAGGACAAATTACATGTAGGAATTCCAAAGGAATATCCTAAACTAAATACAAATAAACCTAAGCCAAGTAAAGATTAAATATTCTAACACCCCCCCTAAGCTTTACTTGGGGAGTTTACATCAAACCCTTCAATGGGTTGCAAGCCAAGATTTTTACAATGAAATTGGAACTTTTCTTTGCAAAGTGGCTTGGTCAAAATATCTGCAACTTGGTCTTCCCCCTTGCAATAGAGGAGTGAAACTTGCTTGTCTTCAATTTGTTCTCTAATAAAGTGGTGTTGGAGAGCAATGTGTTTTGTCCTGGCATGGAAAACTGGATTTTTAGCTAAGGCAATGGCACTTTGGTTGTCACAATACAATGGAGTTGGTTCATGTTGAGGTAGACCCAAATCTTCAAGTAGTCTTCTAAGCCACAAGGCTTCTTTGGAAGCATTAGTGCATCCTTTGTACTCAACTTCAATGGATCCAAGAGAGGTAGATTGTTGCTTTTTACTATTCCAAGAAATTGCTCCTGAACCAACAAAAAAACAATAACCACAAGTAGATTTCCCATCATTGGGATCGTCACCTAGATCAAAATTAGTAAAACCATTTAAAGTAAAATCAGAATTTGCATCATAAAACAAACCTACATTAATAGTTCCTTTAATATATCTTAAAATTCTTTTAGCAACTTTAAAGTGTGTGTGTTGAGGTTTAGACATGAATCTTGAAACCAAACCAACACTATAAGCAATATCCAACCTAGTAAGAGTTAAATAATTCAAACTTTCAACTAATTGTCTATACAAAGTAGGACCAACAAGAGGAGTTTGCATATCAAGCATTAACTTAGTGCCTAATTCAATAGGAATTGAAACATGTTGAGCATCATTCATGTTAAACTTATCTATGAGATCTTGAGCATATTTACTTTGAGATAAGAAAATTCCTTTAGAGGTTTGCCAAATTTGCATTCCTAAGAAATAATGTAAAAAACCTAAATTAGTCATTTGAAATTTTTGATTAAGTTGAAACTTAATATCAGAAATCGAAGTGTTGGAACTTGAAGTAAGAATCAAATCATCTACATACAAGACAATAATCACAATATCATCTTCACTATGTTTAATATACAAGTTAGGATCATTTTTACTTCTAATAAAGCCTTGAGAAAGAAAGAATGCATTAATCTTTGAATACCACTCCCTAGGAGATTGCTTTAATCCATAAATTGATTTCTTTAATTTACAAACTAAGTGTGCATTACCTTCTTTAATAAAACTAGGAGGTTGAGACATATAACTTTCCTCATGTAAATCACCATTAAGAAAATCACTTTTAACATCCATTTGGTGAATAGGCCAATTCATTCTAGAAGCTAAAGAAAGCAAAAGTGTAATTGTAGGCATTTTAGCAACAAGAGCAAAAGTCTTAGTATAATCTAAGCCTTCAATTTGAGAAAAACCTCTAGCAACTAATCTATCTTTAAATTTACTAACTTGATTATTAGCATTCAATTTAGTTTTATAAAGCCACTTGCAAGAAACAATATTTTTACCATGAGGCAAGGGAACTAAATCCCAAGTTTGGTTAGAAATTAAAGTATCATATTCCTCCTTCATTGCTTTTTGCCAATGTGGTTGATTTTTAGCTTGATCAAATATTTTAGGATCATTAGAATTCATAATAGTAGTCATTGAAGCATAATTACAATAATTAATTCTTCTAGCCTGAAGTCTATCCATTCTAGCTAAGTATTCATCAATATCTTGAATTAAAGATTCAAACCATTTAGGTCTTCTTTTAGAAGTAATGGATTCATCACTAGAAGAAGAGTCATGAGGAGTAGAGTTATTATTATCATCATCACTATCACTAGAAGGAATAGAAAGAGATGCATTAGGAGTAGGGTTAAGAGAAGGAGGTTGGTCCTCCACAAGCACAACTTTGCTTTAAGAAAGTTCATCATCCTCCACTTTAGAACAATCATGAATGTCTTTTTCTGCAATACAAACATCTCTTGCAACTTTTACCTTGTTAGTAATAGGATTGTAAACTCTATAACCTTTAGTATTTTCATCATAACCAACAAAAATAAAAGGAGAAGATTTAGCATCTAATTTTTTTCTTTTCTTCTTAGGTTTGTGAACATAAGCTATGGAACCAAAAATTCTAAAATTCTACAAATTGGGATTTCTACCAGACCAAGCTTCTTCAGGATTTTTATCCTTTAAGGCTTTGGTAGGTGTTCTATTAATTAAATAAGTTGCACAAGCCATAGCTTCAACCCAAAACTTGTAATCCATATTTTTTGCATGCAATAAACATCTGGCCATTTCCACAATAGTCCTATGCTTCCGTTCCGCCACACCATTTTGTTGTGGTGTATAAGGAATGGTAAGCTCATGTTTAATTCCAAAAGATTTAAAATAAGCATTAAATGCATTATTGACATATTATCTTCCATTGTCAGTATGAAGAATCTTAATTTTAGAACCAAATTGTCTTTCTACAAACATATGAAATTCAGTAAACACATCAAGCACTTGATCCTTACTATGAAGGAAATATATCCATGTTCTCTTTGAAAAATCATCAACAAAGGTAAGAGCATACCTTGAACCTTGGATGGAGGAATTCTCCATGGGACCCAAGAGATCACTATGAACTAGATGAAATTTAGTATATGCCCTCCAAGATTGACCATGAGGAAAGGGTTCCCTATGCATCTTACCACTCATGCAACTGTAAAGCGGAAAATCGCAATCGAACCCTAGTTGCTCTCCCCTCTTCCAACTCCAAGGAGAGAGAAGGGAGGTCGCTAGGGTTGATGGTTTTCACTTGGGAGACTTTACATTCAAAAGAGGGGTTGAAACCCACAAGATCCAATCCCACACAATGCAAGATTGGATGCTAAATGAGTTTCAAGGGTTAAGACAGCAAGGCTACCCTCTTTTGTAAAGAATGTGGATAGAATAATTAAGCTAGGAATACATAGAAAGTGAGAAAGATTCGCTTATAAACTGAGATAGGGATATAGGATGAAGCTGCGGACCTGGAATTAGCAGTAAAATGTCGATACGGCGCTGTCCTGCAAATTTGAACAAAAGTTGACGGGACGATGGCGCCCGGAGTGCACACGGTCCTCCGAAAAATCCGCGAAACGAAGGGGGATCTGTTCGTCTCTGCACAAGGATTCCAGATCTTCAATTTCAGCCGCGTACTTGCAACCTACGCACAAAAAAGCGAAGACGATTGGGGGGTTAGGGATTAGGGGTTTGCCTTTAGGTCAAACCCCGGTTTTGGAATTAACCAAGAAATGAGAAATGCTGTAAATGTAAATGTCTGTAATGTAAAACAAGTACTAATACCTTGTTGTAAGGATGTTTGTATCCTTATGTGCGAAGGTATAGATGTTGTTGTTTGTTGTATGTAGTATGTTGTATGTAGCATGTAGTAAGTGATCTCCTCTTCAATGGTTGAATCCTTGTCTTGAATGCAACACTTAGCCTTGAATGGAGACTTAGAGGGAATGCTTGAATGCTTGAATGCTTGAATGCTTGAATGCTTGAATATCGTTTTTTCATATGTTCATCCTCTTACCCAAAATGAGAGAGAAAATGTAGTTTATATACTTGTCAATTAGGGCTGATAGACTGATTTTCCCGACCTTAGGCCGACCAGGAAGCAATAATTTCCAATTTGCAAACAAAAAGACCCGAAGTCCCATAGGAGACCGGGCCCAAAATAGGGCCAGGGACTAGGGCGCTGGGCGCTCTGGTCCCACCTCCCGGGACAGCAGGGTGCAAAGGAGGTTCAGGCCAGGGTGCTTGAAAAATGCAGTTTTTAGTGTCATAAACAGGTTTCGGGGTCTCCATTCAGGTTGTGTGTCGCGTCGCCATCGTGAAGACCGAAATGCAGTCGAAATTGCAAGTGTCGCAATTTTAGGATGCTACATTTAGCCCCCACTTTAGCGGGAGTATGTATGCTCATACTTCCGGTAAAGTACAAGGAAACAACATTGAAAGACTTTCACCACGTCAAGGAGGCAAGATACACCAAGCCCCCAGTGGACTAAGGATCTTACAACTTCGATTGACAAAGTAAAAGGGAAGATCACGAGGGAGAACCATGACTGTCAGTAGTAAGGTTCCCTCACTATGAGTCATGCAAAAGAAATACCAAAAATTTTCAAGGCAAAGCTACGTTCGCCAAGAAATTTTCAAGTATCTTGAAGGGATAGACAGGGTGTATGCCCCCCTACGTTAAAGCGATCACACACGCCTCAACAGGGGTGATTGTTTTAACGTAGTGATACACATAAGAGATGAGAAAGGAAAGGAGCACGTTATCACAAAGATTTAGCCCCCAAGTGTGAGATAAACCCAAGGATAATAGACACAAAACACAAAGCACGAGGTGACTTCGCTTTCCTCGGGGTCAGTATGCTGTATGATAATTCATGTATATATATCATATGTATGTATGCATAATTGTTCTTCATTCCCCAATCAAGGAAGGTCACCTAGAAGAAGGGAACACATGTGTCTTTTGAGTCAACATGAGAGAGACCAAAAGAGATCTCAATGCTTTGCATCGTCCTCAAGTAGACAACACTAAGGACAACAAATAGAAGAATGAGAATAACATATAGAAGAAGTAACAAAAGAGAGGAGGAGAGAACCTGCTATGCTAATGAAACTAGTCTAGCACGTCATCTACCCCCCGATCTTGCTGATCAATGTTTCAGGAAGGCAGGGAACACGCTAGAGGAGGAACATCCAACACAACAGATGGAGCTATCACAAGATCCAAACAAGGGCTATGTTCATGTCCCGAGCCACGTTGTTCTTGTCTAGGAGCTAGGATAAGTGCTTTAGAAAATTCGTTAGATAAATGGTTATCAATATCAACAAGTTCATATTCACTATCAGAAGCAAGAGGAGTAACATGTTCATCATAAATAACATTTTCATCTATATCGTCATCAAGATTTATAAAAATAGGATCTTTAACTCGCGCAGGATCAAGACCATCATGCATCTTATGTTTAGGAGATTTTGGCTCAATTTCTGGTTGAGGAGAAAATGGAATAATGCTTGTTGAAGGTGTTTTTGGAGATTGTAAAGTTTGAGAAGCAGCTGCTTGAGCTCTAAGACGACGCTTTCGTCGGCGTTCACGTGCAGAACAATTTCGTCTAGTCTTAGTAGGAAGTGGAGAAGATTGAGGAGGAGGAATGTTCTCATCCTTATCACTTGGGTGTTTAGGTTGTGGTCTCTTAGGCTGGATAATAGGAGAAGAAGAAGGTCTCTTCTCTCTATAAAAGGAAGGAGGAGGAACTGCTCCATATAAAGGAGGAATTTTTGGTTTAGGAAGGAGACCAAGTCCATCATGACGAGGAGGTATAGGTCTACTTTTAGGAAGTTTATTAGGCATAGACATAGTCACATCCATAGGAATGGGTTGGGAATCTTCTTGAGGAAAGACATTAGTTTTATCTTTCAAAGGGAGAACTTCCTTCTCAAGAACGATAGGAATGTCAAGGTTAGGTGTTCTAGGTTCACTTAAAGATAGGATCATATCTGTTTTCCACTTTTGATAAGATTTGAACAGATGATCACTTCGCGGAGGAAGAGATTGGAACTGTTTAGGCCAAAATAATCAATAGGAACACTAGAGGTTCTTTCAACTGGTTTAAAGAGACTATGATTGACAGTAACAACTTCACCATTATGGGGAAATTTCAAACACTTGTGCATAGGAGAAGCAATAGCTTTCATGGAAGATAGCCAAGGATAGCCAAGCTTCACACGAAATTGTTCGGATGAAGGGATAATAGCAAAGTTCACATCAAGGGATTTGTTATGGACTTCAATAGGCAATGTAATAGAACCAATTGCAGGAGAAGAAAATGCATCAAATAATTTCACAACCACATCTGTTTTGTCATAGATCACTTGATTCAATTGCAAAGTAAAAAGAAATTCCTCAGTAATAATATTAACCATGCACGAAGGATCAATAAGCACTCCACGGCAAGGTGTATTCTTAACTTTTGCAACTATGTATAAAGGACCATCAAGTGCCCTAATAGTTTCACTAGAATCAAATGTGATGGAAGGTTCTTTAGGGTTTTCTTTCTACTCTACACATTCGGAGTCATAGACACAAGACCATCAGATGAGAGAGAGGAATCATTAGCCTCAATCGCATTAGAGGTATGAGAAGGTAATGGATCAGTAAAAATCTGAAGATTTTGGTTAGGAGGAGCTACAGATGTATTGCCTTTATCATTCACTCCAGAAACAGAAATAGTATTATTATCAATCAAATCTTGAATTTTACCCTTTAAAGAAAAACATTTTTCAGTATCATGCCCAGGCTGACGATGAAATTGACAAAAAGATTTGTTATCAAAATAAGGTGAAGTAATCTTTGCAGGATCAATTTGCCTTATAGGAGGAAGAGTAAGCACATTTTGTTCCAATAACTTATTCATAATACTATGCAATGATTCATTCAAAGGAGTATACTTTCTTTCTTTCTTGAAAAACTTAGAAATAGGAGGCACACCTGATGCTGCATTCACATTGTTGTTGATGATGTTTTCATTGAATTTGATGGAATCTCTATTCGGTTTAAACTTCCCAAATGGTTGTTGACTGCTATCACCCTTATCACTCGGAGCCATAGGATGTGATTGTTCCATTTGACTCACAGTCAGTTGATAATTGTGAAGAGTTGCACACAACTGTTGGAAAGAAGTAAACTCAGAAAACAGAAGTTTGTCTCGAATATCTTTTTGTAAATTAGAAATAAAGATTCTTTGAATATCATTGTCAGGCACTGGAAAAGAAATTTGAGCATACAAATTCTTATATCTACCAATGAAATCAGTCACTTTTTCTTTAACACCTTGTTTACAATGCATTAAATCAATCAAAGTAACTTTAGGACTTATATTGTTTTGAAATTGTTGAATGAAAGCATTTGCAAGTTGTTCGAAAGAAGTAATAGAATAAGAAGGCAACGAGCAATACCATTGTAGGGATTTGTCTCTTAATGTTCTAGTAAATAGTTTTGCAAGCAACCTTTGGTCATAAGCAAAATCGGTACATATTGTTTGAAAAGTCTTAACATGTGTTAGAGGATCACCTTTACCATTATAAAGTTCCAAATGCGGGATTTCAACATGTTTAGGAGGGATAGCTTGAACAATGTCAAGAGAAAGTGGGCTCGCAACATCAAATGTGGGCACACTAAACTTAGATTGATTCATAGAGGCAATTTGTTGTTGTAAAGAAGAGACGGTTTGTGCAAGATTATTAATGGTCGCTTCAGTCAAAGAGTTCATATGAGATGTGTTAGATTGAGATGGAGGTGTTATGTTATTGAAAGAAGGTAAAGAGTAAGGTGGTGGGACTCTATGATAGTTAGTCATAGGAGAGGATTGGAAAGGAGGAACACTACAAGGAGGAATGGAATGGTTGAATGAATTGCCCCCCTGCGTCATGTTCATTTGTGGAGATGTAATAGGAACACTCATTGAAGGAATGAATGAAGAAGTTGGATTAAATGAAGGAAGAGGGTTAATTGAAAAAGAAGGAGGATTGCCCCCATGACTGGTAATCATAGGCAGAATGTCTTGTATAGAAGTGGTCATTATGTTTGATGTAAAGGTAGGTATGCTAGCATTAGAAGTTGTCAAGGGAATAGAATGATTAACTTGAGTGGGAGGTTGTGTATAACCTAAAGTTTTGGCACAACTCTTTATAGGCATCACATTCGAATCCACAATGTGTGCAATACCACGCAAAATATCAATTCCATTCTTATCACTTTGAATCATACGTTTTAGACCCTCAATTAAAGGAAGATCTTGACTATCGGGGTATTCTTGAGACATCCATTGTCGAAAATCGTCAAATTGATTATCCAATTTCGAAAGTTGTTCTACAGAAACCTCATGGAGAGCTTCTTCATCATTAGGAGGATTAGAGGAATTACCCATGTCCTCGTTAAAAAGGCTATTCAAATTAGGTTCCATCTCCTCGGTAATTAAACCTCGGAAAGACTTAATTCTAAGGCTTCGTCTAACGGGAATAGTGTAAGTAGGGCTTATTGTTGTAAAACTCATGCACTAGAGAGAAGATTTTGATTTTTAGAGGTAGCAATTTTCAGTAAAATCAGCCAATCTTCTAGATTTAAGCTGTTAAATGCAATCACTACAGTCTCCCGAAATTTCGGAAAAAATGTCCGGGACCGTGGCGCTCGGAGTGCACACGGTCCTTGCAACTTTTTTCGAAATTTGCAGGGATGAAAGTTATGATGATTTTAAAGCTAATCTGAAAAAATTGAGTGATTTTACGATCTGTAGATAGGCCAAATTAAAGTTGCAATCTCGAAATTGAACCCTACCAAGATTGTCGAAAAATGCAAAATTTGAATTTTGAAAAAGAGAGGGAAACTGAAATTTTGAATTTTATGATTTTAGAGGGAATGTCAAAAGCAATGCAAGTTTTGGATTTTAAAAATTGACTCAATTTCACGCAAAATTCAATTTTGAAAGCGGAAATCAAAGTTGTTGTAATTAAGCATTTAATTTCAAAAGTCACAAATTGCAAGAATTTGAATAAAGCACTGAAATTTCGAATGAATGCAAACACACTTTTCAGATTTAGGACAGTAAGAACACAATTTTGACACAAAATTTCAATTTCAATGATTTTTGAATGATTAGAAGCCTTAAACCAAGCAATCACAAGATCAACTTTGACTGTAATTTTGAAAGTGTTATAATTGATAAAATCAGCCAAAATTCTGGATTTTAGCAGGAAAATACAGTAAGATCTTGCTCCCGAAATTTCAGAAAAAATGTCGGGGACGATGGCGCTCGGAGTGCACACGGTCCTCGCAACTTTTTTCCAAATTTTCAGGGATGAAAGATATTGTGATTTTATTGCAGAATCCAAAGTTACAGCTGATTTGGAGATGTTTTGATCAGTGAAATTGTCGGACAAAGGTTGAATCAAGAGGGTTTCAAAAATTAGGGTTTTGACACTTAACCACTTAATTTTCAAAATTAAAGCATAGATATGAATTGATAATTTGCAATAGAAGGGTAGATCTGAAACAAGCATTAATAATTAAACATTTCGCAAGCTCAATTTTCAAAAGAAAATTTAGGGTTTTTATGCAATCAACCTCTAAAATTTGCAAAAGATCAAACATGGAAATGTAATCAAAGAAGCCAATTTTCAGATCTAATCATGAATAATCAGAAAGGATGTTCACGTCGGGTTCACCAAAATGTAAAGCGGAAAATCGCAATCGAACCCTAGTTGCTCTCCCCTCTTCCAACTCCAAGGAGAGAGAAGGGAGGTCGCTAGGGTTGATGGTTTTCACTTGGGAGACTTTACATTCAAAAGAGGGGTTGAAACCCACAAGATCCAATCCCACACAATGCAAGATTGGATGCTAAATGAGTTTCAAGGGTTAAGACAGCAAGGCTACCCTCTTTTGTAAAGAATGTGGATAGAATAATTAAGCTAGGAATACATAGAAAGTGAGAAAGATTCGCTTATAAACTGAGATAGGGATATAGGATGAAGCTGCGGACCTGGAATTAGCAGTAAAATGTCGATACGACGCTGTCCTGCAAATTTGAGCAAAAGTTGACGGGATGATGGCGCCCGGAGTGCACACGGTCCTCCGAAAAATCCGCGAAACGAAGGGGGATCTGTTCGTCTCTGCACAAGGATTCCAGATCTTCAATTTCAGCCGTGTACCTGCAACCTATGCACAGAAAAGCGAAGACGATTGGGGGGTTAGGGATTAGGGGTTTGCCTTTAGGTCAAACCCCGGTTTTGGAATTAACCAAGAAATGAGAAATGCTGTAAATGTAAATGTCTGTAATGTAAAACAAGTACTAATACCTTGTTGTAAGGATGTTTGTATCCTTATGTGTGAAGGTATAGATGTTGTTGTTTGTTGTATGTAGTATGTTGTATGTAGCATGTAGTAAGTGATCTCCTCTTCAATGGTTGAATCCTTGTCTTGAATGCAACACTTAGCCTTGAATGGAGACTTAGAGGGAATGCTTGAATGCTTGAATGCCTGAATGCTTGAATATCATTTTTTCATATGTTCATCCTCTTACCCAAAATGGGAGAGAAAATGTAGTTTATATACTTGTCAATTAGGGCTGATAGACTGATTTTCCCGACCTTAGGCCGACCAGGAAGCAATAATTTCCAATTTGCAAACAAAAAGACCCAAAGTCCCATAGGAGACCGGGCCCAAAATAGGGCCAGGGACCAGGGCGCTGGGCGCCTTGGTCCTGAAGGACCAGGGCGCTGGGCGCTCTGGTCCCACCTCCCGGGACAGCAGGGTGCAAAGGAGGTTCAGGCCAGGGTGCTTGAAAAATGCAGTTTTTAGTGTCATAAACAGGTTTCGGGGTCTCCATTCAGGTTGCGTGTCGCGTCGCCATTGTGAAGACCGAAATGTAGTCGAAATTGCAAATGTCACAATTTTAGGACGCTACAGCAACCATTGCAAACAATTTGAGAAGGAACAATAGTAGGCATTCCATCAACCATATTTGCTTTTTGCATCAATGAAATATAATCAGAATTGAGATGGCCAAGTCTTTCATGCCATATAGTAAAATCAACAGTAGTAAGCAAGGAATACTTTGTAGGAGAAAATTCATAGAACTTGAATAAGTTATCACTATCCATTTTAGTAGTAGCAATAACATGATTAGTTTTTGGATCAATGATATAACACATGCCCCTATAAAAGCTAATCTTATAATCTTGACAAAGTTTAGGAACTGAAATCAAATTTGATTTTCATTCAGGAACATAAAGAACATCATGTAATTTCCCATTAGGAACATTCACATCACCAATAGCTTCAACTTTGCAACTATGATTATTAGCTAATTGAACATAAATATTGGAAGTATCAGGATGCAAAGATTCAAAACATTCTTTATGAGAAGTAACATGCTGAGATGCACCAGAATCAATAATCCACTCAAGTGGTTGAGAAACATTATAAGTACATGTAAATGCATGATGAGATGAATTACCATTATTATTACCTTTCTTATAATGAGGTTTATGTTGTTGATTATTTTGGTTATTTTGGTTCATGGGCTTTTTACCATTTTGCTTCTTAAAACAATTATTAGTAATATGTCCACCTTTCCCACAATATGTGCAATGGGGTCTTGTTTGAGAATTATTCCTTTGATTATGGTATGTATTATTATGATTATTATTATGAGAATTGTTATGATAGGATTTAGAATGAGATTGATAATTGGAAGATTTGTGATTATTATTATGATTATGATTATTATTATTGGATCTAAAATTATTATTATGATTTTGATTTTTAGACATAAAAGCATGTTCACTACTTTTAAGAGTACCAAATTGAATTAATTTAGCTTCCTCTTGACGTAATAAATTATGAAAAATATCATAAGTTAATTGAGTAGTTAAACTAGGAATATCAAGTTGAACATGAATATTCGTAATAAATTGTTGAAATTGACGAGGAAGACATTTTTTAAGAATAAGATGAATTAAATGTAAATCAACTAGTGTAACTCCTAAACCAGTTAATTGACTATTAATAGAATCAAACTTTAATAAGAATTCATCCATGGTTTTAAAATCCGTATACCTGAGATCTTCGAGTTGATCTTGAAGCTGAATTTTTCGAGATTCATTTGAGCTATCTTAAGTGTTTTTAAAATTTCCCAAGCTTCATACGCTTTTGTACAATTTCCAATTAAAACATACAAATCAAGAACCATTGAAATACCAATTAAACCAAGTGCTTCCTCATTTTGAGCCTTCCATCTATCTTGGTCAGCTTGAGGAGTAGTTGTAGCGGGCTCAAAGATTTTATCAGTTGCAACATCCAAAAGGTGCTTGAAATGAAAAATGAAAGAAATATGTGTTCTCCATGAATGATAATTGGAACTATTTAATTTAACTTCCGGAATTAATGTAGACATAATAGCAAAATAATGGTTAGTAAAAAAAATTACCCCTTTGATTAGAAAAACAAAAAAATTAACCTCCTTGATTTAAAAATAAACCAAATTTGAGTAATAACTATAACAAAATTTATATAAAAAAAATGTTATATTCAAATCTTAAATAACAAATATAAATTTTTAAAACAAACTTTGTATTTTAAAAGAACTTTAAATCTTTATTAATAATAAAATAAAATAATTTATATTAACAAAACTTTATATATTTTAAAAAACTTTATTAAAGAATTTTATAAACGTTATTATTTTATTTAAATATTCAATGAAACTAAACTTTCATTTGAAATAAAGTAAACCGAACTTTTACTTTTACTTATTTAAAACAAACTAAGATTTTATATGGAATGAAGTAAACTTTTTAAAATTTATGATGAAGTAATTTTTTTTAAACTTAAGTTTAATTTTGAAAAAGAACTTGTTTTATATGTGACCAGGACAAAGCTTTTTGTAAGGAACAAAGTTTATTCAAAAACACGTAAGAAATGCAGGGCAAAAGAAATGATTGAAAACTGAAGAAAACCGTTACTAAGAACACATTTTTTTTGTTCACACAGAAATGCAGAAGATGAAAAGCAGAAATAGAGATATCCGTAGAGAATCTAGAGGGAAAAATGCAGAGACGTTCAAATATCCATAACACAGAAAATGATAGAATACAAAATTCGATACATTGAATACACAAAAAACAAAATACGATGGAAAGATTTGTTTGAACTGAGTACAGGAAGAGGTAAAAGAATAACTAACCCAATAAGATTGAAACAATATTGAAAAACAAAAGGATTAGAGCAGAGAGAAACTATTTTTTTTTTTGAATCTACAAACAGAAACTGTTAGAAAATACATCTAATAATCTGTAGGAAATGTTAGAGAAAAAAAACTAAAATATATCTCTGAATCAAACAGAAACTGTTAGAAAATACATCTAATAATCTGTAGGAAATGTTAGAGAAAAAAAAAACTAAAATATATCTCTGAATCAAACAAAATAGTTAGAAAAGAAAAATAAACTAGTAATAATCTGCAAGTGAAATAAAATGTTAGAATCTCCAAATAAATAGAGAAGCAACTGAATAATGCAAAATGTTTTGGCGGCAAGCCCTCCAAACTGATAAATATAAATTATAGAATACAGGAAAAGAGGTTAGAAATGGAGTTTTGGTGGCAAGCCTTCCAAAACCACAACTTAAAACCAGAAAGAAGAAACTTTGGCGGCAAGTCTTCCAAAGCCACAACTTTAAACCAAAAAGTAGAAACTTTGGCGACAAACCTTCCAGATCTTATTTAAAAAAAAATAGAATCTAAGAAGATTGAACCTGCAGGCAAACTTGTTAACAAGTTTGAATTTTTTTTTAAAATCTGAAATAAAAAAAACTTGCACAGTAGAAAATATTAGAGAAGAACTTCTTCTTCTCTCAAGAATGCCTCCAAGAAGGTGAACTCCACAGAATGGTAACCTTCATCAATCTCAACTTGAAACAAGGATTAGAACTTGCTCTGATACCATGAAAGGAAATACAAGAGCAAGGAAAGAAAAACATAATCCAAGTAAGTTTATTGATGAAGTAAATGTTACCAAGAGAAATGCAAAAACCTTGGAGCAATCACCCAAATGTGAAGGAGGAGGCACACGAACTTTTGAAAGGGGAAAAGCAAAGAAAAACCCCTTGTGATATTATGAATGAGGCAATGCCTAAAGAGAGAGAGAGAGAGAGAGAGAGAGAGAGAGAGAGAGAGAGAGAGAGAGAGAGAGAGAGAGAGAGAGGCTCTTTACGATAATTTCATTAAGAAGAAATGAGAGAGGAGACATCTCTTAAATAGAGATGAGGAGAGGAGTTACAAAGTAACTCCCAAATCTATGAATGCCACCATTCATAAAATGTGTGTGCCATGTGTCCACATCCTCTTATGGAGGAAATCTAATATTCCTTAATAAAGGAAAATAAAAGCAATGACTTGTCCTCACACATGTACTAGAGGACAAATTACATGTAGGAATTCCAAAGGAATATCCTAAACTAAATACAAATAAACCTAAGCCAAGTAAAGATTAAATATTCTAACAATATCTTTAGTATGTAGGAATGATTGCTATGGTTAATCCTGGAGTTAGGTCAATCTGTGGATATGAATAACCTAGTTAGTCATCCTATTATTAACTTTATGAGAATGATATGGGAATAGAATAAATGGTTAGTGTTCCAAATTGAGAAATAAAGTGGGTGGACATACGACTCATACTTAAAGTACTGAGTGATGATTTATTTGGCTAAAGTAGTGTAGGTTTCCATTGTCTACATTGTCAGTTCACTGTGATCTAGGTTTACATACTAGACAAAGAACACCATACATGTAGGTTGTAGCCAATGTATGATAGCTCTAGATATGTAGGACACAATGCTATGCTCACAAGGCTATTATTATGAGGTCACCAAACCAATCTCTTCGTTGAAGGGTCAGGTCACTTTGATTAGAAGAGGCAGGGGGGACTGTAAAGTCTTAGTTGGGTGAAAAATTGCTTGAGTGATGCTCTTCCTCATATAGTTGGTGACCAGAATTTGAGGATGTATGTCAGCAAGGACATCTAGATCATTTGTTTCTCTTATGTTTCATTATGCTCATAGAAGCTATGTATGTACTCAAATATTCCTAAAGTAAATGAAAATTTGAAAAGGAAAATGTAAATGATTTCATATGTTTATGAATATGATATTATATATGAACTATGATGCAATGAAAAAGTTGAAATATGATTTATTTCAAATATGCATCTTGTTTATGACATGGAAAAATAATTTTTTTATTACTTGTATGTTGGCAATTTATTTCTTTCACTTGTGGATTAAACTTAGTAAATTGAATGGGTAGAACAATGGGCATGTTACACCCATAGTGTACCTATTTTTTAAGGGAGAATGAATAATTAAATTGACTAGTCAAATAAAAATACAAAAATAGATTCCATAATCATTGTCATCTAAGCACACAAGAGAAAACCATGCAAGAACACAGAGAAAAAAACTTGAGAAAATCCATTATATTTCAAAATCCAAAAAAATTGTCTTCCAAAGTTTGCAGCTACTATACATTCCCCAAACAAACTAGTCCTCACATGAGCCATGTATTTGCTAAAACCAAAAAGACCAAAAACATCCCTAAAAAGGAGAAATAAAACCAAAATTAGCCACTATCCAAGCTGATAGCTACCACCCCAAAAAGGAGCACACATGAACTCAACAAGAAAAGAAAGTAACTGATGGATAGTGGGATCCCATCAATTACTAAACAATTATATTTTCTCTAGCTTGAAAAGATTAGACAACTACATTATCTTTCTCATCTCTTGAAAAAAAATGAAGATCCTAGTTTAGAAGAAATGGACTATGTTCTCATATGTATGAGAGTGCAAATATTTCAATAGGTTTTTCATCAAAGGTTTCTCTTGAGATTATTTGATGCAAATTTGGAACATTACCAAAATTTCTCTCTAGTCTTCTTGTGGAGAGGATTCCAATGTTGATTCCATCATTCACTCTGACCAATAAAACTATGCAAAGTATCTAAAATAGAATGTGCATAGAAAAATCACTGATAGACTTGAAATATTTTCCTTCATTCTAATCACACTTCCCATCATTATTGTTATACTAAGTTAAACAATCACTTTTTACCAGTTTTTTTATCACATCCAAGGAATATTTTTTTATGACCATGCTCATATCCCCACAATTCACTATTCCCTTCAACCATATTACAATCAACTAAAAATTTAGTATCAACCTTACGAGTTTCACCAATCATTGTGGTGGTTGAATTTCATTGTAGCTTTGTCTTAAATTTTGATTGAACATCACTCTTCAAATTATTTGTTTGTTTCACTAGCTTTTTTCTTCAATTCCCTTCTAGGATAATTTTCACAGTTATGTTCAAGTTCAAATCTAGCTTTTGTTAGAAGAGACAAAGCAACCACTTCAAATGCTCCTTCCTCTTTCCACCATTTTAAGATAGCTTTCCTTCCTCTATGTTGAACCTCATAATTATTTTATCTACCTTGATTGATTACATTTTGATCATATTGCCATGGCCTACCCAACAACAAATGACATGCATCCATCAACACTACATCATAGAGTACTTCATCCTCATATGAACCAATTTTGAAAGCAACAAGACAAGAATTATACACAAGCACACTATGACTCTTCTTTAACCAAGAAAACTTATAGGGTTTTTCTTTTGGAATAAAAGAAAATTGTAAATTTTTAACCATTTCTATACTCATCAAATTATCAATAGATCCATCATTTGTGATCCCCTTACATACCTTGTCCTTACATTTGCATTTTAATTGGAAAACGGTTTTCTTTTTCCAATCAATTTTAGTCCAGTTTCCTTGTTCCAAGATATTAAGGTTCTTCTTAGTGTTAGGTTCTCTCCCGATTTAGCCTTAGCTTCTTCATAACAAGGTTTTTCTTATTCTTGGACTACCATCACCGTTTGGGTGTTTTGAGGGAAATCTATAGCCTTGTGGGCTTCATCACAAATAAAACACTTCAATGCTTTTCACTCTACTAGCGATGGTTGCCCATGTCCTCTACATCTAAAGCTTCCCCTTCCTCTAAATTCAACTTTCATATTCTTACCTTCTTATGACTCTTCACTCATGGTAGGTTCTAAGGAAACCTCTTTCCCTTTTCTTTGATAGATTTCACCTCTTTTACATAAATTATTTTATTTTTTTGATTTAGTTTCTAGCCTTCAAGGTATATTCATATGCCTCATCTACACTAGGAACTTTCACCAACACAAGCTCATCTTAGTGAAGTTGAAATCATACTGGGCTACTATTTGTCCTTCACTCTCTTGGATATTTGTTCGAATTTGAAGCCTAAACTATTCAATATAAGTCTACACTTAAGATCCATGTTTGTTTCAAATGTTAAAATTATTTAAATATTTTTTGTTGGTGATCTAAGGACAAAAAATGAGCTTTCAAATGTTCCAACATCTTAGGCCAAATCCAAATTTTATCTTTTCTAAATCTTCTTCTTGAACTCCACATATTTCCCACCATAGGGTTGCATGCAATTTCAACTTGGAAGCAACAATTTTAATCTTTTTGGATCATCTTCATCTATGTCTTCCATCTCAAAGTAATTCTCCAATTCTTGTATCCAATCTAGAAATGCATTTGGGTTCAGCTCACTTTTAAAATCAGAAATATCAACCTTTATCTTAGAACTCTATTTTGTCAATGCCTTAATAAGCATCGAGCCATATCATTTGATATCCTAGTAGCATTCACCAAGTTCTTTGGTTCTTGCTATGTAACTAGGGATATAATATTATAAGGTATTTAGGAAGATGGAGATGTTGACTTGTGGCACACATCTCTTAAGTTAGTCATATTGAGTCATGTGAATAATTTATATACTTAATTGTATCACGAGTTGAGTAGGCCTTCATTAGGATTTACCCTTCCATTGTATTATTAGGAAGAGGTATATATAAAGGAAGGCAATTATCATTGTAGAAGATATGTGTGAAGTATGTTATTATATTTGGGATCTCTTGGAGATATAACGTGGGGTGAATTATTCCTTAAGGAGAATTGTGTGGTGTTACCCTATCTTAAGGGTTTACTATTTTGGAATATATTGTATATTAGGACATAGTGGCCCCACATACATATCTTGTGTCATATGAGATATCTTTTGCAACATATTATTTTTATTATTATATCTTAAGTTCTCATCAAATAACCCTTCGATAGTATTGCAAATTATTTTGTGAGTCTCATCTTTCATATTCAATGATAGTTACAACACATTTGTTATCACATCAGATTTCTCTTTGGAGGTTATTTTTAATGTATCTTCATAGGTTTTTAGATTGGTTTCACCTCACTACATTTTGACATCCTTTGATTCTAAGATGCAGGCACTTTAACAATTTTTAGAGCCACACATAATGAGAATTCTTCTCTTGTCTCTTTTTTTGGAGAGGAAGTTATTTTGCACACAATTGGATTTATTTATTGTAAAGGGTAAAAATTTAGTTTATTGATTATAAATCATCTTCAACATTCATCTATGTGTATTTATCATTAGCACAAGATATGCTTCTTTGTGTGAGGATACATAGTCTCTCTATTTCTCTCATATGGGGGGGATACTAATTATATTTTCATGATGGATTTAGTCCTTGGGGGGTCATGTTGAGTCCTCCTTACATCACTTCATCACTTGTGTATGTTTGTTTAAATGTTTTGTCTCTTTTGGGGAGGTTTTCTTTTTTCCTACAATTTTTTCTTTTGTACTCTATTTGTGAAATCTTTTGTACATAGGTACCTCATTATGCCTTATTGTCATTTTCCATCTTTGTATGTCTATATTTATTGTGCCTCCCTAAGTTGCACTTAAGGTAATGGTGTGAGTGAGTTGTTCCTTGATTAGTTTCCTTCTCAGGTCTTATTCACACCTAATTAGTTAAGTTTACTTAGGGCACATTTAAGTCATTTGATTTTTATTTATGAATGATATTATTGTGTCACTTGTTATAATCCTATGCTTTATTATCTTTGACATTTCTTATATAAGCAATATTTCACTTGTAAGTTATGTATGGCATTATATCTTGCATGCATTGTATAATATAACATCCATTTATCATGCCTCTCTTGTGGAAGGTTGCTTTTGGTTTTGTAGGAAATCTTGGTTTATTGAGTCTATTGCATGACTCTTACAAGGTAGTGTAATTATTCAAGTAATAGTGGTGGGAAATTGGCCTAAAGATTTTTTGGTAACTTGTTTAGCCAATTTGTGTAAACTTTTTGTACACCAACACAATGAATGAAATATCATAATTTTTATAGAGATTCTTGTTGAGGAATGAAGGTTCAAATGGTGGATCTAAACTAGAAATAAATACGGAGGAAAACACTTGTGTTTGAAAAACAATTCACGTGTGACTAAAAATGACAATCACTTCTTCATGCAAAATCTCCATTTTTGATAGTTGAGATATCGCCACAATAAAAATGAAATCACTATAGTGAAAATATAAATGCCATGATAAATATGGTTTTTTTAACTACTAAAAGTTATTATTTTCTCATAGTGGAAAACAAAGAAGTTTAGAAAACATAACATAAGCATCAGAAAATAAGTGGCAAACATTGGAGACAACTAAAGTTTCCTAAAGGGTTGACAAGCAAAATTTTTAATTTCGAGGCACATGTTAGTTGCCACATTATTGTTTTTCATATGTCATGTTGGATGTTGTGAGCTTGTATCATTATTAGACAAGTCATGATGGGCCATTTGTGTTTGAGTGTATACAAGTATTAATACTCTAACTGTACTCAAAATAAAATCGTAAAAAAATGAGTATAATTGTTTATCTATATACAATTATTATTAATATTTTTACTTAATAGTCTTATTCTCTTATTTCAATTACCTCTAGTCTCTAATTTGAAATTGAATCTTAAAATTCAAATTTCAATTTTCCATGACTATATTAGATTAATTAAAATTTATATTTAAATGATTTTATAAATATACAACTTTTATCTTATCTTATTAATTAAACATATTTCTAAACATATTTCTAGTCACATTTTCAATTGAATTACATACTTAACTAGGTTAACTCCTATACCTAGTATTAATTTAAAGATCCTTTAATTTTCATTCCCTAATATTGAAATTTATAATTTGACTTTATGGTAGACCTTTTTTATTAACTTTTTTTCGGGTCATATTGATTCACGTCGCATGTGGCTTTAACTGTTTTTATTAACCTTTATAAAATAATTAATAAATAAAAATCAAATGTCGCTTTGGCCGAGTGGTTAAGGCGTGTGCCTGCTAAGTACATGGGGTTTCCCCGCGAGAGTTCGAATCTCTCAGGCGACGCAGCAATTAATGTCTTTTGTCTTTTTTCATATGAAATTTAACGGTAGGTATTGGGTAAACACCGTAACATGTGAATGTTCCTTATTTTTGCGATGCTTGAAATTAATACTGAATCATGAAGAAATCTTATTGAACTAATTAAAAACAATATATTATAATTGTTAGGCCAAAAGAAATCAATGATCCGTTGTAGTCTAGTTGGTTAGGATACTCGGCTCTCACCCGAGAGACCCGGGTTCAAGTCCCGGCAACGGAAATTTTACATTTTTAAAAACTGCTGCTTAAAAGAATTTAACGTCATTGCTGAGGTACGCGCAAAATAAAAGCAAAAACTTTCATTTGCATTATAGAGCATCTATCATGTTTCAAACCATTGAGAGAATCATAGTGTCAAAGTAAACTTAAGTGATTTTAGTTGCGAAAGATCTTTTATTTGTTGATGAAATTCAATGGTTTTGAACCAAGTCTTCACCTTATGAGATTCAAATATATTTTAAATTATTATTTTAATTTTTTTTAAAATATAATTTATTTAATATATTAAATATTTAAATTAATTTAATTTTAATAATTCATATATAAATTATAAGAAAAGATTCGTAATTAAATTTTGTGTGGAGAATTTCATAATACTGGAATGATGTGTATAGAACAATTATTTTTGGGATTCTTCTTTCCTTTGAATGATGATATATTAAATTGTAGTGTGTTTTAGATGAGTTGTCTAGTCCTTTCACTTATGGGAAAACTATATAGAAGAACATGGAATGAACCAAAAAGAATGAAAGTTAGTTATGTTTTGTGGCAAAATGTGTTTAGAATTGGAAGTATTCAATAGCCACAACATTGGGAAAATGGATAATGTTGTGTGTCTCACTACAAATGTGAGACATGTAACCTTTAGAGGAGAGATAATTCAGTTATGCTTGAAGGTGTTCAAATCCAATTATTTTGTTGTTTTGTGTGCAATGAGAATAGTGCTTCACAACACTTTCATGGCTACAATCCACAAACACTGGGTTAACACACACATTGCCTCTATGTTCATTAGCATCATGTTGGATTTAGGTGAATCACAAGTCTACATTCAAATGATAGCAAAGATGCTAATAAGGTCGAGGTCACAAGTTAGCTTGGAGAAAATTGTGGATTAAGCATTGTTGGGTCTAGGGTTTCTCTCAACTTAGGATATCTAGACTTCTTTCAACCCTTCTTCCTTGAGGCCAGGGATGTTGTTCATTATTTATGTGCTTAGTGAAGTTGAAGGGGGGTGTAAGAAAATGATAAATTGGTATTTGGACTTTCTAAAAGTGGTTGTTAAGGTGTTGGATTCCACAAGTATGGACTAATACTTTATTTTTCCCCAAAGAGTCAAACTTGAGTGATGAGGAGCATACATAAGTTAATTAATAGTTGCATAATTTCATTATGTTAAAATATATAGTTTCTACTAAGAACTGCAGTGAATATTATTAAATATAGATGCATTGCAAATTTGTTTAACTAGCCTTCCAATGGAGCTACCTTTTTGAACTATACATTTGTATTTCCAATTAATAGTATGGGGCACAATGCCCTTATGTATAATTTACTAATAAATAAAAAAATAAATATTTATTTAAATGTATAATGTAATATTTATATATAAAAAATAGAATATTTTTATATCCTATATGAAAAGGGAAACTAAATAATGTTTTTAAAAAATGGTAAATATATAATTATTGCCAGACAAATAATTCACCTAAGAATTTATGAGCTAATAATGATAACAATACTAAATTAAATGCACAAAATTTAAATAAATAAAACAAAAGCACTTAGTGTAAGGAAGCTAAGGTAGTAGAACGACTTCCCAAATTAATATTGAGAGAAGGGTTATGCAAAATATTTTAGATTGTTACAATTATGGAAATTAAATAGAAATAAACATAAATACATTCATACGATAACATACTACTTTATGTGAGTAAAACCCTTTTGGGAGAAAAAACCCATACCCCAAAAGTTGCCCAATATATCATTTAGAAATCAATAAGATTATAATATACTTGCAAAGAAAGATTCATAGGATTATTACCAACCAAGATCCAAAGGTAACATTTATAAGGCTCTCTTGCACAACCTCTATTTCAAACACCTAATATATAGCGAATATGGTACATGAAACCAGCAAATGATATTTATAAAATCATGAACTAATATCACCCAAAAAGTGATGCCCAATTTATCTTCAATCAAAGATTCCCTATGATGTGCCAAAACACAAACCAACACATGTAACTCCCCCTTACAACTATTTTTTTTATCCAACATGCTTTCACATTTTTCAATTTAAGAGACCCAACTTCTAGAGGCGATAACTTTTGATCTAGGAGATCGATTGATAAACCATTTGAACTATTAAAAATCTCATGAATTTTTCTATCAATTAATAACCCACTTTGCCAATTATGACCACGTTCAAGCCCAAAAATGAACTCTAAATCCCTCAAACTTGACTTTAGTTTTTATTTTTAATGACAACTTGAATATCTTGAAATCCAAACATGATCTTCGATTGAAACTTTACTAGCATGTTTGTTTGCAAATTTTGTAGCTTTGAGGAAAAAATTGAATCCTTCTATGCTCAAATTTAAACTTACTATAAATAGTGACCAATGGTAATTGCAAGGTTGAGACACATTTTTCTACCATATATCTAGAGATTTGATGATGATATGTTAATATAAATGTTACTAGATTCATTAGATGGGCCAGGTTCTTGTTTGATGTAGGATAAACACTTACATATAAAAAAAATCTCTATTAGTCACTCTAGTTCACTTGCACATTTATGGAACTAAGTTTTGAGTATGGATATAGACCTATGCACATATTTGAACTATACACAAAAGTCGAAACTCTACTAGTTTTAATGTTTGTAACTCATTTTCCTTGATGTATGTATTAATGTCTACAAAGGGGTGGTTTCTATAAACATTTTTGAGGAGTTTGCTAGGTCAAGAATTGTCCCTTGGTCAAACCCATGTTATTGAGTCAATGATTTGGAACCAAAGATTGAGGACAATATGAAATATGCAATGAATGCAACCAAATAAACATTTTCTTTTATTTATTTATTTGTACTTTCATTATTTTGTATGTTTTTTGTTGTATGCTTCAAGTTAGATTACACATTTTATCTCGAGTAATCCAAATGAATTTGAGATGGTTCATCCATAGCACACTGGGATTTAACTATGGCATTCTTACCACACTTATTCACAAAAGGATTCTTAGATGTTCTACTTGAGTTGAAAGAGGAAGTAGTTCTATAATGACATAATTATGTTTCTTTTTCTTTTACCC
This sequence comes from Cryptomeria japonica, assembly GCF_030272615.1. Classification (NCBI taxonomy): domain Eukaryota; kingdom Viridiplantae; phylum Streptophyta; class Pinopsida; order Cupressales; family Cupressaceae; genus Cryptomeria; species Cryptomeria japonica. The sequence continues at coordinate 738,690,458 of NC_081411.1, read as the reverse complement.
TTGTATATTGTTGCTTCACTAATTTATCATTCAATATTGATGTCATCAAGGCTCCCTATTTTTTATTTCATTCTAGAAGATGATAGCCTTTCTTGCATTGATTAAATTCAAATTCAAATTATTCATCTTTGTGATAATACTTGGACGTATTGTATGTCTAATTCCATAGAGCTTAGTTGGAGCCAACAACTCCAACCATGTCCTTAAGAACTCACTTCCAAATTGATACATTTTGAGTAAATAAGGTGTAATCTTAATATAGAAAAATTTGAGAAAGTCATCCCTAAGTCCTAAAGATTGTAACAATTTTTTTAAGCTTCTTACTGTGCATGAGTATTGCATCCATGAACTCTTAGCAGACCATCATTGGTTATGGATGTTATATCTTTCATAGTTTAATTTTTTAAAATTTTGCTTCAAATATTCAACCTTCCACTGTGCTGTATACATTCTATCATTAAAAATATAAAATATTTGTTTTCATCTATCTTTATCTCCATGTTTGTATCATTTTTGTGTGTTAAGTCAAATTGCTTGGTTTGATAATACTTAATTCACCTCTCTAAGATTTACCTAAATAATGTTTTATCAAAGTGAGGTATCCTTGGTGTGATGAATTAATCACCAATTATATATGTGAATTTGATTTATATATCTTGTGACCTATAATCACATGCACATAAATTGTTGATAAGTAGTTGACAATAACACCCATAAGATTTTTTTGTTAAGAATCAAACTAGGATTCATAATGAGCTAGGGAGGTTGTATAAAATCACCAAACTAAGAGAAGTATATGATAGAGGGAAATAAATAGAGAGGGTTTTCCAATAGGATGACCATAAAAATTCATAGGAGAAGCAAAGATGAGTTAAAGTAGACTAAGAGCTTACAAAAGCAACCAATTTTTACATAGGAGATTTGAGGTTAATGAGAAGCATATCCAAGCTTATGAGAGACACCTAGGTGGAAATTCTATGCTTTTTTAGATCTATAAATGGAAAATAATTAATTAATTGGATCATTGAGATGGAGGATTTCTTTAAGTTTGAAGAAATCTTATACCAACAAAGGGTTGCAATTACCACAAAAAAATATTTAAAGGCCTATGTAGTACTGTGGTGGAAGGAGATGCAATACTAGTGGTGAAATAATGATAAGGAGAAGACCACTTGTTGGGATCTTAATGTCACAAAAAGGATAAGTTTTTGCAAAGGAACTATCAATGAGATCTTTTAGATAAGTTGTAGAATTAGGTAGCACAAAACGAGTATGGAGGGTTACATTGATGATTTCTACAAACTAATTATTAAATCTAAGCATAATTATTTGCACTAATAAAAGGTTGTGTGTATCTCAATGGCTTGTAACTTCACATACATGAGAAAATGAGCATGTCAAGACATTACATCATCAAGGAGGCATATTAATATATGTTGAAGAATGAGGATACAATGAATATAATACAATAAGAATATTCCTAATGAAAAGGTGTAATGGGTAGAGGAAGAGGTGCATTGATTGTTGAGAAGCCTTAGAGAGGTTGAGGAGGAAATGGGGGTAGCCTTTTCAAATCATTAATGGGAATGATATAAAAATCCCAGGGAAGAGTCAAGGTGGAACTAAAGTCAAGGTGAAGTACTATAAGTAGACTTGGTATGTCTTGATCTATTTGTATACTTGACATTACTCATGCAGTGAGAGTTTTTGGAGATATATATATCTGTGTCGACTTGAATTTCATCATTAAAATACTACCCGCAACATGTTAGTTTCACAAAATACAAAGGAAATGCTACAGGAAATCCAAACTCAACCAATGAAACTACATGAAATACATATAAATAAAAATACTATTATTACCTTCATGATTTATGTCTCATTGTGTCCTAACTCCAGTGTTCCTAGTTGGAGATGGTGTGCTCTTAGACAAGAACTGATAGCTTCCAAGATGGAATATGAAGAATGGACTGATAACTGATAGTTAACTGATACTATGATATGCAATGCTAAATGACTATGATAAATGATTATGCTAAATGATTATGCTATTTTCTTCAAGATTAAAACTCACAGATGCATAAGTTTTCACAAATGATTAGCTTTGAAAACTCACTTGAAGACTAACTCTTTCTCAACTCAAACTCCTGATTTTATAGACTTTGAGAGGATAAGATGATGTGGCCTGGATCAACGGTCATGATCAGATCTGCAGATTTGGATGGTTGTGAGCAAAGGTGAAGGTTGAGAGAAAGGGGGAAGGAGAAGACAAGTGTCACTCATCTCACCTTGACTGGGCTGCTGACTGAGGGAAGCTAGGGATGGTTGGAGAAGATTTAGGCATGAGAGGACAAGTGGACTCAAGTCCTTCCTAAGATGTAGGGATGTTGGAGGGAATATAGAAGAAGGTTAGGAAATATGTGCACATACACAATATTTCATTAAATTTGGAGGTTGGAGATAAATGATGAATTAATATTTAAGAAATATTAATATCTTTAGCCACATGATTGATGAGTTGGCAAAGGAAAGATGAAGTGGAGATGGAAGAATGATTTGGATAAGGGATTAAATAATTTAGAATTATTTAATATTTGAGACTATAGGATAGAAGAATAACCATTAAATATTAGATATTCAAATGATTGGAGGAAATAATTAAATATTAGATATTCAATTAATTGTTTAGAAGAATAATTAAATATTAGATATTTAATTAATTAGAGGAATAGGATAGATGAATTAATTAATAAAATATTTCAATTAAATTAATTAATAGAAAGACACGAAATGAATTAAATAAATTAATCTTTTCAAATTAACTATTTAATAGAAGAATAAACATTAAATAAATATAAAATATTTATTTAATCGCTCATAGCCATTTTTATGTGTATACATTTTGCCCCTCTTTGAAATGATGTCAAGACAACATTGTTTCAAAGATTAAATCAAGTCTCGATAGTGTGCCTGATAGAGATAAAAATCCTAATTGTGTGCCCCCTCGGGAGATTGATCGTGAATTTGTTGAACAATTTGGATAAGCGATTGATCTCACGATAATTGAAAAGGTCTATCAATTAAATCTATTTATGAAAAATAAATTTAATTGCCTCATTGAAAAACATTAATTACCCTTCCAAATAGTAAATATAAAATTAACCAAAGTTAATTTTATTTTCATTTGCATCCTTGTCAGCTTTGTGAAGAAATTGTCTTGGTGAGGTGGCAAAATGGTGATCCTGTTGGAGAACCATCGATTTGAGCACGTTCGACGATATCAGCGACCTCTTGAGTATGGGTATCCGGTATGTATCTTATCCCAAAATTTTTGCACCTTGTCGTACGATTTTTCATATTTATTTAGTGCATTTTTGGTTATTTTGAATTTTTTCAATTTTCGGCAATTATGTTTAGCGTTTTTGTTTTCTTTTTTAGCGCTCTTGCATATAAAGTTAGCGCATTTGATAAGTTTAGCGCATTTTCTCATTTTGTTAGCGCATGTGTGATGTATGTTAGTGCTTTTTCTCTTAGTGTTTGCACTTTTGATACTTAAACAATGCTTTTGTTAAAAGGTTCATGCATATGTATGATTTAGCATCTGCGTTCAATAGAATAGCGCTTTTGTTAAAAAGATTAGTGCTTTTTCTTCTGATGAATGTGTTTGATGGATTTCATAGTAAAAATTCACTTTGATGATTAGATTTAGGCATTTTGATGCATTATTATGATGAATAGGTACTTGATTGTTTGATTTGATAATGTTGATTGATAGGATAAACGATTGATCGATTTGATTTGATTAGATAGATTCACTCTAAGAAACCAATTTAGTTTCTGATGAAGAGCATAATAGATTTTGATTGAAATCAGTGATTGATAGAAAACCATGATTCATAAGTTTAAATTGATTTGATAGCCTGATGTGCTTCATGTGAAAAGATTTACCAAATTGTTGACGTTAGAGATTAGTGATTCCTTTGATTGGATAAATAGATGATTGATGATCGAATTCTCTTGGTAAACAAGAGAAACTTGACGTTCTCCAGTGTCGGGAGAAATTCTCGTCGATGTGGCACTTAGTGCTAGAGCTTACACAGGCAGAGGTGAGACATATAGATGCTTGCGGATTACGCCACTTGTTATACATGCCTGATATTACCCATAACAGGGGATTGTTGATAGTGTTAGTTGAGAGATGGCATAACGAGCATAACACTATCCACCCACCCACGGGTGAGATTAGTGTGACACTTGAGGATGTCTACATGATTCTCCACATCCCGATGACCAATGAGTTAGTTCAATATGATTTTTAGGATTGTGGAGGGACAGAGGTGTGTAGAGCCATATTTGGTGATGAGAGAATTTCGAGAGGAGAGATCCGATGGGAGGATATGATTATTTATTACGAGACTCTCCCTGTGATTCTTGCAGGTTTGATTGGGGGATTCATCTGTCCAGATAGGAGATCTCAAGGTTTTTCTATTGGTTGGGGTGAGATTCTTCAGAGAATGATGCATCGTCGGACTCGATATTCATGGGGTGTTTGTATGCTTGCTCATTTGTATCATGATCTTCATCAGGCTATTTTCGATAAGGGTGCTAGTCTGTCGACATGATGCACACTTTTGCATATCTGGTGCTAGGAGCACATTGCTATTACTCGGCCTATTCATCATAGAGTTCATGGTGAGAGACAACCATATGTTTATTTGTATGCAGGTATCCTTACTTAGCATAAGCTGGGTAAGATGGAGTATTGGCGTTGGGTTCTTGATTCACTAGATAGTGTTATTTGGAGACCTTATATCGATTGTGAGCCATGCATGGATGATGCACAAATATTACCATTTATTATGTAGAGTAGATATCTCATTGGTCAGACTCCATACATTGTTGAGAAATAGTTGATTAGTCACATTTTGAGATAGTTTGGTATCATTCAGCCTATGCCTACTAGTGTCACGATATATGCACGGCGATACAGAGATAGGCGAGATTGGGGACCTTCTTTGTCATTTAAGTTAGCATGTGCAGAGCTTCTGGATACTCCTAGGGTAGTTTATGATATGAGATTGCACATTCTAGATCCTAGGGTTACTGCAGATTATGCTCAGTACATACTGACACACCCGTTTCCTCGTATTATGGATCCAACAGATCCTCCTCCTAGCTCAGGAGATGAGGATGATGATTCTGATGATCCAGTTATCAAGAGACAGAGATGAAGATGAGAGCTTAGAGCTACTCAGGGGGCCATAGGTGATGGAGATGAGGGTGGAGATGGAGGTAGTGGCGGTAGGAGACCTAGACAGAGAGGAGGTCGATTGAGAGTTTGTGGAGGACCGTTTGGACCAGTTGGAAGAATTGGGAGACCATTTTCTATGGGTGGGAGAGAGGTTGGATGGATTAGGAGGGATACTGGTAGGGCAGAGATGAAATCACTAAGAGGGTTGCCATTACAGGAGGAGACAGGATGATTGGATTGGATGAGGGTTGTAGGAGAGGCATTGATTTTGGTCAGATTCTGCCAGACCCTAGGGTTATTGCAGCTCATGGTGGAGAGGATGAGGATCTAGAGGATCATGTTCCACTCATTAGACGATGGGTTCTAAGAGCTACTCAGACTGAGATTCCAGTAGGTAGATAGGGAGGTGGAGATGAGGGGATTGGGGTTCATGTGCCATAGCAGGAGACCACAGATAGTCTCAGAGCACAGATAGATCAACTTAGAGAACAAGTACAAACATTCATGACAGAGAGAGATAAAGTTGTTAGGAGACAACAGGATACTTAAGGCCTCCTCGATCACATTCAACAGGTTGGATCTGGCATTCTCTTAGCTGATACCATTAGAGAACTAGTTCAGGCTGGGAAGGAGACTTCCCATTGGCAACAACTATATGAGGATTTAATCGTAGAGAACCAAAGAGCAGGTAGTTATCATACCACTGTGAGGATGGATACTAGTAGTGGTGGAGTCATGGGACCTCCTTAGAGGAGTGGTGATCATGTAAGATAGGCATCTAGAGGATCTTCTCACCCACAACCACACAGACGGACAGAGTCAGGTGGTAGTGGTACAAGACAACCTTGACTTGAATTTGTATTGATGAGGCATTTGTACTTTTGATCTGATATCATTGTATACTTGGACTTTTTATTGTTTTCATGATATATATGCAGACATGGACTCTATATGATGATGATCTTTATTATGCATGTTACTCTATTTTATGATGATGATCTTTATGCATGTTACTCTATATGATGATGATCTTTTATGCATTGATTATATGGATGATGTGATGATCTTCATTATGATAATGCTTTATATGATGATGCAATGATAAATATTTTTGATTTTTTGATTTTGATGACATTGGATGCAAATGAAAATGATTACTAACTTAAATGATGCAAATGCAATTATCTATATGGGAATGAAAATGAGTGACTATGTAATATCTTATTCAAATGTTTTTGATTTTTTATATGTAATGCTTATAATGATTATGAATCTAAGTGCAAAGATGCAACTAAATGATCCTAATGAACTTCAATGATAATGCAAATAATAATGATGATACACTACATGATTAATGAAATGCACTTAATTGAATGCAAACTAATACAATGATTAAAATGCAACTAAATGAAATGGATGATGATTAAAATGAATGCACCTACAATGATCAAATGCAAATTGTTTTTTTTGTCCAAGTATACTCAATCTTTATTCATAACCGTTGATCTGTGAATGAAATGAAATGCTTATAATGCAACTGACATTGAATGCTTATAATGTAGATGAATAATGAGCTAATCTAAAAATGATCTAACTAAAAATGATACTACCATTCTTCATATGCTTGTCTTGTAACAGTGCTTGATTTCATCATCGAGCTTTAAAATGTTGTAAGAAAATACAAGAAACTTGACAATATGATTCAAGATGACTTGAGTATTTCTGACATGGATTTTGATATAGCAAGTTAATACAAGAAACTTGACATAATGAATCAAGCTAACTTGAGTATTTCTTGCAAAACAGACAAGGATTATATCCTTTCATGCATGTCTTGGAACACCCTCCTTGATCTTTTGCCGATCATATCCTTAGACAAGTACATACTTTAGTAAGAGATAAACCACATACAACAATGAAAGAAAATAATCATGCCCCATCATAGCTTCTCTAGTCATGGATATCCTTGAGTCACATAGAGTACATGATTGGCGATAAAATCAAGAAATAAACACTGCATCTTGCATGTCATTCACATGTTCTCATGGTCATTAACTGATATAATCATCTTGATGAATGATCTTGGATAGTCCTTATTTACTTGCTGGTTGATTCTTCATTTTCTAAGTGTCATGATTCAGTTGTCATCAAATGCCTTGATCTTCGTTGCTTTGTTGCTCGTTATCTGTTTCAAAACCCTAGGTATTTTTGGTTTTTCTAAGTTTTCTGAATGTTTTGGATTTTTGAAGATTCAAAAGATCACCTTAGCAAAAGGAATTAGGATTTTGCCCCCAGTGGAAATGCAACTTTATTATGGATGTATGAATTTATCAAGATCCAAATGATGGTGAGATACAAATGCAGATTGATTGATTATGATAAAATCTAAGACAATGACTACGACAAGTATGTCAAAGATTGATAATTGTTGGTAAGCTGCATATTTCCTGCTAACGGTTCAGAGCAATGGATGCGAAGGATGAAATGGATGAGCTAGATAGATGGAAGAGATAGATTGGATATGATGGAGTGGATAGGTGCACAAAGCAATCTCATAGATGGAGGAACTCTCTTTTTAGATAATGCCTGTTTACCAGATTTTCACCATCTAAATTTATTGCATTTTTTAAAATATATTTTTCACTGTTTTATGCTCTTTAGGAATTCTCTGTTTTTCTCATTTTTACTGATTTCTTCAAGAGTTTATATGCTTTTTATTGATTTTTTCCAAGACTTTATATCTCAAGCATATAACTTCTTGAGATGAATAGAATTGATAGGTTCATCAAACCAATCACCTTCACTTGGATGCTCCTGAGTCATATGCTGTTACTATGACAAAAGGTCCTAGCCAATTTGGTTCAAATTTACCCTTCTTTTCTCAGTCTTGCTGATTTCTTGGATTCTCCCTTAGAACTATATCTCCAATCTAAAAAATGCATGGCTTGACTCTATGATTATAACTTCTTTCCATTCTCTATTGATATACTTTCAAATGATCTATTGCATTTTGGCAACGTTCCTAGATCGATTCAAGTTCTTGGAGTCTAGAGACTCATTCTTCTTCTTCTTCTAGTATAAGACCTTTCAAGGAAACCTGTAGAGAAGGTATCTTTACTTCTATGGGTAAGATGGCTTCTAATCCATAGATTAAACAATATGGAGTTGCCCCCATTGGTGTGCGGATGCTAGTTCAGTATGCCCAAAGAGAAGGATTTAACTAAATGTGCTAGTCTTTTCCAGCTTCATTGACTGTTTTCTTCAAGATTTTTAAGATAGTCTTGTTTGATGCCTCAACTTGATCATTTCCTTGTGGATAATACAGAGTAGAAAACCTAGGTTGGATATGAAACTTCTCACATAGCTCCTTCACATCTTGATTCTTAAATGGTTGTCCATTGTCAGTGATAATGGTCATAGGAAATCCATAGTGACAGATTATATAATTCAAGATGAATGATGATATTTGTTTTCCTGTCACTTTTGTCAGAGGTACTACTTCAACCCATTTAGTGAAATATTCAGTAGTAGTCAAAATGAACATATGTCCATTATAAGATGGAGGATTTATCTTTCCTACCAAATCAAGGCCCCATTGAGAAAATGGCCATGATCCAGCCATATGATACAATTCTTATGCTGGTGCGTGAATGAGATTCCCATGAATCTGACATTGTTTGCATTTTTTGGCATATGTGAATGAATCTCTCTCCATAGTAGGCCAATAGTAACCCATACGAAGAAGTTTCTTAGCCAATGTTAATCCACTTGAGTGTGTACCACAAATACTTGCGTGAACTTCGTTAAGAACTTTTTCAGATTCTTCTTGATCAAGACATCTCAATAAAGTACTATCTAGACCTCGCCTATATAAGGTATCAACAATAATAGTATAGCGAGATGACTAATAGATAAAATTTCTTCTTTGATTGTGGGATAAGTCAGGAGGAAGGATATTCTCTTTTAAGTACTAATAGGTTTGGCTGTATAAGGATTGACTGATCCTTGATATATGACAAATCATGTAGGCATGCTGGGATTTAATGGTAGGGGTTAAGATATCTTCCATAAGGAATTTGTAATGCTATTGATTCTCTTGATTCTATAAGAGAGATGCTATTGTAGCCATTGCATCTGCTTCTTTGTTCTCATTTCTTGGGATTCAAGTAAATAATACTTTTGCAAAGTGTTCTTTAAACTCTTCTACCAGCTGTTTGTAGGGCATGAGCTTGTCATCCTTAGTTTGATAATCATAATTTATTTGGTTGATGATAAGCTCTGAATCACCATAAACATGTAATTCCTTGATATTCCATTCAATAGCCATTTTGAGCCCAATAGTCAATGCTTCATATTTTGCAGTATTGTTTGTGCATGGAAACCGCAGTCTATATGATTTTGGAATTGTGTGTCCCTGAGGTGTGATGAATAAAATTCCTGCACCTAATCCATATTGTGTATAAGAACCATCAAAGTATAATTCCCAAAATTTTGTACTTACTATCAGAATGTCTACATCAGGATATTCAATGTGCAATGGTACATCATTTTGTAAAGGTGCTTCAACTAATTGATCAGCAATGACCTATCCATTGATAGCTTTTCGATCAACATACTCTATATCAAATTCACTCAGTATCATAACCCATTTGGCTAATCTACCTGTCAAAGTTGACTTGTTCAACAAATACTTTAGTGGATCTATCTTTGCTATTAGCTTCACGGAATGAGTCAACATATAATATTGCAACTTTAGAGTTGCAAATACAACTGCTAGACATGTCTTCTCTATTGATGTATAATTCAGTTCATAGCTGACAAGTGTTCTACTGATGTAATACACTTCTCTTTCTTTTCCTTCTTCATCATGTTGAGCTAGGAGTGTGCCTAATGATACGTTTGTCATTGAGATATAGAGCAACAATGGTTTCTCTTTGATTGGTGATACTGATACTTGAGGATTCATGAGATATTCTTTGATTTGCATAAAAGCCTCTTCACATTTCTGATCCCATTTGAATGGAACATTCTTATGTAGAAGATGAGTGAATGGATGACATCTATCTGCTAATTGAGAGACAAATCTTCTGATTGATTGCAATCTTCCTTGTAAAGATCACAATTGACTTATTTTCCTAGGTGACTCCATCTCCATGATGACTTTGACCTTTTCAGGATCTACTTTAATTCCACAGGCTAATATAATGTACCCAAGAAATTTTCCAGAGGTTACTCAAAATGCACATTTCTTTGGATTTAATCTCAACTGATATCTTTCCATCCTATCAAAGATTTTGCTTAAGATGTTCAAATGTTCTTGTCTTGTATGAGATTTTGAAAGTATATCAACTACATAATCTTCCATAAATGTATGCATCATATCATGGAAAATTGTTGTCATAGCCCTTTGATAAGTCACTCCTGCATTCTTAAGCCCAAATGACATAACATTCCAGTAATAATTACCCCATGCATAGGTGAATGTTGTCTTTTCTTGATCTTCAAGGGCAATTCTTATTTGATTGTATCCTGAGAAGCCATCCATTAATGAAAACATCTCATGCCCTACTGATAAGTCCACAATTATATCAATGTTGGGTAGTGGGAAAACATCTTTGGGACATGCTTTGTTCAAATCTCTGAAATCGGTGCACTCTTATGCTTTTATCCAACTTTGACACTGGTAAAATGCTTGAAACCCATTCCGGATAGGCAACATGTCTTATGAAACCCACATCTAATAGTTTCTTTAGCTCGACTTTTACAAGAAGAGCGATGTGTTGATGCATCTTCTTTAGCTTTTGCTTAACTGGTTTTTCTTTTAAATCCACATCAAGATGATGTATTATAAGATCTAGATTAAGTCCTAGCATATCAGCATAGGACCAAGCACAATTTATTTGTCTTTGTCTAAAGAATTCTATGTATTCTTTTCTCTCTTTATCTGATAATGAGGCAGCATAATGAAGTATCTCGGGGTCCTTTGATGTTCCTAATTTGGCGTAGAATAGGTAATGTCATAGATAAAATGATCTTGAGGATTATCTCTCCCAAGTATTCTCCAATTAGTTCTAACAAAATCAATATTAGTATTTTGTAGTTCACACTCAAATGGCTCTTCATTTGATGTTTTTCCCTTAAACGAGTGGATTATATCAACACACATGTCTTTAATACTATAAGTTCCTTCTTGATTATTTTCAATAAATTCATTTGAATTTTAAAGTTGGCATACTTGTGTACATGATATAGAGAATTCTTTTGCTAGCTTTTGTCTTCTTCCAAACTTAGCTTCTTCTGAACTAATAGTCAATCCTACTTGACTATCTCTTAGTTCTTCTATGGTTCTGCCATACCTTGGTACATCTTGCTCTTTATTTGATATTTCTAGATGCTTGATCCATATCTATTTTTTCTTCTTGTGGCGTTATTTCTTTGTCTTTTTTATTTCCTTTATTTTGTTGTCTTGTATATGCTCTTTTCTCTGGATTCTGAGTTCTTCTTGTCTTCTTTCTAACTTCATCTTTTGTTTTGTAATAAACAAGTCTTCCTTTGTGATAGTTGCTTCCTCTTCATTTCTTTCTTCACTTGATATACTAGATGAGACATCTGGACCCCATTCATATTCATTTGAATCTGTCTCTGAACCATTATCTAGGACTATACCACTATACCACACAGGAATGTTGTATGGTGCAAAAAGTTCTCTGATTTCTGCCATCTTGATTTTCACTGCTTCTGAAATATCTTGTTCAGATTTTGCACTTTCTCATATTCCTTGAACTTGTTGACAAGATTCTTATTTTATTTTGATTGCAATCTCTTCTTCTTGTTTCTCATGTTCTTCTTGTTTATGCTTATTGGCTACTATTTATGCTGCTTGATGTAGCTTTTCTTGTCATTGTTCTTCTTTAGAGACTGATTTCTTTCTCCACTTTGGCTGTTGATGATTATGTTGCTTTTGATTTAATTTTAGATATCCAAGTCCTGATTTATCTTCTTTAGATTGCGAGTGGGGACAAATAGGTTCTGAAATACCTTGATGTCGCTTACCAATTGGTCCTTTTTCCTTCATATCCCATTTTTTGCATGATTTTATAACCATTGCCATATTGTTCTATGGGAATATTGACTTCTACAACTCTTGCTATAGTTTCATTTTCATCTTTATACATCCAACCAAGAATGACCTTGTCTTTGGTTTCTTCTTCAAGGGTTCCAACTACAGGAAATCCAAACTCAACCAATGAAACTACATGAAATACATATAAAATAAAAATACTATTATTACCTTCATGATTTATGTCTCATTGTGTCCTAACTCCACTGTTCCTGGTTGCAGATGGTGTGCTCTTAGACAAGCACTGATAGCTTCCAAGATGGCATATGAAGAATGGACTGATAACTAATAGCTAACTGATACTATGATATGCAATGCTAAATGACTATGCTAAATGATTATGCTAAATGATTATGTTATTTTCTTCAAGATTAAAACTCATAGATGCATAAGTTTTCACAAATGATTAGCTTTGAAAACTCACTTGAAGACTAACTCTTTCTCAACTCAAACTCTTGATTTTATAGACTTTGAGAGGATAAGAGGATGTGGCCTGGATCAACAATCATGATCAGATCTGCAGATTTGGATGGCTGTGAGCAAAGGTGAAGGTTGAGAGAAAGGGGGAAGGAGAAGACAAGTGTCACTCATCTCACCTTGACTGGGTTGATGACTGAGGGAATCTAGAGATGGTTGGAGAAGATTTAGGCATGAGAGGACAAGTGGAATCAAGTCCTTCCTAAGATGTAGCGATGTTGGAGGGAATATAGAATAAGGTTAGGAAATATGTGTACATACACAATATTTCATTATATTTGGAGGTTGGAGATAAATGATGAATTAATATTTAAGAAATATTAATATCTTTAGCCACATGATTGATGAGTTGGCAAAGGAAAGATGAAGTGGAGATGGAAGAATGAGTTGGATAAGGGATTAAATAATTTATAATTATTTAATATTTGAGACTATAGGATAGAAGAATAACCATTAAATATTAGATATTCAAATGATTGGAGGAAATAATTAAATATTAAATATTCAATTAATTGTTTAGAAGAATAATTAAATATTAGATATTTAATTAATTAGAGGAATAGGATACATAAATTGATTAATAAAATAATTCAATTAAATTAATTAATAGAATATTTCAATTAAATTAATTAATAGAAAGACACGAAATGAATAAATTAATTAATCTTTTCAAATTAACTATTTAATAGAAGAATAAACATTAAATAAATATAAAATATTTATTTAATCACTCATAGCCATTTTTATGTGTATACAATATCTAATCACCCTCTTTGATATCTTTGTTTGATGTTTTCTAATGAATTTTTATGTCTTGATCTATTTTCATATTTGACATTACTCGTGTAGTGAGAGATTCTAGAGATATATGTTTGGTCACCCCTTGGATATCTTGGTTTGATGTGTTGGAACTATCAAATTTTTAAGGTTTCATGTGTTGTTTAGGCTTTCAAAATTTTAAAAAATCTCCAAGGTCTAAAAGCCTAAGTCCTCATGCCTAAGCATCCAAAAGTTTTAATTTCATGTTGACATATTGTATCCAATTATCAATCCCTTAAGCTACAAATTTTGTGTGCCCAAGTTGTGAATTGACCAACCCCGCATGTTAGGTCTTTACATATTTATCTAGTTGATAAATTTTACTCTAAGCCAAATGTTTTAAGTTTCTCACTTATTATTCCATGGCCCCTTCATAATCCCCCACTTACCTAGTAACATCAAGTCTTCACGTACAAAATTTCATCTTAACCGTCGGATTCCTTGCGCCCACACGATAGTCACTCAAATCTAGGTTTAACTCCTACGAGATGGTTGCAAAGGATGAAGTTCTGGATGATATGAAAAAAAAGTGCACATATGCTCAAAGGAGAGTATCAAAATATATTAAGAATATGAGAGATTGTGTTGCAGAAGCAGGCAGAGTATACAAATATTATCTCCTGTAGTTGACAACTATTGAAAATTTCAAAGTTAAGATTGATTCTATTGAATCTAAGATGAATTCCATGGACAAATCGTTTGACATTTTTAGTGATGCAGATGGTGAACAAGGAAGAAAATCAATTCTATGCAAAGAAAACTTATATTTTATCAAAGGCAAAAAGATGTGGTGAATGTGTTCTTGAAGGTGAGAGATTGTTAGAAATACTTGTCTTAGTTCTCATTGATGTCAAACCCAGATTGGTTCAGATGTGTTGCAAAATAGTAGAAGATAGGTATGCATGATGCATTGAAGAAGAATAGAAGATAGGTATGTATGATGTGTTGCCGAACAATGGAAGGTAGGTATGTATAATGTAAATGACAGATCCTAGATATTGCTGATGTATTGCAGTCCCGTTGATTGCTCTAGAAATATAGATTGTCAATATGAGGATTCGTTTATGAGATATTTTGTGTTGGTTGTGGCAGTTGGTTTTTTGCTCCAGTCGTTCATGCATTAACTTATCTCATAGGTGCAGTCCTTCACATTTGTGTCTTGACGCAATTGTTGTAGTACAATTTTTGATATGATTGTTGTCATCAGTTGAGATTGTTGTATTCATGGTTCTCGTTCTCCAAAAGTCATTCTCTAAATGTTGTGCTCTAAAAGTATATTCGAGTATGCATTATTAAGTAGATCTTCATGCTCCGATTTCCTCCAGTTTCTTGATTTTTGATAATAAGATTTTGATGGTTCGTTGTTCATGTCTTTAACCTTGTAATGTTGATTTGGATTGTGATTGTGGTGCTTTGTTAGCATGTTATTGCAGAATTTTAAGGATATGCTTATTCCAGATTAGGCCGACCTTAAGAGACTATGCTTGTAGTGTTTGATTTGACTGTTGAAGATATCATTTTGAAAAATGTTGTTAAGGCCAACTTGATGAATATTCTTATTGTTATACCAATATATATGTATGATCACATTATGCTTAAGTTGAGGTATGTAAGGAGATGAATGAGAAAATATAAGAGATAAATTGCGATGAAGTAAGTGAAGAGAAAGGTGGTAAGTGACGAAAGAAAAAAGGTTGGCGCTGACCGAGTAAAGGAGAAGGACAAATCTAGTGTGACAATATTTTGAAGCATGATCTATATCTTTATCAACCACAGAAGTTGAGTACATTGTAGCTGCTTCATGCTTCACTCAGGTACTTTGGATGAAACAAACATTGAAGGATATTGACATATTGTTTGACAAACCTATCTTAATCATGTGTGATAATACAAGTACAATCAATATCTCTAAGAACCCGATTTTGCATTCCAAAACAAAGCATATTTATATTCGATATCATTTCTTGAGAGAAGAAGTATTATACAATGAAGTGAAGCTTGGATACGTAACTACCAAAGAACAAGTTGCAGATATCTTTACAAAGGTGTTGTGCAAAGATACTTTTGAGTATCTCTGGTAGAAGTTAGGGTTTATTCCCCTTCCTAGTTTGAACTAAGTGCATTTGGTAGTGCATTAGCCCAGGAAGATTCATGCACATTTTTGTCTGGGCTAGTGTTTGGGGCTTCCTCTTAGGGGGAGCTGTGTGGTTTATGAGCTATGTTGTTATTTACCTTTGTCCTTAGTGTCAAAGAGGGAGAAGTTTGAGAAGCTTTTGCAGTTTGTGCTTGAGAAGTTCAAGAGAAGTTTGGAAGTATACATGCTTTTCTTTCTAAGGGGGAGAAGTTTCTTTTTGGGAAGTTTTTTTAAACATGTTGTTTGAGAAATTATTGTCGTTGATGAATGTTGCCATCAATGAAAAAGGGGGAGATAGTTGCAAATGTGAAGTTGTTTGATGTATCAATATGGTTGTCATTGATGTCAATGTGTTGATTCTATTTCAGTGTTTGATTTTTTCTCTGGATGTTCTAACTTATTGCAAAGATATTCCTAATATGTTGGCATGTTGTTGGATATTTCTTTGAGATTCTTCTTTCATGGTTTGGTGGTCTAGAAGGTGTGCTCTAGAAGTCTATGCAGTAAAGATAATGGTTGTTTGACATATTTTGCAGAGTTAAGCATCTTTAGTTCTATTGTTACATTTTTAGATTTATGTTTCTCATGCATATATCTTTATTATTCTAATTCAAAACGTGTTGATGTGCTCCAAAATTATTTTTTTGACCATGTTCTTTCTTGGTCCGATTAACCTCAGATGTGCTTTTGGTCTAGTGATTGTAGCGTTTGGATAACGTGTAGTTGCATTGTGGTGTGGTCCACTTCTCATTCCTTTCCACCATGGGAATTCTTAGTGAAGACCTATTCTAAATTGTGTTTTTTTATCTCCTTGGTTGACTTGGAAAATTTATTTTGGAGATCAGTATATGTAAGGAATTGTTTTAATGAAACATATGGTAAGCAAGGAAGGACTTGTAGAAGGAAGTTGATTGTAAAAGGAAGTTCTATCTAACATGTGAAGTGGTTGATCAATGTGGTTGTGTGCTAATGATGTTTGGTATTGGTGGTAGCGAGCCTAAGGTTTCTTCCGACATTGCAGCAGAGTGGTAATTGTGCCTTTGTGTTAGATTATTTCTTTCTTCCTTTGGGTAGTGAGTCCTTTTTTTGGCAGTTTTAGCCAGACAGTGCGCCCACTTGCAGTGAGAAATTCTAGCAGTGAGCCATCTTGTAAAAATCACCATAACCGGTGTCACCCTAAAGTGTGTTTTTATTATGAGAATTAACATTCTATGTGTTTTTTCCCTTCTTGGGTTTTCCACGTTGCATATGGTGTTTCATGTGTGTGTTATGTCATGTTATTATCTGTTCATGGTTAAGTAATATGAAGTTTAAGTTGTCAGATCTATTCTTGTGAAAAGTAATATAATTTTTAATTTACAACTGATTCACCCCCCCTCTCAATTGTTCAAAAAATTGGATAGAGATGGAAGGTAAGCCCCCATACACCCAAAGATTCATTCCATTTGAGAGGAAAATTTAGCCTTCTACATCCCCACAAGGGTTGGATTTGAGTAGCCTTAACCCTCACGGGAGATTGGAGTGGTTAATGAAACAACCAATGTTAAAGGAGTTAACAACTTGAAACTCCTTGAACCTTATAGTGGTTATGACCTCACCAATTCTTACCACACTAGATGCTAGAGAAGGCAAAGAACTTGATGACACATTCCACTCGATAGTTACCCTGTGGTCTCACCAGTTAATGAATGCGACTACAAGAAGACCCACAAGTGTGAGATAAAGATAAAGTGCTAGAGATTAGTAATAGAGAAAAGGAATCCCTATGAACCTTATAGTCTTTGGCCATGGTTAGAGGGTACCTTGCGGGCATGCGAGAATGGTTAATTTCTAGCGGCCAATGGTGAACAATTGAGACCCCACGCCCTTGTAGTAGTGATGAAATGGTAGATGAATGTGTCACGAGGGGGAAAGATGACTGGCATGTGGATTGTGGACCCAATAGGTAGAGAGAAAAGGAAGCCCCATGACCTTGTGAGGAGATTACGGTGGAACCCACATAGCCTGCATGTTAGAATATTTAATCTTTACTTAGCTTAGGTTTATTTGTATTTAGTTTAGGATATTCCTTTGGAATTCCTACATGTAATTTGTCCTCTAGTACATGTGTGAGGACAAGTCATTTCTTTTTATTTTCCTTTATTAAGGAATATTAGATTTCCTCCATAAGAGGATGTGGACACATGACACACACATTTTATGAATGGTGGCATTCATGGATTTGGGAGTTACGTTGTAACTCCTCTCCTCATCTCTATTTAAGAGATGTCTCCTCTCTCATTTCTTCTTAATGAAATTGTTGTAACTTGGTAACATTTACTTCTTCAATAAACTTACTTAGATTTTGTTTTCCTTACTTGCTCTTGTATTTCCTTTCATTGCAGGATTGTGGGGAAGAGAAAGAAAGAATAAGACACACCATGGTAAAAAAGAATAGTGCTAATTTGTCAATTCAATGGGGATTGACTAAATCAAGACCATTAGTTGAAATAAATCAATAAATAAAATTAAAAAATATTGCATGACAAGTTGAAAGGTTGGTGATACTCACAGAGGGTGGCATCTCATAAAGCAATAGGACTAAAAATAAATGCTTTATCTCTTCTACACTCCAATCAAACAATCCTTCCAACTATTGTTTCCTCCAATTGATTTCTTAGATTATCCTAGGAAGTAGCCTTCCTCCAACAAAAATCTAAGTTCATCGACCAATTAACAAGGATTACTGAAAACTAAGCAATCCTTCTACTCTTCGGGCTCTGCAAGACATAGGTGGGTAAACCTTTCACAATATCTATAAATTTTACCCCATTTAAAGAAAATATTATATACAATAGATGAATCTCAGTAGCATAGGATATAATGTATAAAATCTTATTCAGAATTGGCTCAATTATGCTTTTAACACATAACATTCATATCTAAGAGTAAAAATTTCCATTGAAAAAAATATAAACAAACAAAATGAATAATAAAAAGATAATATCAATACGAGATGGTTATTGAACATGAATATTTCAAGACCAACACACTATTCATGGGAGCAGAGTCATGAATCCAACAAATCTAACATAAATTGCAAGTATAATTCCAAACACATATACCTTATAAATGTATCCTACTGTCATTAACATGAATCATACTTTAAAAAATCACTCGATCCTCCTGAAGTTACTATAATATATGGTCAGTATTTAATTTCTTTTTGGAAGAAAACCCAACCAACACATTACACATATTTGAGAAATCCATATAAACAATTCTAGCCATCCTTGATGAATGAAATAATATAACCAAAAGAAAACCAAATGTGAGACAATTCATGGTAATACTTTCATTAATTCTATATATTTGTAGGAGTACAATTCACCAGAGAAGGATTATGAAACAAAAGCATTCTATATTAACACTATATCTTTTCAAAAAAAAAAATTAGAACCCCCTGCAAAACAATCTTGAATTCCCTTTTATGGATAAATAAGGGAGCGACAAAGCTTTAGGCCGAATTGCCACTTGTTACATTTTAAAAACAACCGAATATGCCAAAGGCATCATTTAAGACTCAAAATTCTAGTGCCTAGAAAAGGAAATAACAATATCAAAGCTGATTAACCTCTCATGATTTGATCTGCTATCATGAGGAAATCAATACTAGGCAACTAGTGACCAGAGAAGACAAGAAAGACTGAGTAGAAAAGCAAAATAAACTAACGACCTGATAGCCCTGAAAAATTGATTGCATGAAAATTTCAAATTTAAGCCCAAAACATTGATTTTCAGTTTTTTTTTAACTTACATCCTCTAAGAACAATTCAAGGTCTAGGGTTTAGGGTTTATCAAAACTTCTTACATTTTTGTGAAGAAACCCTAGAAGGGATATATTTTGCTGTTACTTTTTCCCACTTAAAACCAAGGGTACCCTTTCCAAGTGGGGCCAATTTATTCCCTAAGCAAAAATGTTGCTCAACCGGTTCCTAAAAATAAAATTTCCTAAGTCAAGTGCATAACTTCCCTATTACCGGTCCCCTTCTAAATATTTATGCCCGTGCTTATGTTTTCCTAAGTCCGACAAGTTCTAAATACTCCAACTGTCTGTTAAAGAAAGGATAGATCCAATGGCTAGTGCTTCCCCACGATCAAAGATGTGAGGATTTTAATGACCGTGACATTGCAAGATTGTGCCGCGTGTCATCAGCGAAAACCAATAGGGTTAGTAGCATAACTAGTCGAAAGCTTTGTAATACCGGTTCACAAGCGATAAAGATCGGTCTACTAGTAGTCCCATAAATTTGCATGTGCTCAGAATGAATGAGGATGTTTTATCCTAAGGTACAAGGTGCTTGACTTTTAAGTCCTAAAGGAGTTGACGGGCATTATGCAAAGGGTAAAGATTGAACAGATCAGATGACCCTCATATTCTCATGATGAAAGTTGCAAGCAGATTACAGACCGTGGCATCACAAGATGATGCCACGTGTCCCTGGATGATCAGGAAGGCTCACAGGGAGGTTGCTGACGGAGCTTGGTCGAAGAATGATATGGCACTGACCTGTCAGGATTTTGTGGGTCCACATATACAGTAGGAAGGTCAAATTGCTAATTCGGCAAGAAATGAGAGTTAGATTTGCTAGGTTGGATGAGATTTGTGGCTGAGTTTCAAATAAGAAGTTTGGAAAGATTTTGGAGGCACCGGTCGTATCTCGTAGGAAAGGGCAGAATGAATGGGATTTAGACTTGTCAATTCAGGATTGATTTGACAGTCAAGGATGATAGCTCAGAGATGTGAAATGATTTGGATAAGCTTCCAATTCAAGTGTAATGAATCATGAGTTCTCTGATGAATTCAAAGATTTGGTTGTTGATAGGAATCGTGAAGCATGAGACTATACGCTGAAAATAGGAATAAGATCAGAATAAAATCATTCACGTAAGGTGAACACATGCCAGTGGCAATAGAGTGATGACCTAGGAAATGGTGGTGACTTGAGTTATAGGCATAATAGCTAGAATCTGTAGCTGACAAGCTGAGCAGAAGATATCAAAGTGATGATTCTTCACATGGATTAACACCACCACATTGAAAGGAATTTATGGTTATAAATTCACTAGGCAAATGATAAAATGGGTAGAAACAAATACAAGTTTCTTCATTTTCTGAGAACAATTTTTCATCAGTAAGAGGATGGTGTTCGAACATAACTATGAGTGGAGTCATTGCATATTTTGTGACACTGGATGGATGATATTTCTCTAGTTTAATGTTGTTCATTGCTAGAGGGGATGTGAAAGCTCAGGAGATTTCCAGAGGGGGTGTGAAATCCTTTTATTTTCAAGAAAAGTCACCTCAGGGCTATTACTCGCTCTTACTTTGCATTTCATTGGTAGAGTGTTCCAAGAGGGAGCTCATGGGGAACTGAAAGAAGGATTTATTCGAGTGAGGACCGACAACCAATCATCTCTGCAGCATCAGGGAAGCTGCAATGCCTTCTCAACAAATCCTATTTACCCCAAGTTCCTCTTTCCATTTTCTTTGATCCTGGGCATAAAGGCTGGATATTTTCCTCTAATTTGGAGGGAAAGTCTTGTTTCATGCTGGGATCTATTTTCCTTTTCAGGAAGAGAAATGCTATGGAACAGATTGAGCATCTTAGGGTCCATCCATATCAACACGAATCAAGTATTTTTGTGTCTACCAATAATCAGTTGGAAATTTTGGTTCCACCTCATCACGGGGACCATCGTGCAGATAAGGAGTGATTTGTAACAATAATTGTGTACAACCTTTAAGGCTCAGTTTTATTGACAAGTGTCTTATGGCCTATAGCTTGCTGCTCCCTTTTTTTTCTATAAAAGGGAATTCAAGGCCATTAGTTAGGGTACAAATTTTCTGAGAAAGATCTCTGTAAAATAGATATTTTCTGCAGGGTTAGGTCCAAAAAATAGTTCTAGAGAATCATAGGAAATAATAGGGACTGTAATGTTATTTTGCAGAGAGTAAAAGTAATAGAACAATTCCAGATTCCCCTTTTTCACGTGGGTCATTCTGTATTTGAATTTTTTGGCTATCATCTGATAAAAGATAGCTTATGATATTAATGGAAATATAGTTTCCTAATCTTTACTCTCCTATGTGCGATTTTATCTTCTTTTAAGCAAATGGGATCAAGGGTTTCGTTTGTTTATTGTATTGTTATGATGTATGTATTATTCTATTCAATACTTTAGTCCAAGGGGTTAATTAAAATGCTTGAATAAGATTACAAAGGAAATAAGGCTCGCCATAGGATTTGATAAGTAGTTCAGATGAAGGATTATAAGCAAAGCAATACTGTAAGGGAGTATTGTTTCAGGCAAGACTAGCTATTAGATGAAGTTTTATTAGATTTTTAGTAACACTTTTCATACACTCTGTAACCCAAATGAATAAGGCAATGGTATTCGCTAGAAAATCTCATTAGGTTATCAGTTTCTGGTTTTATTTTATTTTTGATCTCTCGGAGTGAATGTTATAAACCATCAGAACAATCATTTGCTAAGATTTATGTATTTTTTGAAAATAGTCTCACCCTCTCTCATACTCTAGTTTAAGGTTGAGGATCACTGAAGGATTTTCCATCCTTGAGCATTCTCTCTTTCTATTGAGTCTTATTATGAGATAATCTTCTTTGTTTTCAATAAGTTCTTGAGTATCCTTGTAGAGAGTAGGAATTTCTTACTGAAGGGATCACCCTCCCTGGTTCTGCAGAGCCTAAAGCGTAGGACTTTCCATCCTTGTTATTTTTGGTCCAAGCCTGACAGATATTGATAGTTGGAGGTGGCTCTCTATAGATATTTGGAGGAAACAACTTGGTCTCTGCCCTGTAAGCAGTGTAAACCCGTCGTCCATTTTGGGAACCAACAAAAATTGGCAACTCTACTAGGGACGAATTGTTGAGAATCTCTGGTTAGAAAATATTTGTTTAAAATATAGTGGAGATATTGCCCATAGAGTGAAGAAGCTTATTAATCTATCCCTTGTCAGTTTGAGTCAATTCTCATAAATGTCACTGAGAAATCTGCTGTAGTTCTTGTTCTATAAAGAGTTCAATCCATATCTATCCATTTTTCAAAGATTATATGTAATACCTCACGTTTGTAAGTGGTGACTCTGAGACTTTGAGATCTATGTACCAGTGTGTTTCTGCTTGAAGATGAACCAAGATATTTTTAGGAAGGATAAAGCAGATTTGAGCTCTTATGATGAAGTACCCTGACAAGTTGAGGATAGAATCATTAATGCCATTTGATGATAAGGAAATGTGGTAGTGCTGTGTTGAAACAAATCTGACCTGTGAAGAAATTTCAATTGTTTGAGTATTGGTCCTCTGCAAGGAGGTGACGAATCTATCAAAAGATCAGTGTTAAATATTTGAAGGATTGAAGGTGATTTTTCAAATCCTAGGTTAAAGAAGGGAGCAACAGTTTCAACATTTCTAGGTATTTAGATTTTCATGAAAATTGTAAAAAAAAAATGTGTTCCCTAAATAGTGAAAGAAGCACTAAGGAGGGAATGGTAGTGATTATTTTACATACTCCTTTGTTTTGTATAAGATTAGATGGAGTATGTTTTGAGATTTATAATGAAGTAGTTCAAGAGAAGGGAAAGAAATAATGGGTTGAATGAAAATATGTATCATGTGTCTGCATTTCCTTATGAAATGAAAAAAACAAATGTACAATCTATGCCAAGTCATCATAGATCTTTCTTTAGGGGAAGATATAAACCATTGAATTTTGATGGTATCCAAGGTTTCCCAAACCCTTTTCCTATAGGGGTTAGGGAACAATTACCAGGATTTAATGGGAAGAAGTCAGAATCAACACGACAACATTTGCAGGAGTTTTATGAATTAATGTAAGATTTTGAAATAAATCAGGAAGATGTTTTCATGAAGTTATTTGTTCAGTCTCTGAGGGAAAATGCCAGAGACTGGTTCTCCTACATGCCAGTGTGCTCTATCTCATCATGGGATGAGTTGAAGGTAGCATTCATGGAATAGTTTGGTGAAAGAATTGACCCAAGCTTAGTTATGAAAACATTCATGGACATTCATAAAGAAGAAGATGAGTTAGTACTTGCTTTTAATCTCAGGTTTGATAGGGCATTGGATGACATTTCTAGCAGTTATAGACCAAATGATGAAGTATGCATAGTGTAGACGTATAAAAATGACCATATTCCTAAATGAATATTTTATGTTCATTTCTCTATTTAATTAAATCCAATTTAATTAAATTACCCACATTCCTCTATCTAATTAATTAAATTACTCAATTTATTTAAATTAAATTCGCTATACCATTTCATGAATAAATCATTTTATTCAATTAGATCCCTTCTATCCACTTTTAATTAAATTCAAATTTAATTAAATAAGTTATCCTAAATTGAATAAATCTAATTTATTTAATTTCCCCAAATTGCAACCAAATTGAATTAAATTAACTTTATTTCAATTAAATCCTATTATCCCTCCATCCACTTGCATCTTCCTACATCTCCCACTTGCTTCCTAAACCCCTTCCTAATTTCTTCTAGACCCTTCTAATCAATTCTAAATTAACCTAACCCATCTTCTAAATTTTGTCACATCCCTAAACAAAGGGAAGTCACTTCTCAAACCATTAAAATCTTTGATAACCATTAAAGGCTTCAAGTCTTCAACCACCTAATTTTCCAAAGTCTCCAAAACCATTAATGGTTAATTCAACCCTTTTACATGGTTAGAGACTTTTTTCCTAACTTAACCTTCATCCAACCCAAGGGTCTAATCAAGCCTTTAATGCTTTGACCATGATTATTTCTTAATCATTCGCACAAGAGTTTATCTTTGGATTAACTCTTAATCCAATAGGTAATCTTAACTTAAGCTTGACCCTTATCTCTAGATAACCATAAGGTCTTCTCAGGCATTTAATGCCTCCAACCCCTTCTCTCAACCCAACCCTATGTTGACACTTGTCACCATTTCATTGGTGCAAATTGCAAACATGGATCCCCAACTTTCAAACTCAACCCTTGATCAACTCTTTCAATCCTGACCATCCATTGCCCTATTTTTGCTATAAATAGAGCTTTCATTCCTCCATTTTTGAAAATCAATCCAAGTTTGTAGTATCATACTTATGCTCAAATACATTCAAGCTTTCATATCATTTTTATGCTCATCATTTTAGCCTCTCTTTTAACTAGGATTTAGTCTAAATATGCATGTTTAGAATACTTTTTTTATCATTTAGCTCAATCATAAGACTAATATATCATGTTAGGATAGTATTTATACTAACCTTGTCATCTTATAATCTAGTTTATTGCATTTTAAGATCATGCATAGCTTAGGATGCATCTCATTCTAAAATCTATCAAAGCATCCCTCGTTCTTGCATTTGTCATCCCTAAACCATTTTGCTCAGTGATCTGAGAGCAAAAACATTGGTTTGAGGGACCATGTAAGATAGAGAACCATGGGACCAACCTTGAGAAGCTGAGTTATGCTTCATAACTTCATAGCTTGTACCAAGAAGTCCTATGAGTGTGTGAGCAAGGCTCCATAGAGCTCTATTTTTCACATATTGAGTTCTATCGACTCGCTTTTCCCGCATACATTACTGGCGCCCACCGTGGGGCTCAAACCCATATATCAAATCGGTTTTTGAATTTAACCACTTTTGCAGGCATGCGGGAAAAATGAATTAGCGCGTTAAGTTAACTGTTTAGCGCATCTAGTTAACAACTTAGCGCATTCAGTTTACTGTTTAGCACGTGGAGTCCATCATCTAGCGCGTAAAATCCATTTATTAGCACATAGGATTACTAATTTTTCCTGTAGGTCTCAGTGCAGGAGAAAAACAGAGTAGCGCTTTCGGCGCACAGAGTAGTGCATCCTGAAAATCGTGTAGCGCGTTGAAACCTTATTTTAGTGCATCGTTGTTATATTGTAGCGTGTACAGTTTGTTCTGTAGCGCATCATAGACAGAAAAGAGAAAAATAATTTGTAACAAAAGCTAAAATTTAGACTTGTGGAAGTCCACGAAATTTGCCTTTTTGCTAACAAATTGACTGGTTTTCTGCAGGTTACTAACAGTTGACTGCAGGTTTCGAATCCATTTTATTTAGGCTATTGTTAAAGTAGTTAAAATTTTTACTAACTTTTCTAAGTTAGGCAAAAGTTCAAATTTCTTTCTTTTCTTTCTTAAATAAAATTGAACTCACTTTTATTTTGGGCATGTAAAACGAACAACAAATTAAAATCTTTTCTTGCTTTCCTAGGAGAAAATTTCTCAATTTGGGCTCTAAAAAGAACAACAATTTTTTTTTCTTTTTTGCAAAAATAGAACTTAAAAAGAACCTCACCATCCTTTGGTGCATAAAAGGATCCACTTTCATTTTTGCAAAGGAAAGAACCTTACCACAAAAGTTTTGTTACAATTAAAGAGGGAAGTGATTCCCCTTTTCTTTATCGATTTTTATTTGTTGACCAAATTGAACCTTTTGCTTTGTTGACGTGGTTATTTCTTTAGATTAAATAATCATTGCTTTGAGGAAGTAAAATTAACACCATGCTTTTTCTTGGAACAACATCTCCCAGTAGAGATTATAAAATCACTGAATTGAAGATTTAAAAAGAATTTGTGATTGCCTTGAATCGAAAGAGGAAGGTATATGCTCTCCCCTTAAATGGGTGATTCAAAAAACCAGACCTCTCTTAAAAAGCTTTCTTTCCTTCAAAAGCATTTTACATCCTTTAGCAGGTCTGCCTTCCCGAGGAGTTGAAATCAACTCTTAAAGCCGTTTATGGCCGGTGTGAAGGGAATGACCTAAGTGGGGAATGACTTTGATGCCAAGAATTCCAACCCACAATAATCAAACGTGGAAAGTGACGAAAGTCCTTTTCAACGGTTGCACGCAGCAATTAGCCTTCCCTGAGTATCCTCGAGATACGTAAAGACTTTGTTCTAAAGGTTGGGAAGCCTCCTGAGGGAGTTTATCACTGACGGCCAAATGGGAAGCCTAATTATGAACTATAGAAATAGAATCTTTGAACCGAGTCAGTAACCATACATTTATAACATCATAGTGCAAGGGTGGGGAAGAATCCACCCCCAAGATTACTCACCATATATCTCCCAAGATAACTACTCAACTGTGAAGCGATTCACTTTGAGTTAATTTCTGGCAAAAGACAAAAAAATGGGCACCCTCTAGGGGGTGACACGGCTGTTTGAGCTGACAGAGTATCAAGACTAGTGGGCTATGATGTTATTTATGACCTTTGAATAAAGAGTCTTTCTGAAGTGTATTATTCATATCCAAACCTGTTAAAACATTGGAGATTTGAATACATCCTCGTAGAACATACACTTTTTGTTAGATTAGGCAAAATGGTTGTACTTTTTGTGCTGTGTTTGCATTTACTACTTCAAAAAATCATCCATCAAACTTGAAAAATTCACAACAAAAATCTAAATTTACAAAAAACCAACCAAAAGAAAAATCATGGCAGTTTAGCGCATAAGAGCAACTTCTTAGCGCGTGAGGTACTTTTGTTAGCGCATCCAACCATCAAGTTAGCGCGTCTATTCCAAACAGTAGCATTTTATCCCAAAATCAAATCAATGTTGAAACATTTAGCGCATCAGAGAAATAGTCTAGTGCATGGAAACCAAACATTAGCACATCAGGTTCAAAAGTTAGTGCGTTATAGGCCTAGGGTAGCGCATGACTTTTTAAATAGGTAGAAAACAATTTTTGAATAGTCAAAACTTTAGCGCGTGTTTGGGGGTAGCCTAGCGCATGTGGTCATTATTTTAGCGCGTGGAGTAATTTTGGTAGCGCATGTCATCCCTGTTTTATCGCGTGATTAAAAACATATAAACAGAGGGCAAAACAGTGAGGAATTTTAAAAATTTTGAAAACATTTTCAAAAGCCTCTCATTATCAACAACATTTTTCACCAAAACGGAGTAGCAAAAATAAACCGTTAAAACTATTTCTTGGGCTAAATTTGTGTCAAAACAAACGTTGTAAAAATCCTAAACTAATCGCACGATAAAACATGTCTATCTTATCATAATTCAAAAACCTCATCGTCAGTATCAACAAAATCCTTTACCATCTTACAGATTTCATCTCAAAAACACTTATTTAAAATTTTCAAGTTGCCAAATCAAGTCTCCATATCGGGAGGCTTTTATCGATATCATTTGACACGCTTTGTCATGAAGGGGCATCTAAACCTTCACTTTGATAGAGTAAGATTTGAAATTTTCCAAACAAGATCAACTGAATCCAAATAAATCAAAGGAAACCATTGATCACTCATGCATGACTAATCCCCATATTCTAAGAAGAAAGAACCTTTATCATAACATCACGTTGAAGAAACAACAACCTAGTTTTTCCAAGTTCATCAAGAGAAATAAGTTTTTATACATCAATCATCAACTCTTCAAATCTCATCAGGTATTCCTTCATCATGTCAAATGTTGTATCCAAAACAAATCCAACGAATTTGACAAAGAACCCTTAAAAACAAGAGCATACTGTCAAAACTCTGCTTTTAATCAAATCATAAATCGTGGAGGAAAGATCAATCTGACATTCCTGCCCAACAAGTGTATCACTTATAACACATCTTGACCAGAACCACCCACCCCTAAGCAACACATCGAAGAGGATTTTGTTCCCTTTGTCAGAGAAAGTTTTTACTAAAATGCCTGTTACTCGCTCTCAAAAAAACCAACAAAGCGAGACACACGCAGAGTCTAGCATGAATCAAAGATTCTCCAATCCTTTTGAAGTTCCACACTTAGAAGAAACTAAAATTTTTGAAGCCCTTTTTCAGGAATGTCAGGAAAACCCTTCATTCCAAAAACTTGTAGAAAGGCTTATGGAAAATGACAAAGAAAAGTATCTGCTCATGCTCACAAGTAAAGGCGTTAAACTTCCCAAATATTTAGACACAAACATCTTTAGAACCAGATCTCGACAATATGCATATCAAGAACAACAAAGAGAAGAAGAAACTCGTAACTTTGAACAACACATACCTGAGCAACATATTCCAGAACAACATATACCAGAAATGCGTATACCTGAGCTAGAAACTCCAGAGCAAAATATACCATTTAACACACCTTTTTAGCTGAGAACTAATACAAGGGAAGAACTTTTCCCTTGGAAAAATAATGCACCTTTGGTTTCTCTTACTCAACAAATGCAAATGTTACAAAGACAAATACATGACATGCAACAAGGGACAACTGTGCAGTACTCTTTAAATGAAATCTGTCCTTATCCATTTGATAGAAGATTGAACATGGTGCCTTTTCCTCCAAACTCAAACGTTCCCAAATTTGATAAATATGATGGAAAAAGTGATCCCCATGATCATGTTAGAGAATTTTGTACCATGAGTTTTGAGTTTGCTCATGATGACACCTATCTAATGAGGTTATTCCCAAGAAGCCTAGGAGGGCAAACAATGGAATGGTTATCCAAAATTACACCACCTGTCAGATCATTTGATGAATTGGTTAACAAATTCATAATCCAATACTCCTATAACATCCAACATGCCGTAACCATGCTAGATGTTTGCAACACCAAACAAAAAAATAATGAAACATTCATGATATTCCTTCAACACTGGCGACGTATGGTCTCCAAATATCCTCAAGATATTTCTAAAAAGGGGAAAATGGAAATCTTCATTGACAATTTGAATGGTGAAATGAGTTACAGGCTAAAACTTCAATGCATACCGTCTTTCGCTAAATTGATTGAAAATGGCATCCAAGTAGAGGAAGCATGTGTCAAAAAGGGAACACTCAAATTCTACAGGAACAAACTCATCAAACTACAATAACTAGAACAACACCAACCTTGACAAATCTTGATTTTGGACTTGAAACAAAAACGAAGGCAACAATGAATCACATGATCCCAAATCTAAGCAACCAGTGCTTGCATTATCTAGAAATCCTCAAAATACAAAAAATCCTAAAAATGCTAATCCAAATGCTAACACATATGCACCAAACACCGATCAAGGACAACTCAACCCAAACAAAACCAATGATACTCAAAGCAAAAACATGAATCTAGGACCTAACAACAATTCACGCAACAACACGAACAATTTCCAAAAGCGTATCTTCACACCACTAGGGCAATCACTAGAATCAGCATTCAGAGAACTTTTGGCAAACAAAATTCTTTCTTTGCCTCCAATCAGCAACTGTGAACCCCAAATCAAACCACCTTGGTGGAATGATTCACACTATTGTGATTTCCATCGTAACAAGGGTCATTAGACGAACGATTGCATGAGATTGAAACACATGGTGCAAGACATGATTGATCGAGGTGACTTAACGGTAGATGGTCTCAAAACAAATGGTGATCACGGAGCCTTTAAAAATCCTCTCCCAAATTACAACAAAGATGGAGCTTCAACCTCGAATGATACACGCGGAGCTCATATCAACCATATCTACAACAACACCATAAATCACATATCAGCTGAAGATCATCAAGTAAATGTCATCACCATCCGAGATCGGCGTGATCATGAATCTATCAATGTAACAACCCGAACTCAAAAATATGTCTTAAAAGGACATACGTCACCTACAACTACTACACCAAAAATCCAATATGACTTGGTTAACCAACTACGCAAAACTCCAGCTCAGATATCTATACTAGAACTTCTGAAACTATCACCGAAGCACAAAGACATATTAGAAAAAGCACTATTGGAAACCAATGTACCTCAAAATCTGGATACAGATAGATTTCAAGCCATGGTTGCCCATATGACTGGACCTCATAACCTCACCTTCTCAAAGCATGACAATGCTTCCTTGAGTCATCCGCATAATACTCCTCTCCATATTGAAGTCATTATTTGCAAACACCAAGTAAAAAGAGTCCTAATAGATGGAGGAGCCGGACTTAATATATGTACTTTAAAGCTTATCCGTGCATTAGGCTTCTCAGAAGAGTCTATTGATCCCTGCAAGAAGATTACCATAAAGACATATGATGATAAGGAAAGGTCCTCTAAAGGAACTGTGATATTACCCATTCAAGTGGGACCAGTGCAAAAAGATACTATGTGTTAGGTCTTAGACATAGATCTCACCTACAATATTTTGTTAGGGCAACCTGGATACATGAAATGCAAGCAGTAACTTCTACGTGTCACCAGTGTGTCAAATTTCCTTATGATGGACAAGAAATCTCCATATCTGCTGATCACAATCCATTTGAACATTGCAACACAATGGGGGCAGCCTAAGACAGTTTGGTTCCTCATAATAGAGAAAAGCAACGATCTTCAACATCAGATCTCCAAACATCAAAGCCCAACTCCTTATTTGGAGATTTCAAGCAACAAATACAAATCAAAGACCAAGGTATGGGAGAATACTCTTTGGAACCTCTATGTTTGGCCAAATTGCCAACATCACCTAGATCTCATGGATTGCCTACTACATCAACGCATCTAGTAACTCAACCCATCACCAAATTTGATGGTACCTTCATCCAATTGGGCACTCTAGCACATGAATCAGAAGACAAGGATATTCTTAGCTGGTTATACAAAGATGGGGAAGAAGATAACAGAGCAGCTTCTCTATACATTGTTCTACCTACACACCTATATGAAAAAGGATACTTAATCATGCAGCAAATGGGATATGACGGTAAAGGACCTATTGGGAAACGCAAAGGAGTCACTGAACCCATAGATCTTCCTTCACAGCCTACTAGAAACAAAGCAGGATTGGGTTGTAAGCTCACTTTCTTATTAAGAAAGCCACCCCGCATAACTGCAAAACCTCAATGAAAAGTAAAGAAGAAGTACAAAGAAGAATCCTGGCAGGAAACACTCTTTGAATCAGCAGAAACAATCCACAAGGCCCGGAAACATCAAGTTCAGAAGTTACATCAGGGAAAGATTCTAAGCCATAAGAAGGCCATATTTGCAGCAGTAGCTCATATTCAAACACCAATATCTCAAGAACAAATAATATCATCTCCAGATACCATTATTCCTCCCTGAGGAAGAATAGTCTATGAACAAATACAGAAAGTAGAAGTAGGATTTGACACAGAATCAACAAAAACTATTAAAATGGTATCCATCATCAAAGATTTGTTTTCACCATACAACATACCTATTTACAACACTGATAGAATCTGGGATGATACCTCAGAGATTAATTCCCATGAATATGAATGGGGTACCTACTCCAATGCTACTACAGATATCCCTAATGATACTGATTCCATATCCCTTTCTCATGAAGAACATAACGCAGAAGATAGACCTCTTGAATTTGGACCGCAGAATATCTATGATGCCAAGGAAAGTGAACAGAAACATTATCAACAAGTCTATACGGAAGATAATACCATCGAAGACCTCGACGAAATCCTGGACTTATTTAAAACTAAGAACAATCATGATGAAAAATCTGTCCTAACACTTACAGTAGCAGAACTTGATCCACCTAAGGATTCCTTACCACTTGTCTTTCTTGACCTCATCGACTGGGATGAACCTGAAATCCATGATATACCAATTTTCCCAGATGATGAATCTATTATCCATTACCTATGTACCGTAAATCCGAAAACAAACTCTACCAGTGAAAAAAGTAACAATGTCTGCCAATCAGGGAGTGCCACATCTCTCAGTCGCAAAAATAAACCAAATGAAAGATCTAATGCTGAAGACCAGTCAATGGCAGCTCTAGATCACAAAAAAGTAAAAATAAAGGATGCATCTGAGGGTGAAAACCTTTTTAAGGCACCTAACAATGGGAGACTTGACACTCTTCCTGAGCACTTTCATGAGCGATCACCCATATTGATTGAGCCCACTCAATCAATCAACATTAGTACCACAGAAGCAGTCAAAAACATACACCTTATAGAATCTCTGACAGAGGAGGAAAGATCAACATTCATCATTTTATTTAAAGAACAACAAATTAAATTTGCTTGGTCATATGCTGATATGCTTGGAGTGGATCCACACTTAATTATGCATCACTTGTCCATCTCTTCAGGAGTTAAACTAGTCAAGAAAAAGCTACGAAAGATGAATCCATAGGTGGCACTCATGGTCAAAACTGAACTAAAGAAACTATTAGACGTCGGATTCATCCAACCCATTGACTATGCAGAATGGATTTCCAACATCGTTCCAGTATCAAAACCAGATGGTAGTATCAGAATATGCACTGACTTTAGAGATGTCAACAAAGCTTGTCCAAAAGATGACTTTCCTTTGCTCAGTATCGACATAATTGTAGATCTCACAGCAGGCCATGCAATGCTCTCACTAATGGGCGGTTTCTCAGGCTATAATCAAATCAAAATAGCCCCAGAAGATCAAGATAAAACCACGTTCACCTGTCCTTGGGGAACATATTGTTGGAATGTTATGCCTTTTGGCTTAAAGAATGCAGGGGCCACTTATCAAAGAGCAATGACAAGAATATTCCATTACATGATGCATACCTTCATGGAAGACTATGTGGATGATTTACTAGCTAAATCCTTCACCCGAGCAGAACATCTCAACATCCTAACAAAGATCTTTGATCGATTGGAGAAATTCCAAGTCAGGCTCAACCCTAAGAAGTGTGTCTTCGGGGTTACATCAGGCAAGTTACTAGGCTATATAGTCTTAGCTAAAGGTATTGAAGTAGATCCAGCAAAGGTACAAGCCATTATGGACATGCCACCACCAAAGAATATCAGTCAACTTAGATCTCTACAAGGATGACTTCAATCAATCAGGCAGTTCATCGCTCAGCTAGTAAATAAAAGTCTACCATTTAACCATTTACTACACAAAAATGTACCATTTAGATGGGAGACCAAGTGTGCAGAATCTTTTTACCAAATCAAACAGTACCTAATGAATCTGCCAGTTCTAATACCACCAGTCGTAGGAAAGCCACTTATCCTATATATCTCAACAACAGATATATCACTGGGGGCACTATTAGTACAAGAAGATCAACAAGGAAAGGAACACACCATATATTATATCAGTAGGACATTGAATGGCTGTGAACTCAACTATACATTCATTGAAAAGGCTTGCCTAACAGTGGTCTTCGCATCTCAGAAGTTTTGACATTATATGCTAGCACACACCATTAAGCTAGTCGCAAAAATTGATCCTCTCAAATATCTACTCAGCAAGGTAGCTCTTATAGGTCGATTGGCTAAATGGGTCATGATTCTCAGTGAATTCAACATTCAATACATAGAAAGATGAGCCATCAAAGGACAAGCAATTATAGATCAACTAGCTGAAGCACCGCTACCAGGAAAACAAACCATGGAGATTGAATTTCTAGATAGAGACGTTCTTGCTCTTTCTACCAAACAATGGACCTATACTTTGACGGATCCTACACACAACATGGTTTAGGTGCTGGCATTCTATTCATCACTCCTAAAGGACACACTATACCAAGATCATATAGGCATATGTTCCCATGCACAAATAATTTGGCTGAATATGAGGCATTGGTTATAGGCATCAAAATGGCCGTAGAATGGAAAATAACAGAGTTAGAAGTCTATGGAGACTCACAACTAGTTGTCAATCAAATCAACAACAACTATCAGACAAAGGATGACAAGCTACTACCCTACAAGTGAATGTTAGATGACTTCAAACAGTATTTTGTGCACATCAACTTCGAGCAAATACCAAGGTTGAACAACAAAGTAGCCGATGCCATGGCTACTGTCACTTCATTACTCCAAATTCCAGAGCAACAGAGTCGTTACGAGTTCCTAGTAGAGCAACTGTTCTCCCTAGCCTATGACCACTCTGAATCCCATGTTATCTATGCCTTGACTGGTTCAGATTCTCTGTTATATGGACCAATACGACTACCTCAAGAACAATATCTTACCAATTGATCAATCCCGTAACCAAAAACATAACTTTATTCGGCAAGCTGCCCCTTATACCCTTACCACTGATACCTTGTATCGTCGAGGTCTAGATGGTACTCTTCTTCATTGCCTTGATCGTAATGATTCTGATTCTACTTTATATGAGCTTCACGAAGGTATTTGTGGTACACATTCGAGTGGTACTACTCTTGCTAAAAAAACTTCTAAGGATGGGATACCATTGGCCTACAATGGAGAAAGACTCATATCACTTCACCAAGAAATGTCCTAAATGCCAGATCCACGGTAATCTAATACATGCACCAGCACAGGAACTACAACCATTCATGACATCCTGGCTCTTTTGTCAGTGGGGACTAGACTTAGTTGGTAAAATTTATCCTTCATCTTCAAATGGACACAAGTTCATTATAACTGCAACATAATACTTTACCAAATGGATAGAATAAGTTCCCATGACCACAGTGACTGGGAAACAAATTGCCTCTTTTATCCTAAATTAACTGATCTACAGATATGGTATTCCAAGTTCAATCATCATAGATAATGGATGACCTTTTAAAAACCAAGATGTACAAGAACTATGTGAAAAATTCAAAATCCAACATCGGTTTTCTACACCATACTACCCACAGGGAAATGGTCAAGCAGAAGCATCCAACAAGACAATCTTGAAAATCCTAAAGAAAATAGTGAATGATGCAGGCAAAGATTAGCACGTACAACTCAATCCAGCACTTTGGGCATATAGAACCAGCATCCGCACACCTACACGAGCAACACCATACTCATTGGTATATGGATCAAAAGCCATTTTACCCCTGGAGTATGAAATCTCATCTCTCAGAGTCTCTTTGAAAGGTTTAATTCCAGATGAAGAGTATCGAGTTAACTAACTACAAGAACTCAAACTATTAGATGAAAGACATCAGCATGCTTACACTCATATCAAATCATATCAACAACGCATGTGCAGGAGTTACAATCACAAGGTCATCCCTCGCAACTTCAAAGTTGGTGACCTAGTCCTCAAATAAAATCCAAGAAATCAACAAGATTGAGAAAAGAAAGGGAAATTTGAACCTAACTGGTTGGGTCCCTATGTTATCATATTAGTCTATGGATCAGGTGCCTATCAGCTAATAACTTTAGAAGGAGATGTGCTCGACGAACCAACTAACAACATCCATTTGAAGAAGTACTACACTTAAGTAGCCTAGTGCACAGAAAAAGCCAAAACAAGCAAAAAAATAAAAAAATAAAAAAAAAAAACAAAAAAAAAAAACACAAAGACAAAGTACAATAAAAAAATGGTGAAAACCTGGTAAACAGGCGCTCTTGTGAAAGAATGGCCCCTCTATCTATCTCCATACCATTTTATCCATACAAACACTATCGGCCATTGCCCGACACTTAGCACATATCCATTCAGGACACACTTAGCATAGTCACTATCCTAGTCTATCCATATCTATCCTCTTACCATATTCTACCATGGCTTGGAAATCACTGTACATATTCACATCAAGAGGCACACTCAGCTAGGGGCATTAAAATCATCCAAAACTTGCACACATTCAAGACATCAAAACTATTTACAAAATTCAGAAGCATGGCATCCAACAACCAAAACCACGCTTCATTGAAAAACAAAACAAAAAAAATTCACAGAAATACCAAGGATGGATGATTTTCTGAAGTACTGAATGTTGCATTATCGTATAAAAATCTTGATTAGTTTTGCATTTTGAACTTTTTAAATTATTGGATTCTATCCCTTTTCTCACTAAATGCTTCAAAGCTAGAGATCATGGGGCACTTCCAATATTTTCTTAGTCTTCTGTCTGGGAGGCTATCACTTGTACTGTGTGAATACTTGCCTCGAGACATGATACATCGAATATCACTAAAGGCTTGATTCCACTTCATGCATACAAATGATTTAATCTTGTCTATTTATGCAATACGCACCCAGGTCATCCTAGTTCAATTATACCTTGACACTTGTGCTATCTTGCAAAATCAAATACCATGTAAATTTTTCTCAGGTCATTATGGTTCCATTATACCATTATGCTTGTATAAATTTTCAACATATCCTAAACAAATCAATGCTCAATGATGATACCTACAAAGAAAGCAAACAACATATGGTTGTATCGGGATGACAAATGCAGAATGAGGATGCTCCAAAAACATAGTTGCATATCATTTTACAAATAGTTGCATATCATTTTAACATAGTTGCATATCATTTTCCAATTAGTTGCATATCATTTTTTTACTTAGTTACATATCATTATCATACATCTCAAGGATACATTTCATAGCATATAAAATCATACATCTCATTTTCAAGATACATCTCACAAACATATTAAAAAGCATAAATCCTGCATCATACATTATATCATATATTTAAGCATTGCATCATCATCACATAATGAAAAGAACACATAAGCACATCCATCCATATAAACACACCACATGATCAAAGATAATGATGCCGTATATATATATCTTCAAAAATGATCAAAATGTACAACATCTATCATCACTATGTCTAGTACAAAGAATACAATGATCAATAATACAATAGAGACCACGTCTCTCAAGTATGGCTATCCCCTGATAGAGATGGTCTGGCTCCAGATGTCCCCACCCCTGGATCTCTAGGGGGGTCCTGTCTCGATGGCCTTGTCACACCTCAGCTCTCGGACCATGACCCAGTATCTCGAGATCGACTGGATCTCGACTATGTGAAGCTCTGTACTCGGTAATCCCTGGGTACCGCAGCCTCATAATGTCGCTGGTAGTACTCCGCCTCTTGAGCTCTCAATGATAGCTCTCTCAGGGTGTCTCTCATCAGACCACTCGCCGTTGCTCTTTGCACATTGGCTGCAAGCTCCTCCGCTTGCCACCTCAGCTCTATCTCTGTGTCCCGCTCAGTGGTCAACTGCGCAATCTGCCATTGATATGTCAAAATCTATGCCTGCAGTTGCTGTATAGTCACTTGTAGGGTCTGAATCTGTGCATCCTCAACATGAGTGGGGATCCGAACCCGTAGTGGTACCTGTGCGGGGACATCCCCTCTAACTCTGCCTATCCTTGGTGTTGGAGGTGGGAGCACATCTGTCCTCCTCCTCTGTGCTGGCCGTATCGCCTCATCAATACCCCCATTGCAGCTAGAACCTCCCCCACCCTCCCCTCTCCACCGGCTCCAATAGCCAATCCGCCTCTCCCCTATCTATCACCGCCTGTCTGACTGCTCTCTCCACACCTCTATCTCCTCTCCTCCCTCTATCTCCCCTCCTCCCTCTCACTCCTCTCCCTCGTCATCCTCCTCCACCATCTTCATCATCCTCATCATCTCCCTCTCCCTCCTCCTCATCATCATCATCAAATGTCGGCCGCATCTCCTCGGGATCCGATATCCTGGCCATTGCCTGCGCGGCAAACAATCTCGTGAACTCATCAGTCATGCCCTCATCCAAAATCTTTGGGGCATAATCCCATATCTGGCCCACCAAACCAACAAACTCCTCCACCGCCACCGCGCTATCAATGGTCGGACCCCAATCTGATACATCCTGCCTCTGCTGTGCATATAAGCAAGCCCCCTGAGGTATACCCTGCTATTGACCAAACTGTCTCAAAACTCTGGTCACCACAAACCTCTCAATAACAAATGGGGTCCTCCCATTCAAGTATCTCATCATAAACATGTAGGGCATCTCCAACCTGTCCTCCACCCACACCTCACACCCTATGTACGGTCGCCATGTGACTGTATCAATGTCATCCAACACTCTCCTCTAATACTCTAGTTTGCCCAGCTTTCGCTGGACAACTAGACCCCTGTATCCATAAGCATAAGCACATCCAACTGGCCTATCTCTGTCTGCTAATGGCCTAGCAGCCAGAATGTGCTCCCAACACCATACTTGTAAGAGTGTCACACCAGCTAACAAACTACCATAGCCTAAGTATACCACCTCATGTAAATCCCTGTATAGATGGGCTAGCATAGCCGATCCCCACGCAAACCTACGACCCTGTGTGACCATCTCCTCTAACACCAGACCCCATCCCATAGAGAATCCCTTTGACCTACGATCAGGACAAAGGAATCTACCAATAAACCTTGCCAGTACTGATGGAAGTGGTGCATAATCAAGGTCTAGGAACTCCTACCATGGGATCTCATATCCGCAAACTGTCTCATCATGAAAAATGCAGCGAAGTGCCTCTGTGCCACCCTCCTCCGACTACTCATATGGTAGTAGTGCACCTACTACTGGTATACGCAGAATCCTATAACAATCCTCTTGTGTGACTATCATCTCACCTGTGGCAAAATGGAAGGTGTTCGTGTCGCTGTGCCACCTCTCTACGAGCGCTGTAAGTAGCCCCCGGTTCACAGTGAACCGAGGCATATCCAAAAGGGATGTCAAACTGCATCTCTCAATGATATCCAGGTCGACTTGTGTCAACCATGGTATCAGAGTCCAAGGCCTGGGAAATCGCTCACGTGACTGCACCACACCCAATCGCTCCTGTTAACCAGCAAAACAAGTTCAATATCAATTTCTACATCAAAACAAAGATATCAAAATCACACTCACATCAACAACATGAAATAATTTGCTCATCTACATCAAGTTCAAAATCCTATCATTTCATATCAACTTGTAAAACAACTCAAGTTATCAAAAACCATATCAAAACTTGTAACACAACTCAAGTCTCCAAATCACATAAACTTGTAAAACAACTCAAGTTTCCCACCCATATCAGCTTGTAAAACAAATCAGGCTTCACACATTGAACTTGAAACAGAGTGCAAAAACAAATCATATTTTGATCAACACAACACATTGATATCTATGCATAACTTGACATATCACAAATCAAAACAAGTTATATCGACACTCATATTGGACGAATCAATAAAAACCATGACTGCAAAACACAACAATTTCACAAATCAACTCATCTCACAATTTTTTTCGGATGCACTAAAACAGATTCTCGCTGCGCTAAAATCCACCCACGCGCTAGGCTGTTTTACCTACGTGCTACTCCATTCACCCTATGCACTAGACTGACTCTATGCGCTAATCTTTTGCCCCCATGCACCACCCAACCTGCCCTATGTGCTAAAACCTATCTATGCGCTAACCTATACCTCGTTGACGCTACCTGTTCGACTCTATGCGCTAGGTCTACCCTATGCACTAAAACCCCTTACCCATGCGAACCCCTGTGACCCCTATGTGCTAGGTCTACCCTATGCGCTACCCTATTGACCTAATGCACTACCCTACGTTCTGCATGCGCTATTTTCACTCCCTGTGCTAACCTAGACTTTCTATGTGCTACGCTATTTTATTTTGGACGCGGCCCTAAATCAAGCTTTATGCGCTACCTAAATCTTCATATGCGCTAATTTGCGACTTTGACGCGCTAAAACGCTAAAACCGAATTTCAAAAATAAAAAAATGACTAAAAACAACAAAATCAAAAATCAAAAAGGGGTCAAAAGTGTTGACTTACTGGTGGTCCATATGCGGTAGGTCTCCGGTACCTCCGAACGCGCTCAAAATGATGCCTGGAATACGGAATAGGCATTTTGATTTCTCTCCAAATTCTCTTTCTCCAAAGTCAACAATGCACAAATGAATCCAATCAAAGCCCTTTTCCCCTTTTATAGGAGGAAAATGAAATTAGGGTTAAGCAACCGGGCATGTAATTTGCTCGCGGTCTTCCTTATACATTACACAATGTACATTATCAGGAGATGAATCAATTTCAAAAATTTCACATAGACAAAATCATACACCCCAAACACAAATCGCCAAATCAAATCAAAATTTTCAAAATATTGATTCATCTCCCGAGGGGGCATCACCATCAAATATCGAATTTGGGGCATCACACATCAAATCAAATCCGGGGCACGACATAAAAATCCATAAAATCAACATCGATCATAAAATCACATCACAACAAAACATCATTTTCTTTGAAATAACATGTGCGCACACGTCACTTCAAAGAGGGGCAAAATGTAGACATATAAAAATGACCATATTCCTAAATGAATATTTTATGTTCATTTCTCTATTTAATTAAATTACCCACATTCCTCTATTTAATTAAGTAAATTACTCAATTTATTTAAATTAAATTCACTATACCATTTAATGAATAAATCATTTTATTCAATTAAATCCCTTCTCTCCACTTTTAATTAAATTCAAATTTAATTAAATAAGTTATCCTAAATTGAATAAATCTAATTTATTTAATTTCCCCAAATTGCAACCAAATTGAATTAAATTAACTTTGTTTCAATTAAATCCTATTATCCTTCCATCCACTTGCATTTTCCTACATCTCCCACTTGCTTCCTAAACCCCTTCCTAATTTCTTCTAGACCCTTCTAATCAATTCTAAATTACCTAACCCATCTTCTAAACTTTGTCACATCCCTAAACAAAGGGAAGTCACTTCTCAAACCCTTAAAGTCTTTGATAACCATTAAAGGCTTCAAGTCTTCAACCACTTAATTTTCCAAAGTCTCCAAAACCATTAATGGTTAATTCAACCGTCTTACATGGTTAGAGACTTTTTGCCTAACTTAACCTTCATCCAACCCAAGGGTCTCATCAAGCCTTTAATGCTTTGACCATGATTATTTCTTAATCATTTGCACAAGAGTTTATCCTTGGATTAACTCTTAATCCAATAGGTAATCTTAACTTAAGCTTGACCCTTATCTCCAGATAACCATAAGGTCTTCTCAGGCATTTAATGCCTCCAACCCTTTCTCTCAACCCAACCCTATGTTGACACTTGTCACCATTTCATTGGTGCAAATTGCAAACATGGATCCCCAACTTTCAAACTCAAACCTTGATCAACTCTTTCAATCCTGACCATCCATTGCCCTATTTTTGCTATAAATAGATCTCTCATTCCTCCATTTTCGAAAATCAATCCATGTTTGTAGTATCATACTTATGCTCAAATACATTCAAGCTTTCATATCATTTTTATGCTCATCATTTTAGCCTCTCTTTTAACTAAGATTTAGTCTAAATATGCATGTTTAGAATACTTTCTTTATCATTTAGCTCAATCATAAGAACTAATATATCATGTTAGGATAGTATTTATACTAACCTTGTCATCTTATAATCCATTTTATTGCATTTTAAGATCATGCATAGCTTAGGATGCATTTCATTCTAAAATCTATCAAAGCATCCCTCGTTCTTGCATTTGTCATCCCTAAACCATTTTGCTCAGTGATCTGAGAGCAAAAACATTGGTTTGAGGGACCGTGTAAGATAGAGAACCACGGGACCAACCTTGGGAAGCTGAGTTATGCTTCATAACTCCATAGCTTGCACCAAGAAGTCTTGTGAGTGTGTGAACAAGGCTCCATAGAGCTCCATTTTTCACATATTGAGTTCTGTCGACCCGCTTTTCCCGCATACACATAGTTGTTTATTTGGTTGCATTTGAAGAAGAAGAAAGTTATTTGCTAAGAGATAAGGATCCTAAAACCTTACATCAGGCTTATAGGATAGCAATGGAGATTGAAAAAAAAATTGAAATATGGAATCCTTAGGGGTTACCTATCTGCAAGGGTATATTATCCCAAGATGATAGGGTTTGAAGCAAAGCATGAATATGAAACTAAAGGACCATGTCAAGACTTTTATATTCCTACTGATTACATTAGCCCTGTTATTGATTATGATATGAACAAAAATGTGAGTGAAGAGAACTTATCTCAGACAGTGGTTATTCCTCATATTGATGAAGAAGAGGCTGATGAGAAAGTGTCTGACATATTAGATGTAGAGACAGATATGGTGTCAATCACTTTATTGAAGGACAACAACAATGATTTCTCCTGGGATAATACCTCACAGGGAATTGGTTTGCAGTCTTGTGTTTCAGATAGATATGACAATGAGTATGAAGAATTGGAAAGTTTTGTGTCTAAAGCAGATGCAGGTTTGTAGGAATGTGATAATAAAAATTCAGATGATGAGATACCATCAGTTTTTGATGAAAAAATTTGTGAGGATTGTATTATTGGGTGTTGTTCTAGTTCAGATTCTGATTCCTATTTTCCTGATGAATCTGAAGATGAGATCATAAATAACTTTAGTGAAAATATCAATGCATTATTTGATGAAGATGCAGACAAAGATCAATTGGTGCTCTGTTACAATATTTTTGAGAAGGGTCTTCATGTTATTCTTAACCCTTTACATGAAGAAGAAAATGAGAATTTGGAGATTATTGCATCAACTTCTGAAATATAATATTGTGAAGATGAAGGTGCAATATCTAATTCAAATGTAGGTAACAATGAAAAATATTCCCCTATTGTTGATATTATTGACATTAGATTGTTAACAGAGAAAGAAAATGAAACATATGAAGAGGTCATATATGATCCTTTCCTTCCCCTTGATAACAACTTGCTTGATATGATCAATAAGAAGGAGGATTGTTCGGAAAGTCCTCATTGCAGTAGGCAAGTTGATAATCCAAAAGAGGCATGTATTTTTAGTTATGTGCTAGAATATGAGATTTTCCTTTTCCAACAAGATGATGTATTTGTAGAAAAGGATATCGGTTGCAGTCAGGATGTGTGCTATGTTGAGTATACAACATATATGTTACAAAATAGCAGATGTTCTGTATCATTGCACAGTTTTTAGGTTTTCAATAGTAAGTGCAATGATAAAATTAAGCACAGTGGACATATAGAAATAACCAGCAAATTTGAAAAATGGTTTTCCACTTATGTTATTAGATTATATTTGATGCTTTCAAAAGAAAATCATGTTTATGATAGAAGAAAGCACTCGTTGACATTGGCGAATGGCTTTAGGCCATCACACTTGGTCTAATCCTACAGGCCACAAATGAATTGGGGTAGAGTGGTTTTCTTTGACTCTATGCCCAATGTAGTTATGAATAAATACCCTCTTAATTGCCTGTTCATGGACAATTTTGAGGTTCTACTTTTCTTAAAGTAGTTGTAATCCATGAACATTCGTTAGGTTTGCTTTGGTAGTGTAGTTCCTTTTGTGGAAGTTGCCCTGTCCAGGTAATTTCTTCTTGGTCTGCCCTACAGTTGGTCTTCTTTACTCAAAGATTCTGGTCTCTTGCTTCATTCCTGAGAAATGAGCATCCCCAACTAGAGCCATTGATAGCCCTTAAAATTGACAGCATGAAATTTTCAAATTTAAGCCCAAAACATTGATTTTATATTTTTTTTACTTACATCCTCTGAGAACGATTCAA
This sequence comes from Cryptomeria japonica, assembly GCF_030272615.1. Classification (NCBI taxonomy): domain Eukaryota; kingdom Viridiplantae; phylum Streptophyta; class Pinopsida; order Cupressales; family Cupressaceae; genus Cryptomeria; species Cryptomeria japonica. The sequence continues at coordinate 738,646,321 of NC_081411.1, read as the reverse complement.
GGTCTAGGGTTTAGGGTTTATAAAAAATTCTTACATTTTTGTGAAGAAAACCCTAGAAGTGATATATTTTGTTGTTACTTTTTCCCACTTAAAAACGAGGGTACCCTTTCCATGAGCGGGGCCATTTTATTACCTAAGAAAAAATGTTGGTCAACCGGTTCATGAAAATAAAATTTTCTAAGTCAAGTGCATAACTTCCCTATTACCGGTCCCCTTCTAAATATTTATGCCTGTGCTTATATCTTCCTAAGTTCAACAAGTCCTAAATACTCTGACCATCTGTTAAAGAAAGGATAGATCCAATGGCTAGTGATTCCCCACGATCAAAGATGCAAGGATTTTAATGACCACGACATTGTGAGATTGTGCTGCGTGTCATTAGCGGAAATCAACAGGGTTAGCAACATAACTGGTCGAAAGATTTGTAATACCGGTTCATAGGTGGTAAAGGTCGGTCTACTAGTAATCCCATAAATTTTCACGTGCTCAGAATGAATGAGGATGTTTTATCCTAAGGTAAAGGGTGCTCAAATTTTAAGTCATGGAGGAGTTGATAGACAGTATGCAAAGTGGTAAACATTGAATAGATTGGATGACCCTTGTATTCCCATGATGTAAGTTGCAGGGAGATTATGGACCATGACATCACAAGATGATGCCATGTGTCCTTGGCTGATCAGGAAGGCTCGCAAGGAGGTTGCTAACGGAGCTTGGTCGAAGAATGATATGACATTGACTTGTTAGGATTTCGTGGGTCCACAGATATAGTTGGAAGGTCAAATTGCTAAGTCGGCAAGAAATGACCATTAGATTTGCCACGTTGGATGAGATCTATGGTTGAGTTTCAAATGAGAAGTTTGGAGAGATTTTGGAGGCACTGGTCATAGCTCACAGGAAAGGGCATAATGAATGGGATTCAGACTTGTCAATTCAAGATTGATTTGACAGTCAAAGATGATAGCTCAGAGATGTGAAATGATTTGGATAAGCTTCCAATTTAGGTGTGATGAATCACGAGTTCTCTGATGAATTCAAAGATTTTCTTGTTGACAGGAATCCTGAAGTAGGAGACTGTACACTGAAAAGAGGAATAAGATCAGAATAAAATCATTCATGTAAGGTGAACGCATGCTAATGGTAATAGAGTGATGACCTAGGAAATGGTGGTGACTTGAGTTACATGCATAATTGCTAGAATCTGTAGCTGACAAGCTGAGCAAAAGATATCAAAGTGATGATTCTTCACATTGATTAACACTGCCACATTGAAAGAAATTTATGGTTATAAATTCACTAGGTAGATGATAAAATGGGTAGAAATAAATACAAGTTTCTTCATTTTCTGAGAATAGTTTTTCATCAGTAAGAGGATGGTGTTCGAACAAAACTATGAATGGAGTCGTTGCATATTTTGTGACACTAGATGGATGATCTTTGTCTGGTTTAATGTTGTTCATTTCCAGAGGGGATGTGAAAGCTCAGGGGATTGCTAGAGGGGTGTGAAATCCTTTTCTTTTCAAGAAAAGTCACCCCAGGGCTATTCCCCACTCTTACTTTGCATTTCATTGGCAGAGTGTTCCAAGAGGGAGCTCATGGGGAACTAAAAGGACTTATTTGAGTGAGGACCGAAAGCCAATCATCTCTGCAGCATTAGGGAAGCTGTAATGCCTTCTCAATAAATCCTATTTACCCCCAAGTTCCGCTTTGCATTTTCTCTGATCCGGGGTATAAAGGTTGGATATTTTCCTCTAATTTGGAGGGAAAGTCTTCTTTCATGCCGGGATCTATTTTCCTTTTCAGGAAGAGAAATGCTACAGAATAGGTTGAGCATCTCAGGGTCCATCCAGGATTGTTTGGGTGATATCAGTACGACTCAAGTATTTTTGGGTCTACCAATAATCAGTTGGAAATTTTGGTTCCACCTCATCACGGGTGCCAACATGCAGATGAGGAGTGATTTGTAACAAGAATTGTGTACAACCTTTAAGGCTCGGTTTTATTGACAAGTGTCTTATGGCCTGTAGCTTGTTGCTCCCTTGTTTTCTATAAAAGGGAATTGAAGGCCATTAGTTAGGGTTTGAATTTTCTGAGAGAGATCTCTATAAAATAGATCTTTTTTGCAGGGTTAGGTCCAAAAAATAGTTCTAGAGAGTCATAGGAAATAACAGGGACTGTGATGTTATTTTGCAGAGAAAAAAAGTAATAGAACAGTTGCAAATTCACCTTTTTCACATGGGTCATTCTGTATTTGAATTTGTTGGTTATCATCTGATAAAAGATAGCTTATGATATTAATGCAAATATAGTTTCCTAATCTTTACTCTCTTGTGTGCGATTTTATCTTCTTTTAAGCAAATGGGATCAAGGGTTCATTTATTTATTGCATTGTTATGATGCATGCATTCTTCTATTCAATGCTTTAGTCCAAGGGGTTAATTAAAATGCTTGAATAAGATTACAGAGGAAATAAGGCTCACCATAGGATTTGATAAGTAGTTCAGATGAAGGATTATAAGCAAAGCAATACTGTAAGGCAGTATTGTTTCAGGAAAGACTAGTTATTAGATGAAGTTTTATCAGATTTTTAGTAACACTTTTCATACACTCTGTAACCCAAATGAATAAGGCACTAGTATTCACTAGCAAATCTCATTAGGTTATCAGTTTTTGGTTTTATCTTCTTTATGATCTCTCAGAGAGAATCTTATAAACCATTATAACAATCATTTGCTAAGATTTATGTATTTTCTAAAAATAGTCTCACCCTCTCTCATAATCCAGTTTAAGGTTGAGGACCACTGAAGGATTTTCCATCCTTGATCATTCTCCCTTTTTGTTGAGTCTTATTATGAGATAATCTGTTTTGTTTTCAGTAAGTTCTTGAGTATCCTTGCAGAGAGCAGGAATTTCTTACTGAAGGGATCACCCTCCTTGTTTCTACAGAGCCTAAAGCGTAGGAGGACTTTCCATCCTTGTTTTTGTTGGTCCAATTATGACAAATATTGATAGTTGGAGGTGGCTCTCCATAGATATTTGGAGTAAATCAGCTTGGTCTCTGCCCTGTAAGCAATGTAAACCCGTCTTCCATTTTGGGAACCAACACAACCAGTTAAAACAAAAGAATGTAATTGGAATAACTTGCTAGGGGAAGGAAAATTGTGCCTCTTTTTAAACCTTAATGGTGACTTGTTATCAATGATCTAGAAGAGTCTTCATTCATATTTCTAGTTGTCCTTACTAATCGGCTACTTCCTTAATTTCTTTGATAGCACAATATTTCACATGGCAACTGTGCACTTCAAAACCCGTAGGCCAATTAAATTGTTTGATAGTATTTACCCTTGTGGGAGATTCTTTGTATTTACTATCCACCACCAATTTTACATCTATAATAAACTTCACATACACAAAATTGGCTAAGATAAATTCATCCATAGTGGTGTAATAAATAGGTTCAACAAGGTAATCTCCATCTCCCATGTTTTGGACAACTATGTCAACATATCCTCATATTCACTTTTCCAATCCCGAAAAGGATTTAATTCTATCCCTTCATTATAAACAGTGGGTATAGTCCAATGTTGCAATTCTTTGAACATTCTCATTTTCTCTTTCATCACCTTTTCCCTACCCTCAAGATAGTGAATTTTATTAACCATCATATCATAATTTTTACATACATTTACAATTTGTTGAGGGGGCTTTGACATATACTGAATGACTACTCCGAGGTTGTTAATCTTAGGCTCCAATGTACTCTAGGATTCATAGAGTTCTATTCATTCCTTTAATACATTTTCCAATTTATCTAAAATAGTTTTCAAGAGGTGGGAGAGAGTTACCCTTACAACTATAACTACCTTAGCTTTTTCCATTATATTCACCTAGAATACCTCTTCCTCTTTCAATTTTAACTAATGTTACACATCCTGTAATTCTCTTTTCAAAATAGCCAACTATTCCGAAATGGATGAAGATTCACCCTGCCGAATTATAACAAGAGGTTCAAAAGATTTGTTTGCAAGGGTTTTCCTTAACTGAGCATTTTCTATTAGTGCTTTAGTGTAGGAAGCATGTATCTCCATTCTCTCCCTCTAGAGGGCAATGAGTTGACTCTATTGTAGTTCTTATATGTCCCTAGTCAACATGGCCGCATGTAATGTGATTTTGGTAGCTTCCAATGCTATTGTATCTTGCAAAGTCCAGATTATAGCACCATCCTTTGCTTTCTCCTCTAATCCAATGAGTAATTGAGGTTTATCAGTATTTGGAGCTCTTACCCACTGTGCAAGAGGTTTAGGGTAGGATGATAACATGATCTTGTAAAACTCCCATATTTGTTGAACTTAGATACAAAGAGTGGATCCTCTATTGCCTTATTTTATCTAATACGAACACATATTCTAAATTCCATCCAAGGATTAATAACATTCCACTCTCTTTTAAAATATTCCTTGCTTCATCAAGAGTGAGATGATCCAAATTAATATCTTCCAAAGTTGTATTCTCTGGTAATCCTCTTTTAAGTCCTTTTACTTTTAACCATAAGGCTTTTAATTCTAGCCACTTGGCAAAACTATCATCTAACATGATTACATGATCAACAATGGCATTTTCATCTTCACATTCTTCAATAGGAACCTCCCTATTAAGGTTTGTGTCATGATCAGGCTCCTCTCCTATACCTGGAGGTGAGTGTAGTGGTTTCTCAACTTCTTCATAAACATTCATTTTCCTTAGGACACCCGAAGCTTCACTAGTTTCTCCCTTTGGATGAGATTCTTCATGATGCACCAATGGTGACCCTATGTCTTCAACCTCTGTCTACATTTCAACCAATGAATGCTTAGTTGATTCTTAAATTAAAGGTCCTTAGGATACTTCATGCCATTTCTATTTCTCACTCAACTCATAATTTCCTTCATAAATTAGTTGGAAATTTTCCAACATACTCTCTATTCTCTTTACCTCTTTCTTTTTACTATTATAGAATCCATGAGAGTTGGGGTATTTATTTCTCATTTCATTTTCAATCTTAAGAAGGATAGCCCATTTTTTCCTTCTTTAAAACACAATGATAGTCTCAACACAATTCCTTATCACATCTTTTGGAATCAATCAACACTGAGAGGGGGGGGGGTGAATCAGTGTTCTACAATTTACTAATTTATTAAATTGATTCTTTAACCACCAGATGCAAAACAAGGAAATTGCAATGTATAAACATAAAGAAAATAACCACACAACCATAACACCAAAATTTTTACGTGGAAACCTGGAAAGGGAATAAGGACGATGGGATTGAGTACCCACAATATTATTATACTATAAACAATATTACAAAAGTGGAATGCACTTGCATTCAGGCTCACTGCCTAGAGCTCACAGCTCAATTACAAAAGGGCTACAACCCGAAGGAAGACTCACTTCCTTACTGGCTATTACAAAATGATTACAATGATAAATGAACTAAAGAATAGCATCTTATACCAAAATACAATTCCGGTTAGGGTTTGATTGTCTCCTTAAACTGATCTGTCATTCTTCTCTATAACACTGCTCTGTCGCATACCAAAGCAACAAAATATTCACTAAACTTACAAAATCACTCACACAAACTTCCTTCACTCACAACACACACCAATATGATCAACCAAACCAATCTTATATATCCACATCATCAAAAAGAATCATTTACTAAGTTGGCTTCCAAAAACTGCATAACACACAACATAAAACGTGTTCCACCAAGTTAGCTCAATCCGATCATAGATCCAAATGCGGATCAAAAAAAGATGATAAAATGCTTCCCGTAAGTTGGTCCAATCACCTGAAATGTGAAATTGATCACTAAAATCATCCCAACAAATCTGCAACACACGTTAATCCAAAATAGCTCTACCCTAACTGAAATACCAGATACCAGAGCCCTAAACTAGCACACAATTCAACACTAGATATCAAGATCATGGAGTAATTTATCTCAAAACTTGAATTAATTTCCTTTATCATCACAACCCAAAAAACATTACCAAAATCCACATATGCACCATGATTTCATGCTCTACCGGTAACTGTGTTCCACCTTCTAGACTTATACCTTATGAAAAAAATGACTTCTAGTAAACTAGATTTATGTACACCGAGTGGGATCTATGAATTGAGTTGCCATAAATGAGAACCCTTAAACATCTATCATGCACCAATATCCACTGGAACAATGCCTTTTGCCAAAAATACCCCCCTTTGGCATTGATGGCAACACTTTAAAAAATGAACTATACACTTAATACTGCAAGACTTTGAAAATTTCAAACTTACAATGAAATGTACAAGCTCCCCCTAAGAATTTACACCATTTTTCACTCTGCTCTCTCCCCCTTTGACAACAATGCCAAAGATAAATGATTGGCCAAAACTGATATACAATGGTATGTATAGCTACTTACAAAAAAATGAAGATATCTGCAAAAAATGTTCTATGGGATAGAAAATGATTATCCCATGCCTTCTTTAAGCTCTCCAAAATGGTTATCATCCTGCTAAAAAGGTAGACATGCATTTATGCTCCCTGTCTATCTATTGGAACAAGTTTATTTAGTGCATCCTTAGCATCCTGCATCTTACTCATCAAAGAATCTATCCGGGTGGTAATAAGAATTCTCACCTCAGACACTCTACCTGAAATTCTATCCTTTTCTTGATTTAAGCTCTTGATTTTATTCAATATATTCAAAACTTGGGGTTTAAAATTTCTAGCCTAAGCAAATTGTGGTGAGTATGACTGTGATATGCTTGCTAGCTGAGCTTCACATTCCCTTATCTTCTTGTCAAATGTCTATAGTGAAATTGGGCAAAATTAGACATGACTTGTATATATTACCTCCTTCATCAATTGCATCCTGAATACCTTTTAGTGTAGTAACTAAAATGACTCTATCATCTTCAATCATTTTCAAAAATTTGTTTAACTTCATTGCATTGAATTGATTCAAAATTTTAATATTTGTGACCTTCTCCAAAGAATCAAAGTGAGTACCAACAACACCTAACAAACCTTTGAGCTTACCGGAGGGTTCAAATGTATCTGGTTTGAAAGATGGCATAATATTTTCCAACATATCCCCCACCAATGATATTAATTCCTTATCAGCAGAATGGGACTTAAGCAAGTCCTCACTGGCTTTGGCTTGAGCTAGAGTTGCCAATTTAAGTGCTTGAATGGGAGATAAGGAACTCAAGTCAATCGACCCTTGACCAAATTCATTTGGATCAACAACAACTTGTTTCCCTTTAACAACACCAATGTCGCTCGCCACTGTTGCCGAAGCTTGATCTTCCTTTTTCTCCCCTTTCTCCTTATCTGCAACTTATGCACTCTCATCCTTTCCATCTTTCTTACCATCATCATCATCCTTCTCCACATTCAATGACTCCTCAACTACTTTTTCTGACACAACTTCTATAACCAGAGGATCCTATACAACATCACCCAAGGTATCATTTGCATTATTAACATTATCAATTGGAGTTTGATCACTAGTCTGTCCTTCTAGAGTGGCTTTCTTAGGTAACTAATCCTTTTGCTTGTTGGAGACAATTGTGTTTACTTCTAGAATAGATATTTCTTGAGTGGGTTCTTCCTAATTCACATCAACTCTCTGATCTATTAAAAATTGTCTCAAAATTATTTCAGTTTCCCTTATCACCTCATCTTACTTCCCTAGCATAAGATTATTTACCCTTTTCTTGCTTCAAAATTTATCCTTGGCAAGTTTCAATAACCGGGTGACTTCATCTCTAGAAATAACAGAAGATAGATTTACTAGCTCATATTCTTTTAATTTCTCATCCTCTTGACTAGTTGCAAGCCTTATTGCATCCAAAATGTCATATAGACTTTTAGGATCATAAATGCAAGTTCTATTAATGTCTTACTATACACATCCATATATTCTACAATTTCTTGTTCAACTGCCCTCTGATCCTTATTAAATCAAAATTTTCATAGTATGTAGATACATTATTCAGATTCCCATCCTTAAGAATTTCATCAATTAACTCCTTTAAGGTCAATGGGGGCACTATTTCAAATGTTCCTTCAATCTTACTGGATTTTAGAACAACATCAATCTCAGATTTCTGCTTGTTGCTAGCCCTGACGTTTCCAGATGATTATGATTTTTCCCTTGTTTCTTTTCTTGCTGAACTCCACCGGATTGTGGCTTCTTCACCACTCTAGCATTGGTGCCTGACTTTTTCACTTTTCTCACTCTTTCATCAGATTTTGTCTTCATGTCCTCAGTAGCGGCAGTAACATATACTCTCTGATGTTTCTCCATCTTTCTCTTCTCCACCCCACCAGTTGATGATGTAGAATGTGATTTGGGTGGAGGAATGAGCTTCTACACACCAAAAGTAGGTGCAAACTAAGACTTTTTTGGCTTGGCCTACTTCAGAGGAGTGGAAATAAGTTTAGTCTTCTTTGGATTTTCCCTGTCTTTCTCCTTCAGGATGTTCTGTTCTCTTTCCCTCTGCACAACCTCCTTGGATAAACCCATCTGTTCTGCTAACTCCTCTACCTCTTTCCTTACTTTCCTCTTCCTAGAAGGTCTGGTAAAATTTTTGTGCAAATCAAGGTCTTTTTCTTGACAAGTATTGAACCTCTCCTCCTTATAATCCACTAGTTGACTCAACAAATGTTGATCATATGCATCAAGAGTGGTGGAATCTACCTCATACCCCGTGGGCATGATCCAGATAGTTCTTGGATCAACTACCTCCATGTGACATTGGTCTTTATCAACCATGAAGCAGATGGTGTTCTCATATTTCTCAGCATTTTCTTTAGGGATCCTTTCCCTACTGTGCATTGATGCCTAAAAGGATTTGAAGTATCCCCGCAAAGAATATTTCTAAGCAACAAAATCTCTTAAACCCTGCAATCCTTCCTTTATATGAATGACCACCGGTTTATCATAACCCCATTGAATCTCCCAATATCGGGGATATCATTAGGAAATACAATGCCATACAAACAATCAAGCAACCAAACTTAAATACATGCTTCTTGTCCTACTTAATCTTCTTCAAGTTGCTTAATAGCTCACTAAGAAGTACTGAGAAAAGATCATACCTCTCGCCTTCCTTCAGAATCTCATAAGCTACAAATATGGTCATGCCAGACACAAATTTTTGCCTACTAGATTGATATATCTTATATCCAGTCACGATCAAGGTAAATCTAACATCGTGCTCTATAATATCACTGATAGTCATCAACCGACTATCAAACTGAGGTCCGGTAATATTTGTCAATGTTGTATTATGTATTTTCCTTAATTTGGGGACCTCACCAATTGCACTTAAATAAGTAACAACTTCAATGGCCTTCTTGGTGATCTTTTGAGGTCGGTCCAGTCATGTGAATTCATCATGGATTTAACTTAGAATGTATTAGACCCATTCTGGTTCATCGAACACTAGGAAATGGATAAATTGGATGAAACCCTTGTCGTGTAGTGACTTGAATTTTGACTTCAAATTTCCCAGACTATCCATCATGTGCTTGGTGTAAAGTGAAAGCATGTCTACATCCCACGCTCCTCAATGTTGCAATGGATATATGCCCTAATATCTTCATTGTGGAGTACACCATATGGGATAGAAGAAAATGCACCTTATGGATCATCCTCAGTGGATTTGAATGGGTGCCTCTTGAACACGGGCCTTGTTCTCTCATAAATTTTGACCAAAAATAGAGTCACAACACCAAATGCAGATGCCATTTCAAAATATAGATACAAAAGGATAGCTTTGCAAACAAAAAATACCTTATGATTCTCAACCGGGTGCAAGAAATCATTGATTGGTTGCTTCAAACTTGGATTTAGCTGCTAAAAATCTTTTTCTTTGCTGCTTCTACTCTTCTCTCTTGTTTGCATTGTGAATAATGAGCTATTGATATGCCTTTTTATCCACTGAAAACCTAATTTCAAGTTGTAATAAATGCACAACCCTAATGACTTTCAGATACACTATTTTTATGAATTCATTCACTGGATTATCAAACCACCACAAGATCTTCCGGATAACAATAGGACAACTAATATCCATCATTTGCAACCATCCTCAACCGGTCATAGATTTATGAAAGGGGGTTTTAAAGATCTGCATGATAATATCCCCCTAAGGCCAAAATGCCTTAGTTCCCAGATGAGGTTTCATCATCGGATTTAGGTGTGGAGCCATTTTGCACATTTGAATCTTCCTTTTTCACCAACATCTTCTTATGTTGATCTCTGATCTCTTCTACTTTAGCTTTTCCTTTTTCATCTGATTTATTCTTGTTCATCATTGCATTCCTACTTCTGCAATATCTTGCAATATGACCAGGCTTGTTGCATGCATGACAAACAACATTCCTTTTCATAGGCCTGAAGTTCATTTGATTTGGTCTCATCCTGCATTGGTTAGATATGTGCCCAAATATCCCACATGCACAACATCTCTTGTTCTAAAAATTATTTATCACTGTTCTGCACATGTTTTACTTGTGACCAAAATTGTTGCATATGAAACATTGACTAGTAAAGGTAGGACCATTATTCATCACTTTATTCATCATTCCATTATTCATCCTAGTTTTGCATTGACTTGCCATATGAACAAATTTACCACAAACAAAACATTTACCATTGAACTTATAGGCATTAGGTTGTCTTACCGGAGGTTTCTTGATCTTTCGCTAATGATTGCTTTGACCAAAACCAGAGGATTCTCCTTTCTCAAATCCAAGTCCTCGCTTGTATTTCCCATGTCTCTGAATTTCCAACATCTCATCCAATCAGGATGAACTAGCTTTGAACTTTTCTTTGTACTCATTTGCAATAGTCAGCTCATCTCTCAGAATTATGATCTGCCTTTCAAGTTCTTGTCCATCATTCTTTGTTTGTACCAACTCCAACTTCAACTGATCATTCTCATATGTCAATCTGCTGCATTCATCAGATCTATCCTTCAATGACTGAGTCAGGGTTTCATCATTCTTCTTCTGGTCTTCAATCTCTTTTGTCAGTTTCATTACAATATATTGCATTTCACTCTTCAAAACTGTGTTTTCCTTGGCCAATTTCTTACATTCATCTGTCTTGTCTTGTAGGACTTGATTGTCAACACTTTGTTCTTCTTTCTCCTTCAACTTATTCATCAACTCCTTTCCCTTTTCTCTAGAAGTGTTCAATTGATCTTTCAATGTCTCAATGAAATCTTTAGCTATATTCAAATTTCTTTTCAAGCTACTCTTTTTCTTCATCGTTGCATCAAGATCTTCGAGTGCCACACTAAGTTGTCTTTGCAAACTGGGGTCTATTGATTTAATATTTTAGATCATCCTCAAGTTGTTAGGCTTCTTCGGAGGAACTAGGCTTTAATACCAATTGTTGGGATCAATGAACATTGAGAGGGGGGGGGGTGAATCAGTGTTATGCAATTTACTAATTTATTAAACTGATTCTTTAACCACTGGATGCAAAACAAGGAAATTGTAATGCAAAAACATAAAAAAAATAACCACACAACCATAAGACCAAAATTTTTATGTGGAAACTCAAAAAGGGAAAAATGATAGTGGGATTGAGTACACACAATATTATTATACTATGGCTAGTAGTAGAACAATATTACAAAAGTGGAATGCACTTGCATTCGAGCTCACTACCTAGAGCTCATTGCTCAATTACAAAAGGGATACAACCTGGAGGAAGGCTCACTGCCTTACAGACTATTACAAAATGATTACAATGATAAATGAATTGAAGAATAACATCTAACTATGCCAAAATACAATTCTGCTTAGGCTCTGATTGTCTCATGAGAAACTGATCACCGAAATCATCCTAACAAATCCATAACACATGTTATGCCAAAATAGCTCCGCCCTAGCTAAAATACCAAATACCAGTTTTCTAAACTAGCACACACTCAACACTGGATATTAGGATCATTAATCTATCTCGAACCTTGAATCAACTACCTTGATCACCACAACCCAAAATACATCACCGAAATAAAGATATGCACCATGATTTCATGCTTTATAAGTAACTGTGTTCCACCTTCCAGACTTATGCCTTATAAACAAAATGACTTCTGGTAAACCAAATTTATGTACATCGGGTGGGATCTACAAATTGAGTTACCATAAATGACAACTCCTAAGCATCTATCATTCACCGATCTCCACCGGAATAGTGTCTCTTGCCAACAACATCTTCATGGTAATCCACATCATGAACAAAACTACTATCCTTGAAATGCTTACTCTTGAGCCAATCCATAAGGTCCTCAGGATCACAATTTCTTTGGGTTCCAAATTTCAGATCATATCTTGCAATAATGTAATTTTGTAATCTATCCAAGACCTTGTCACCAATTGCAAAATCACCAAGCCTAGTTGATCATGGGGAGGAAATATCCTTTTCTATAACCAAACATATACATCTTCTTCATCCATAGGAGTTGTCACATACACTCAAGAAAATCTAATGTTAGGGAAACATATACTGGTAGTTGATGCGGTGGTTGAGGGAAACCATATACCTTAATAAGAGTATAATTTGAGAATAAAATCCAACCGCCAAAGTTAAATTTACCCTCATTGTCCATCCTTCTATCCTTTGGTCTCAAGAAGTCCATAACTTTTGTCGGTATCGTGTCCATTTCATATCCCATCTAGTGCATGATTTTCATTACAAAGTGCTGATGGAAGGTGATATAGTCTACCACATTTGATTTTCTATCCTAGATATAACACCATCTTTGGATTGGATATGGCATACCCAGGTTATCATAAAACTTCAGTTGAAGCTCTCCAACCCATTCATATTTATGCTAAAACAAAATAAGATGAGACAACAATGAGGAATATTTGAAATTGATTTCCCTGGTGTTTTCTATAATCCTCAACAAGGATTCATGAATAGACCTTGAAATATAAGATGACAAATTGAAATCTAGATTAACATACTTAAGTTGGATTCTCATTTCTATCAGCATTACCCAGACTAGGATCTTATCCTAAGCATCCAACCCCAATATTTGACATAAGGCATAATATATTTTAATGAAATATTTCTTAAATTTATCAACAAAGAAGGGATCTTTTCAAAAGGTGGTATGGGAAGAGTATTGAATTTCTAATCCTTGGGCCTAAAAAGAGGCAACTCCCCTTCTCTATATGTTTTCATTTTTCTTTTGTAATTTGCCTGAAGGGTTTTTTGATCAATCTCAACATGACCTGGCTCAGTCAAACCAATAAAGTTGATAATTTCTAATTCACATATACCCACCAAGATATTTCCCTCTGCATCTCTCACTTTTCTTGAAGCCGGATCATACATAGTTGATAAATGTCTAATCAAGTCCACTTCAATAAACACATTGAGAACAATAAGTCTAGCCATATTCAGAGACCATGGATTGCACTTGGGATAGGCTCATCCTTATTCCTATAAAAATATGAAAACAAATTCCACCCCCTCTCAAGAATGTATGCATCTCAACATTGAACACATACATCTAACATGTTATTACTATCACTATTATTCATGGTGGAAGTAGGCAGTACCGCCAAAAGATCTTGACATAAGACTCCTCTTGTCCTTGCAGGGGCTGGTGGAGCTTCCACATTTACCTTAGGCCTCTAAGAATGCTCCTCTAACCTTTCCATAGAAACCCTATACTCATCATTCAATACCTATATAATTTGTTCCTCTTCACCAGACTGCATTTCTTACTTCTTTATAGGGGCCCTAGGTTTTTTCTACCTAAGTGTTGATGATTCTCCAACCCCTGTTTCCTTTTCCTAGAAGTCTTAGCTTTTGCTATCTCTTCTTGAACTACAGCTTCAATCCTAACATTCTCTGATTGCTTAGAATCCTTTTCAACTTCCACCACAGGAGGTACCTCTAGGTGTGTATCCATCGTTTCCTTAACCTTCTCCTTTCTTTTACTTGTAGATGACTCTCCCTTCTTTGACATTTTACAGACTAAAACACACTAGGGCTTTCTAAAATTCTTCTTCAAATTTACACAACTCAATCATTCAATTATATAAATAGAATTATTTAATAAAGAAGGAAGAATCTTACCTACTGTTAATTGTCTCAATTGTTACAAGTAGATCGTGCCCTCTGATGCTCTGTAATCACAAACCTTTGTCTTGGCTTGCTTTCTCCTCCAACTCCAGAATGCAAAATGTGAAACATCACTTCAAAATATACCATTTATAGCTTTGCAATCGGCGCAAGATCATGTCTCCTCGACATTAATATCAAATAAATCTAGGTAAGCAGTAAGTAGCCGTGCACAACTTTAAAACCCAACCATTGATGTGCCATTTCATCAAATCCAATGATGAACATTATCTCTCAACTTCCACCATGGATACCAACTCCATAAACTAGCCAATTGTGTCTATTTGTGTGAAAAATTCACAGGAATGCAAGCCCCTTTTTAATTTACCTCAATTTTTGTGCACCTATAAAGTTGCGTTGGGAACAAACTACCACATCGTGAGAACATGGGGCCAACAGTCTCTTTACTTTTCCTTGCTTCTGCATACCTGCACATTACCATGGGAGACAACTAATGACATTGTAGGGTTGTGGGGTTTAACATTTCACGTCCATTTAGAATTAAGCCACTCCCCGGAAACCCGTTGTGCTACATGGGACTAACCTAACCTCAACGTGGGTGATCAAGATATACTTGAAAGATGATACATTTACCACGTGCAAAATTAAAGTTATAAAATGGATTGGGGGTGTGGTACAAGTTGGAAAATAAAAAATAATTCCTTAGGCAACATATAATTTCAAATCTATGAGATTTCCACAATCCATGATAATTAAGTGAGCGACTTCTGGATTTGATAGTGTGTAAGTTTTTAGTCATCAACATTTCAGATCACACTCCATGATCCATCGTCGGGATGAATGAGAGTTCAAGGATTCATTTCCTTGAACTCTCATTCATTCCGATGATGGATCATGGAGTGTGATCCGAAACATTGATGACTAGAAACTTACACACAATCAAATCCATAAGTCACTCACTTAACATATAATTTACTGGTGAGATAATCTAAGGACCAATTCAATGCTAGTAAAAACACGAAGCCAAACACATATGGAAAGGGGAAAATTTGATTTGGCAATTTGCAACATAGAAGGATAAATCACCAAATCAATTTTCACTTTGAGGGGGGATTTCCTTTACATTCAAAAGAGGGAAGGAATCTACTAGATTCAATCACAAATCAGATAAGGACTGAATACTAGGTGGATTGATGGATTATGATGTGTTTTTCCCTCTTTTGTAAGTTGAAATGCTGATTTAGGGTAAAGTGCTGAAATTGAAGACAAAACTAAGAAAATATTGAGCTATAGGTTTGGGATTTTGTCATCCACATGGATCTAAGTAATATAAGCTGATTTGGATATGTCCTACGAAAGTGCCCCGAAAAAGCAGGGATCGTGGTGCTACCTCTTGGTCCTTTGAATTTTCCATGCATAAGAAAGGGTTGTTTCATCTCTATGTCTGAAGCTTATTTCCAAAAGTACAACTGCACACCTGTTTCCTACACACATAAAGAAAGGGAAATAGGTTGGGAATAGGGTCTTGCCTCGGTCAAACCCTGGTTTTGGAATTAACCTTGAATGAAATATTGCAAATGCTTGAAATAAATGATGGAAAGGTATGTCTCAGATCTCCAATGAATGATGATAATGATTCTTTGATTGTTGAATGTTGTAGCGTCGTAAATTGTACGCACTTGCTAGGGTGGTACAATTTCACACCTAGTTTAGCACCCGCCTTAGCGCATTTTGCATTTTGCATTGCATTTCCCGTTTAGCACTTAATTAATTAAATTAATTAGGTATAAGGCTCTATTTTATCATCTCCCATATCATAAAGTTGGGCCCTTTCATTAAAGTGTGCCCTTTTCATTTTATTCCTCCTATACATCATTTAATCAAAAACCCTAATTAGGTCCTATTTCGAACTTGGGGGCTTGATTTCGGGCGTCAAAACATCTCAAAATCACCCGTAACTTCAGGATTCTCTCTAAAATCATCATATCCGATGGCCTTGAAAATTTGGTGAAAAGTTGTCGGGACCATGGCACCCGGAGAGGACCATGGCGCCCGGAGTGCACATGGTCCCGGACATTTTTCCCGAAATTTTAGGAGCGCGATCCAATCATAAAATAAAGCTTAAACCCAAGAAATTGGTGGGAGATTCAATCTCTAGGTCGGCCAAAAGTTGAAATTAAGACCTAGGGTTTCATATATAAGAGCTCTCTTTCTTCATTTGAAAGGATCGAAATTTTGGGTTTCAAGGACCTTCTATGCAGCGAAAGAGTAGATCTTTGAAGACTTCAACAACATTCAACATCCATCCATCAAGCATCCATCAATTTCATTCATCCATTTAGGGCTTTGAAGACATTGAAGAGCAATAGGGGATTACCGACTGAAGATTGGCTTGTACCCCTCCCTCGGGGTTGGGTATGATTTCATGTTGTTTTCATGTCTTTGCATAAGCCTCATTATATCATTGGTATTCATGCTTTAGATCACTTTGCATCTTGATTTAGAGCATTTACATTATCATTTACAAGCAATTAGGGTTTACTTTCTAGGTTGCTCTAGTTTGCTTACTTGCATTTTAGGATCTTGCCCAAACACAAGGTCTGCACACACACTACTTTTACAATACAACTTGGCTATTCTTGGAGGTGGAAATCATCAAAGTGGGGGTTTGACTAAGGTAAAACCCTATATAGCTGCCCAACACACCAATTCAGATACAAGTGCAGATTTTGGGATTCGGACGACACCACGAGTTGCAGATCTGACAGAAGCAGACGGAAATCGAGCAACACACCAAATTTCGGAGTAAAAGACCAGGACAAGGGCGTGGGGTGCCCTGGTCCTGGCAGGATAGGGGCGCTGGGTGCCCTGGTCCCTCTATCAGACAACAAGTTTTCAGCACTTTTCAACAGCTTTCAGGTTGCCAAAAACAACAGTTTCAGGAGCAGAATCAGGACAATGGCGCCTGCGCCCCCGTCTCGAACATTTTCACTCAGATTTTTAACACCAGGTATGCATTTGCATTCTTGCCTTGTCCTTGTGTTTACAACTTTCCATTGTTTAATCTCAATTTTGCAAATCTTTCTATTAGTTCATACTTGCACTTTAGGGTTAGGGATTGAACTTGCATCATTCTATCTATCATTTGCAACAAAGGAATAGAAATCCTAATAGGTAGCCCGTAGCTTTCTCTTCCACAAAAAGAAGTAGCCAATTGTGTGATACCTCTAGGCTCTTTCGTATTCCACAAGTGTGTGATTGAAAGTGAGATTAGGGCATATTAGCTTAGTGTCACTTTTTCCCCCACACAAATGTAATCACATATTTTGTATGAAATGGCATGAACATGACCAAACCCTAATCACACACATATGCTTGCAAATGAATGATGTAATATTGTTCCACAATGGATAGATGAAGAATGTGCAACCTTGAAGACCTCTAGAAACACTTGATGATGAATTCTTCAATTCTTGAATGCTTGATCACTTGAATATAATTCTCTCAAGACCTATCTTATTGCCTTATGCCCCAATGAGAGGGGAAGACTTCCTTATATAATTGCCTATCGTCAAACATATTATTTTTTTGACATAGGCCAACACGGGGAAAGGTTTCCCATTGAATTTTGAGATAGGGCCAAGGTTTTAAATTAGGGCCTAATTGAGGAGGACCATGGCATGCTGCCATGGTCCTGGTGAGCACCAAGGTGCCATGCCCTGGTCCTACCCCAATTTAGGGCCAAGACAAGGGGTCCAGATAAGGTAAAATGTGATTTTGATGCCATTATTGCATGGTACAAGCATAAATAAGTCCTTATTAAGCATAGGTATGAGAACACTAAGGTGAAGGCCCCAAATACAGTCAAAATTACAAAGGGTGCAATTTTAGGATGCTACATTTAGCCCCCACTTTAGTGAGAGTACGAGCTTACACAAATACTCATAGTAAAGTAGAAGAAAGAGAGATGAAGAAGATGAGGAATGCGGAGCAAGATCACAAGGAGTATAAGGTATCGCTAATTTTGAGGAGCCAAGCCCCCAATATTAGGATCTTAACTCACTCAAAACTATGCAAGAGTACACAAGACAAAGAAAGGACAGACAAAGGAAAAAGACTTAAAAAGACACACAACAACTAAAAACAAGACCTCAAGTAAACTAGTTGAAGAGACCTGAATATTAAAATGTCTCAACAACTAATATCATTCTTGAAAAAAAAATGCCATCTCATGAGCACATGCGATCACATAAAAGAGAAAAGTAAGCATCATCCATGAACTATCAACAAAAAAATGATGAGTTCATGAGAGGAAGAAGACAAAGAATGAATACACACTAGATTTGTTTATCTAGGTGATCCATGAGATGAATGATGAAAAGGAGGAGAACATAGATACCTCTCCCCTATATGTTTGTATCTAGGTGATCCATGTTGGGGAGGAGAGTAGGAATAGTCTAGCCCTATTCCACTAGTTCCACTCATCCTCGTGCATGTGTGCAAGTGATGTCTAGTTTTAAGTGTATAGTAACCCATATAAGAGTTTGTGTCCTCTAGTTTCAAGTGTGCTTCAACCTGTTTAAGACATGTAATGATGCATGAAATGAGGATGAAGCATGAGGATGCAAAAATCCCATAAATTATGGATGAAATGGGGATTAAGCATGATGATGCAATAATCCCATATTGATAAATGAAACGGGGATTAAGCATGAGGATGAAATAATCCTATAAATGATGGACAAACTAGGGATGAAACATGAGTATGCAACAATCCCATATTGATAATTGATAGTAAAAAATGCAACCAAGAGGCCGCATATATGCCCCCCTCCTTAAGATGTCAACATAGTCCTATGTTAATGTCTTAAGGAAGATAGAAACAAGGATACCTACATTCAACACCTAGGAGATATCCACTAATCAATAATGCATGAATTCCAAGCTATAAAGAAAGACTTCTGAGTAGGCTTTGTTTCTTTAATCAAGAAAAAGATAATTGTAAAAGAGATATCTTGCAACAAGTGTAAATGGACCCTTTTCAGGGATGTATGATCAACAAAGGATGAAGAGATCATTGCATAAAGATATATACCTCCAAGTGTAGAGGAGATCCTTAATAAAGATTAAATCTTGGAAGGGAAAGAGGAGTAAGAATACACACCAATTTCCAAAGTGGATTCTTAGGATAACACCCTTTCACTAAGGAGAGATTGTTCATAAAATATGCACAATTTCAAACGAGGTATGCACACATACTTATAAGAAATGACATCAAATTATGAAAGATGCAACTCAAAAAAGGAAAAAGGAATCTTTAGAGAGAGAGAGAGAGAGTTGAAACATTATTCTCCCCCCCCAAGCATGGAGACAAGGACACCAAAGAGAGATCATCTATAAAAGAAACTCTCTTCTAAAATAAGCAAAAGATCCTCAATAGGGATGCATATCACAATATAGAAGGGTTATTTATAAAAGATACTACTCAATAAAGAGAAGAATTTGATGAATGATTAGAGACTTTCAACACTAAGGAAGATGTCCAATTAAGGATATGCAGTTATAAGGAAAGGATAAGATCATCATGAGGAATTCTTGTTCCAATAAAAGGAAGGAGATCCTCAACAGGGATATACACCTCCACAATTGATAAGTGATCCTTAATAAAGGTCCTACTTTACAAAGGGAAAGTGAGAAAGGATGATTGAAAAGCTATTATTTCCCCCCAAGAATGGAGACAAGAATAAAAATAACTATTTTGTTTCTACCAAAGTATGATTGCACTTGAAATTGCACCACCATGAATGACAATGAGCCCCTAATAAGAAAGCTACCAATGTCACATAATGAGGAGCAACATAATAGGAACTTAAATGTTATGTGAAAGAAAAAATATTAGAGTCCAACTCATTACCGTCTCATATTTGTATGGTACCAGTTACAATAAGTTGTTGAATTTTATCTACTATTTAAATTATTACATTCATTAGTGGCATGGCCAGGGATTTGATGATACTTACAAAAAGAAGAATCATGTTGATTTTTCTCACAATTCTTTCTTTGATTCTTTAAAGGTAGAGTAATTAAGTTGGCTTTAACAAGCTTATTCAAGAGACTCTCTTGTTGTGATAAGAAGTTGTAAGAATACATAGTTATATTAGATAACGGGGAAGGGGATATCGACAAAAGAGGACTCTGGAAATATAGATCTTCTTGGTAAAAGTGTGATGTAGATTTCTCATGACTATCAAAAATTTGTTTCATACATCCTAAACCATATCCATTGTGTACATGAATAGATGTTTAAATATCTAGAGGAGAGGGTTCATTCATAGTATCAGAATATAAAGACCCCTCATCATCATCAAGACATGTGTTGGAAGGAAAGGTGAGATTTGATTTAGAATAAGTTTGGATAAATGACACACAAGGATCCTTCAAGGGCTTCCTCCTTAGATCGAGGGATTTTATACCTATTGATTGTACCCCAATTCTTTGCTAAGGAAACATCATCGATAGGAGATTATGTTATTGAAGGAATCATAGTATTAAAGGGAGAGATGCATCCTACTGCATCATGAAAAAAATCATAAGGATTAGGATAAACCTTGATCATGTGAAGTTCATTGTGATATATGAATTTGATTGTGCGATGAAGAGTAGAAGGGGTTGCTTTCATAGCATGAATCCACAATCTACCTAAAAGAAGGTTATAATTAAGATGGTTGGGCATGACATGAATAGGAGTAGGGAAAGTCACATGTCCTACTTTGATAGGTAATATGACTATACCAAGTGTTTCTCTAGGAACATTATCAAAGCCACTAACACAAAGAGGATCATGTTGAATAAAAGAATGATCACAACTTATCTTGTCTAATAAGTCAACACAACAAATGTTAAGTGTTGACCCATTATCAATTAAGGTACCTCTTATGTTGTGTAATAAATAAAATGTCATCTCTATTTGTAACCTTTATAGAGGCCAATTCATCTTGTGAGAATGTGATGTTATTTGGTTTAGAAGAAGGATGAGGAACCACTTTATGAATGGCTTCTTGGATCAACCTATGGTATGAAGGGGAAGTTTGAATCATCCCAAAGGGATATCTTTCCTAATATACCATGGAGTTTATCAAAAAGATCCTTATCAATATCCTTCTTAGGGTTAGAGGGGGAAGAAAGAGAAGTGAGAAGAATATTAGGATCTTTCTTTTTGACACAAGCATTAAATGTTTGATATATTTTGGAACCATATTTTTTTCTAGTTGTATTTCTATAACATCTCTTTCACATATGTATTTTGCAACATTTAGGATATTGGAAGGTTCCTTGGATTTAGGCTTCTCATAACAGATGCATTAATGGTATTGACTTGATTGATCTCTTTGTTCTCTAATGATACATATTTAGAAGGGAGAGCATTAAGGAAATTGCTAATGATTTCATCCTCTTGCGGCAAATTTTCCTCATGGGGGTGGGTACATTTTAGGATAAACATCATTCTTCAAAGATTCATCTTTAGGAGGGAGATATTTGAAAGAAGTTCTCATAACCTCTTCTTTCACGAATGTGCCCTCATTGGAAGGACCAAATTTGGGAGAGGGTAAATCAATTTCCATCACTTCTTCTCTAGGAGAGATACCATGCATAAAAGATAAAGAGACATCAAGGAAGGTGTTTATGATATCATCATCTTGTTCTAAGCTATTTTTATGGGAGAGACATTTTTTAGGAGAAAGATCAACATCAATTTTCAAATCTTCATCCTTAAGAGGAAGAGTTGTAAAAGGAGTGTTAATAGTCTTTTCTTGCACCAAAATATAATCATGAACAAGAGAATATTTGAGGAGAATTATCATGGTTCATTAGGGTGTCATCTCTAAAAGGTAAAGCTTGATAAAGAGGATTGTCCACCATATCTTCTTTTATCACAAAAGATTTTTCATAAATAGGATTGATAGACGATAAAGGTTCATAAAGCGGATTGTCATGCATGACAATATCCTTGTGAATTGTTAGAGATTTAGAGGGATTAAGGATGAAGTCATCAAGAGTTTCATACATCACATCACTACTAAATGGCTTACACATTATGTTGATTAACCTTTGGCAAAAGGATGGTTTAGAAGGCTTAGGATAAAGGAAATGCTCAAGAGCCTCCTCAAGTTCTTCTCTACTATATACTTCTTCAAAAGGATAATCATTATAAGAAAATGGATTGTCAACGACACGATAATCTTGCAAAGAGTAATTTGACATTTTGAAAATAAATGCTAACTATTGCAATGAAATGAAGTAAAGAATGTAAACATACAAAATGCATAAAACAAGATTTTTTTTGTATTTTTCTTTTTCTCTTTTATTTATTTTTTTAATTTTTAATTTTTAATTTTTTGAAAAATATGAAATGAAATTTGAAATTTGAAATTTGAAAGTTAAAATTTGAAATTTGAAATTTGAAAGCTAAAATTTGAAATTTGGAACTTGCAAAATAATTAAATAATGCAATATTTTAGAAAAACGAATATTCAATTGAATAAGCAAATTGATTGAAAGAAAAAAGAGCAATAATTTAACCTCCTAGGGAATTTAAAATTAAAAATTAGGATTATGCAAAAATAATCTCTTAATTTAAATTTAGAATTATCCACAAGAGATTTAAAATTTAAAATTAGGGCCTTGTAAAAATAACCTCTTAATTTCAAAATTTAAATTTGAAATGTTGAAATTTGGGAATTGAAATAATCAATTTAAATCTAAAAATTAGGGCTCTTTCAATTAACCGCTTAATTTTAAAATTTAAATTTGAAATTGTCCACAAGCAATTTAAATTAAAAAATTAGGGCTTTGTAAAAAGAGCCTCTTAATTTTAAAATTTAAATTTGAAATGTTGAAATTTGGAAATTGAAATAATCAGTTTAAATCTAAAAAATAGGGCTCTTTCAATTAACCACTTAATTTTAAAATTTAAATTTGAAATTGTCCACAAGAAATTTAAATTAAAAAATTAGGGCTTTGTAAAAAGAACCTCTTAAATTTAAAATTAGATATAGGATTGAAATTTGGAAATTGAGATAATCAATGCAAAATTGGGAAATGCATAAGGTTAATTTAAATTTAAAAATTAGGGTCTTTTTAATTAGCCAGTTAATTTTAAAATTTAAATTTGAAATTGAAATTGAAATTTAATCCAAGATTGTAAATTTGAAATGGAATTGAAATTAACAACCAAATTTGAAGTGTGAAATTCAAAATTTAAACAATCCACAAGCTCAATTTTTAAATTTTTTAAAATTAGGGCTTTTGAAATTAACCACTTAATTTTAAAATTTAATCATGAAATTTGACTTGTAGATGAAAATTTGAATTTTGAAATTGAAGAAGTACTTAGATCTGAAATAATTAATCCAAATTAAATAATTGACAAGCTTAATTTTGAATTTAAAAATTAGGGTTTTAGTGAAATTAACTTCTAAATATTTAAAATTTGCAAGGAAATCAAACTTGTAAATGAAAATTTGAATTTTAAATTGCATACACACTCAGATTTGAGAACATAAATCAGAATTAAAGGTTTAAGGAGTCGGGTTCACCAAAATGTAAAGGGGAAAATTTGTTTTGGCAATTTGCAACATAGAAGGAGAAATCACCTAATCAATTTTCTCTTTGAGGGGGGATTTCCTTTACATTCAAAAGAGGGGAGAAATCCGCTAGATTAAATCGCAAATCAGATAAGGACTGAATACTAAGTGGATTGATGGATTATGATGTTATTTTCCCACTTTTTTAAGTTAACTAAGAAAATATTGAGCTACAGGTTTGGGATTTTGTCGTGCACCTATGCAAAAGCACAAACTTGTGTCACACTTGAGGCTAATTGGGCGTAGTTTGGCCGAACTTAGTCCGGTTGGATTGAGTTCAATTTAACTAAGTCTGGTCAGACTATTTCCCTACCACGTGGTGCAGACGTGTCACCTAAATGACACCAATAGTTCAACCAAACTATTGGTGCCATGATCCAGTTTTTTGTGAGCACCTGAATGCAAAAGAGTCAAAATAATTCAAAATAGTTTGGCCAAACTCAGTTCGGTTGGACTGACTTTGGCCGAACTCACCTATGTGGCAGGCGATGTGGCAACCAAAAAACCTATTTTGTCTACATTTATGAAATTTTTCACTTCTACTCAATTTTTCTTTGGGCAAAATATTTTTTACAAAAATCAAAACATACCCTTTTGTAGAGCTTGAAGTCATGAATCTAGACTTTTTAAAAAAAATAGTTTGATTAATTTTAGTATTTTTTAAATTTTAAACATTGCGAGTAGTTTTTTAAGTTAAAATATAGGCTAATTTGAAATTAAAAAAATATTAAATGATATTAAAAAAATTTAAAAAATACTTTTTTCACTAGATGAGAGAATCTTCTCCAAAATCATATGATTTTTTGTTTGATAGTGATTAATTTACTAGACAAAAGGTGACGTCGAATGAAATCTACCAAATTCAGCTATGTTGGACTTTAAAATGTTATTATGAGAAAAATATACATTAATTTTTATTTTTTAAAACATTGAATATATATGTCCTCTATTTGGAAAATTAAAATCAGAAAAAAGTAAGTTCATTTTCATTTTGTTCGGCGATGCCAACTAGAACCCCTGATTTTCAAAAATTTTCAATTATAAAAAATATGTCTTTGAATATATAAATAATGTCAATTTTTTTATATATATATTTTTAAATAACAGCCATAAATTTCATTAATATTTCTATATTTGATCAATTTACATTATTTTGAAATTCAATTTAGAAATGTCACTTTTATGTTGTCGAAGTTAAACAGTTTTAGTTGTGTTGGCCACTTCCTTTATAAAAGCATGACAACATTATGCTTTTACCTAGCTAGATCTGAGTAATATAAGCTGATTCAGATTTGCCCTGCGAAAATGCCTCGAAAAAACAAGGACTATGGCGCTGCCTGGACTATGGCACTGCCTCTTGGTCCTCCAAATTTTTCGTGCATGAAAAGTGTTGTTTTGTCTCTGTGTCTGAAGCTTATTTCTAGAAGTACAGCTGCACACCTATTTCCTACACATAGAAAGAAAGGGAAATAGGCTGGGAATAAGGGCTTGCCTTTGGTCAAACCTCAGATTTGGAATAAACCTTGAATGAAATATTGTAAATGTTTGAAAAAATGATGGAAAGGTATGTTGGTAATTGACACTCATCCGGGATCATGTTGTTGTCATTGATGGCACCACACATCATTTTGGGTTGGATACTTATTCGGTACTCACCGATATTCTAGGATTGACATCTGACATTGTGAAAAACAAGGGAAACTGGCAAACCAGGAACCGGTATTTGGAGGCCGACATAAGAGATTGATCCGACAAAGGTTAAAGCAACAACAATCATAAAGATTAATGTTTATATTTTATTTTGGGCTGACATGTATTTATCTTTTGTAATATGATTGTAAGCTGACATGACACATTCATGTTCATCTATGTAAGGGTATATAAGTCAGTTCGGTTAGGTCATTTTGGGATATAGATGCGATAGGATTTATGCAATTATGTGAGTGAGATCTTGATCGACAGAATGCAAATGTAATGATCTGTAGTTGGTCTTGGTTATTTGTGAAGAGGATTGGAAAGTGAATCAAGTTACTGGTAAGGAAGGAGGCAATGTTAACTAGTACAATCAGTGCTTAAACTGAAACTCATCCAGCATATCAGATGCACACTCAAAGTTCAAAATTGTGTTTATAATTCAATATTTTATATCTGTAGTTAGTGAGGCTCCTTTGTGATGAGTAGTGCTCCTTCCTGCATGTGCAAGCCCCCTTTTTATGTAATATTTATTCAACTCGCCAGTGGATGGATATTGTGGGTCACAAATCCCATCGTGGTTTTTCCTCTTTGAGGTTTTCCATGTATAAATCTGTGTAGTTATGGTGTTGATCTTTGTGGTTTCTTTGTTTTTGATTATATCTTGTTTATATGCTTATTGATTGTTAATTGGAAAAGTATCTAAAAGAATTAAATTATTAATTACCGGTAGAACACTGATTCATCCCCCCTCTCAGTGTTCTTGGATTCCAACAAGGTATACCTCATATCTACAATGAATGATGATGATGATTTTCTTCTTGAATGTAATCACATATGTTATATAAAATGCCATGAACATGACAAAACCCCAATCACACACATATGCTTGCAAATAAATGATATAATATTGCTCCACAATAGATAGATGAAGAATATGCAGCCTTGAAGACCTCTAGAAATGCTTGATGATGAATGCTCCAATGCTTGAATGCTTGATTGATTAATTATAATTCTCCCAAGACCTATCTTATTGCCTTATGCCCAAATGAGAGGGAAAGACCTCCTTATATACTTGCCTGTTGTCAAACATATTAATTTTTTGACATAGGTTGACACGGGGAAAGGTTTCCCACTCAATTTTGAGATAGGGCCAAGGGTTTAAATTAGTGCTTAATTGAGGAGGACCATGGTGTGGCGCCATGGTCTTGGTGAGGACCAAGGTGCCACGCCTTGGTCCTACCCCAATTTAGGGCTAGGACAACGGGTCCAGACAAGGTAAAATGTGATTTTGATGCCATTATTGCATGGTACAAGCATAAATAAGTCATAGTTAATCATAAGGATGAGAACACTAAGGTGAGGGCCCCAAATATGGTCAAAATTACAAAAGGTGCAATTTTAGGACGCTACACCATTAAAAAAGATTCTTAAGAATAGACAACCCACCTTATAGGTCAAAGGAAAAACATAACAGAAAGTCACCAATAGGGAAAATTATCTTAACCACTTAACAAAATATTATCTGAAATAATACATTCTTGGAAGCACAACAAGGAAAAGACAATCCGAAGGAAGAGCATAAATCAATAGTCCTAACAATGACTCTAGATGTGGATGCTTAAGCAGCAAGATGAAGACAAGAAACCAAACTTTGGGGGGAAAACCGATCTAGACCAAAATCCTAATCTAATGGAATATATACATATGTACATCCTAAAACTACTGTGCATGTAAAAAGATTAAGTGACGAAGTGTTTAAGGAATTGTCAATGCACTGGCAATTCCAGAACTTTACCTTTTGCATTCTAGAGAAAATAAGATGCTTTCCATGTTTATCTATTGTCTTAAATGGACCTAACCAAATAGCCTCAAACTTACCATGTTTTCCCTTCTCTTGGATTTTGGCATTCCACATCATAACTAGGTCCCCTTCCTAGAATTTCCTCTATGTAGTTATCTTATCAAACAAGTACTTAGTCTATTGCTTCAACTTGGTATTCTTCTTCAAAGCTTCATTTATTATCTCATCTAGTTCTACCAATTGTATTATCCTTTCCTCCATTACATCCATAATATTATCATCCTCTTTGTGGATGAATTTATACACATGGAGTAAATTATTTAGGGGCATCCTTGCTTCAGATCTATAAACCAATTCAAAAGGAGACTTCCTTGTGGCCTTTTGAATAGTTACTCTATCAACCCATAATGCAAGTCTTAACTTGGAGTCCCAGGCTCTTTTGTTCTTCAACAAACTCTTATTGCTAGATTTAGCCTAACCATTTCCTTGAGGATGGTATGGGGACACATATGATACTACAATTCCATAAGATTAAAAAAAATCCATGAACTCTTATAATTTGAAGCACATAGAATTATCCATAATAAGCTTTGTTGGTCCACCAAACCTTGTAAGAATATTATCTAGCAAGAAATTGATCACCACTTTTCTAGTTGCTTGTTTGGTAGGATTAGCTTCAATCCATTTAGTAAAATAATTAGTAGCCACCAGGATCCATCTATGGTCACACCTAGATTTGTCATTAATCTCACATATAAAGTCAATTCCCCATTGGTGAAATGGAGCCTCTATTTGTTGGGGCTTAAGGGGCAATGCTCCAACATATTTTAGTTTTCTAGAATTTTTTTGACATGACTCACACTTTCTTATGTAGCTGTGAGTATCTGCAAACAAAGTAGGTCAATAATACCCTACTATGAGTATCTTATGAGCGATAGTTTTTGTTGTGAAGTTTCCACCACAAACTTCTCCATGCATTTCCTTAAGGATCCCTTGGGCTTCTCCCTTGTCTAAACAAAATAATAGAATACCATCCCTATTTTTCCAAAAAAGATCCTCGCCCTTCAATGCATATTTATGGGCTTGTAATTTCAATGTCCTCTTTTGATTGTCATTCATTTCTTCAGGGCACTTCATAATTTTCAAGAAATATACAATATTTGAATACCAAGGCTATCTTTCAATACTTGTTATTGAATTTTCCTTTGCTATCACATTGTTTACTTGGGCCTCCTCTAAATTTGTCTCTACCATTAATTTTGCAAGATCCATACCCCTAACCAACTTGGTTATTTGGATTTCAATGTTGAATTCCTGGATCTTATTGATCCACCTACACCTATGCTTAGTTAATTCAGATCAGGAAAATATATCTTTCACCACTTCATTAGGGACATATGCAATAATCTTGGTGCCAACCAAGTATGACCTAAAATTCTTTACTGCTTTGACCAAGGCATAAGCTTGTTTTTTTGGTGATATCATAATTCAATTGTGCCGCTTGAAGGGACTTACTAAAAAAGGATATAGGTTACTCAAAACCTTCATCATTGTTCTGTAACATAACTCTAGCAATAGTATGAAATGAGGAAAATGAAAAAAAATTGGAATGGCTTATCAAAATCAAGTGATTTCAAAACTGGAGCTTCTTTGATAGCTCTCTTTATATTTACAAAGGCTTCTGATGCTTCTTCTGTCCAGTCAAGTCTTGCACCCTTTTTGAGCATCCTAGAAATGGGTTTAGAATTTTTTGCATACATTAGAGAAAACCTTCTCACAAAGTTGATTTGACCAAACAAGGACCAAATTGCCTTCATAGTCTTTGGAATCGAGATTTTGTCTATGGATGCAACAACCCTTTCTGGATCTATCCTTACTCCCTCTTTAGAAACAATGTGACCAAGTAACTTTCTCTCCATCACAACAAAATTGTACTTTTTTGGGTTTAGCGAAATACCATATTCCAAAGCTTTTTACAAATATCCTCTCCAAATGCTCACAATTATCTTCAACCTTCTTGGAATAAGCTATAAGATCATCCTGGTAAATAAACAAGATGATGTTGATCAAATCTACAAACACTACATCCATAGCTCTCCGAAAAGTAGCATCAGTATTTTTCAGGCAAAATGGCATTCTAATATATACATATGTACCCTAGGGAGGTGTGAAAGTAGTTCTGAAAGCAATTTTGTATTGCTTTGGTTGTACCCAGAGAAACCATCCATCATGCTTAATAATTCACAACCAGTAACTCGTTGGAGCATTGCCTCCATGTTTGGTAAAGGATACATTAAAGTTCCTGAAATCCATACATAATCTTATATCCGTAGTCTTCTTCCTTACTAGGATTAGGTTTGATATCCAAGTAGAGTATCTAATTGGTTTGATTATACCTCCACCCCTAAGTTTCATCAATTCTTCTTGCATCTTAGGGGCTAAAATTGGATTGATCGGTCTCGGTTTCTATCTACATGGATTTGCATTTGGTTTTAAAGGAATCTCATGCTGAAACAAGTCTTCCCTATATGCTTTGAGTTCATCATAGGACCAAGAAAAAACATGTTTGTATTTTCTCAATAAAGAAATTAACATCATCCTAATTTTAGGACTAATCTTCTTCTCGATGTATACATTTTTAAGAGATGCCTCATTTCCCAAATTTATCTCCTCCAAGTTATCTTTATAATTGATGTAGGTTTCATTGCATAACTATCATTACCATCAAACACCCACTCTAATGCAACCAATCCCCTTGGAATTTTATTGGTTTTTAGCTAAACAACCCCATTTCTGAAGACAATTTCCTTACCATCTTCAACCTCAACAGATGCATTGAACTCAATTTCTTACGTTTCATACCGATCAATGAACTGTAAAAACTTAAGAAGATCATCATCATCTTCAAATATTTACCAATTACAAATACTATCAGGAATAGATGGTCTAACTTTTACTTCCATCTTTGATATTCCTTCCAAATTAATGTCATCACCTTTTAAAGCAATATTAGCCAGAAAATCAGCCATGATATTTTTTGATCTTTCTACCCATTCAATAGCAAATGCATCAAATAGCTCAATAATATCCCACATTGTAAATTTGTATTGTTTCAACCTCTTATTTTTAGAGGAATACCTGGATTTGATTTGAGAAATAACCAACTATGAGTCTCCAAAGATAGACAATATCTTCACACCATGTTTCATAGCTATATCGAGGCCAAGAAATAATGCTTCATACTCTGTAGTGCTATTTATGCATTTAAACGATAACAAAAATGAATAATTGAAAGTTTTTCCATTAGGTGCAATGAAGACTACACCAGCTTATGATCCTTCCCAACTGTAGGTACCATTAAAGAACATTTTCCATAACCCATCTTTATCCACAGTGACCTCATAAATCATTGGGTCAGTATTTGGAAAATTGCTAGTGTCTACATCACAAAAATTTAATAACTAATTAGGATCCACTTCAACTGTAACGTGTTTAGAATATTTTTCTCTATCATTTCTAACAAATTTACCTCCCACTAGAATGGTGGCATAGGGTAAATCTAGCTATACATTTCCACCTACCGCTAATGTCCACTACCCTGACAACAACATGTCACAATGTGGAGCAATATCTTCTAAAATTACATCCATTCTATATGTAGCTTTAGGACATGATGCTATTTTTAACTCTAGGCCTTGTATAACACCTATAACTGGGATTGACCTACTATCCATTACATAACATTTCCCATATGGAGTATCCACTTTCAATCCTAGGTCTTTCATGACTTTTGTTGGCATCACATTGATTGCTTCTCTTGAGTCTATCATACAATTTCTCACAAGCTTATTATTAATCAGTAAAGTAAAATAAAAGGGATCAATCTGAGATGGACATTGAGTGATGGTTGACCCTAAATAGACCTTAGGTGTTATCATTTTCTCATCCTGAACAATATTTATCTACCTATTCACTTTTCCTTGTGTAGGTACAAATGGGATTGACTCAACAGAATGACTAGAAACACGTGGAAATAAAGACACAACACTACTCTTGTACTCCTCAAATTTCATCATCTCTAATAAGGGCACTAGCACTTTTATTTGAGATAGAGTATGTGATATCAAATGCAGGAATACTATGAATATGTTGAAGATCATTCTTTCTCACCTCATTTGAAATGTTTTTCTTCTTCTCAATAAGAATATTGGACTTTGAAATATTCACTTCCTTAGCTTTTTCCTTATCAGGATCTCCTTTTTGTAGAACTGAATGATGATCTTTTGGATTAACAAAGACTTTCCGCTTTCCTTCAAACTTCTGGTTTTCTACCTTTGCTTTAACTTGGGGTTCCTTTACAAGTAGACTTCTTGGTTGCCCTTGGTCAGCACTCACAATTCTGTTTCTTTGATGATAATTACTTCTGGCTTGAGATATAGTTGCTACCATGAGTGCCTTTATTTCATCTTTAGATGGTCCTCTTAGACTTACCTTTTTAGGCACTTGATCAACAATCTTTGATTCAATATCTAGGCAAATTATCTTCAGTATCTGAAAACAATTGTTGTTCTATAACAACTTGGTATTGTCTCTTATCATCTATATGAGTGTCGTGTATCTTATCATTTGATGAGTCATACTAAAAAAAAATAACATCAGGTCCTAAGGATAACATATTTATTGTGTGATCATCATCACATTGTTGATTACATTTTTAATCAAGATCTTGAATTTCCAAAGAAATGTTACACTAAGCAAGAGAATGTGGGAGGTCACATGTACAACACCAGGTGTTTTCTTCCACCATATTTGCATCGGGTCTCTTCAAAGTTTCAAGAGAATCTTTATTAAAATCCCCTTTCTGGTTACTTGAATTATTGATAGGTTTACCTGTTGGCAATAGTGATCATGTGTTGTCATTGATGTCAACATTGTGCTTCGGTTGGATATGGTTCTTTCTCGATCGGTTGTTGCTATCCTAGTTGGACTTGGTTCTGGCCTATTTTTGATCTGGTATGATTAGATCATTGGTTTTGGTTTTGGATGGTTATATGCTTATCATATTCAGTTGGTTCATGATTTGGTGCTCTGGAAGCTATTGCTTATGTTCTGGATTACTAGTTGGCTTTACCGATTGTTGATATTCAATGAAATGGCTAAGTGATTTTGGTCTAGCTTATTGAAATGGTTCCTAACATGCTAAAGGTGTTATTGATTATGTTCTAATTGTTTGGTGGATTCACATTGGCTAGCGTGATGATGTGGTGGTCTTATTTGGATCCGGTTGGTTATTCTGTGTTATTACACTGAGGGTTTCTGCCGTTTGGTGAAACGTGTTGATATTGGTCTTAGCAGAATTTTTGGCAGATATAATTGTTTGGGAATTTGAGTTAGGTCCATGCTATTTAATGCAAATCATAATATTGGTCTGGTGGTATCCTGTGATATAATTTTTTGTAATTATGGTTTATGGGTTTAGGGTTTAGCCGACCTTGTTATCAAGCTTGATGATCTGTATATATAGGTGATATATTAATGTAATTTGTATAGGATGGTATGATATGGTTATGTATACAATATCAAAGAGAGGTAATTGTGTGAGCAAATATATATCATTCAATGAAGGGTGTGAAGGATTTAAAGTTGCAGGGTAGGCATCTTTGCTTAATCGGAACTGTATCAAGCATTAGGAGATGCTATTTTCATAGTTTATTTTCTCTAGATTATAGTCTGATGTTTATGTAAGTTAGCAAGACTTGTTTTTGTGATGAGCAGTGAGCTCTAGGTGGTTGGCCTGATTGCAAGTGCAATCCTGCAATCCCCATTGTAATTATTTCACATACTACTGCAGAAGTATTATCTGACTTTGGGTAGGGTTTCCCACCGTAGTTTTGCCCTTTACTAGGTTTTCCACATCAAAAATATTGGTGTTGTGTGTTTTGTTATTTCATGCTTTATCTTTCTCTTTGCTGTTTATATTGTGCTCTGGTAAATAGTTTATAATCTACATTAATTGTTTAATTTGTGGAAAATTGATTCACCCCCCCCTCTGTAGTTCATTATTGGTATCAAAGATTCTAACAATTGGTATCAGAGCGAGGTCCTCTATGCAAAAGATTAACCGTTTGAGGAGATCTGATGACATCAACTTCTACAGTTAATCCCTACTAGAAGGAGAGTCCCAAATTTGATGGTACAAATTACAATATATCGAAGGAGTGAATGAAGATTCATCTGAGATGTCTTGGAGCTAAAGTTTGGGAGGTAATAGAGAAAGGGTATACACCTCATGATCCTAATTATGAAACTCTGGAACTTCCTAATGAGTAGAAGAAATCTGATAATGATGTCAGAGCGAAAGAATAATTGTTAAGTACCCTATCAGATGAGAAGCTTTTGAATGTCATAGAGGTGAAAAATACAAAGTAGATCTAGTTGAAGCTTGAAACTCTTTATGAAGGTGACCAAGTAGTAAAGACTCCAAAACTTGAAGGTTACCGGGTGAGATATGAAACTTTGAAGCTAGAAGAAGATGAGAAGATAAATTCTTTCATGGATAAAATAAATGAGATTGTCATGGGAATCAAATGTTGCGGTGGAAATGTTAATGAGGATGAGGTTGTGTCAAAGATTCTGAGAGTTATACCTTCGGCTTACAAAATGAAGGCTACTGCAATAAATGAACTCCATACAATGTCAAATACCCATGTTACCAGAGATACATTACTTGGGAAGTTGTCTGCTCTCAAACTTGAAGAACTTGGAGATCAGTGTGCTACTAAAATAGAGACTGTATTTATAGCATTTGCCTCCTGTAAGAAGAAGATAGACTAGAAGAATTTATATGCTAAATATTTGGAAGACATTGAGAGATAAGACAAAGAACTTGAAGAGTTGGAAGCCCTAATTGCCAAAAGAATCCCTAAAGGACCAGTTGGAAGTGAGTATGAAGGAAAAGTTCCTTTTAAATGTTTCTCATGCAATAAGATTGGTCATTTTTCTTCTAGATGTCCCAAAATAGCTGCTAGGAATCAAGAAAGATTTATGAGGAATTATAAACCTAATCTAAAATATTAGAGAAGACCTAGATTTAGAAGGAATAAGGATAAATCATGTTACTATGTGGGTGATGATGATTTTGGTATTACTGATGATGATGATGATGATGATGA
This sequence comes from Cryptomeria japonica, assembly GCF_030272615.1. Lineage (NCBI taxonomy): Eukaryota > Viridiplantae > Streptophyta > Pinopsida > Cupressales > Cupressaceae > Cryptomeria > Cryptomeria japonica. The sequence continues at coordinate 738,611,853 of NC_081411.1, read as the reverse complement.
TAATGAACTTGTGAGTGGATCCAGTAATGGAAGCTCCAACAAAGATTGGGTCTTTATTGCTATCAAAGATGATTCTCTGTAACCTGTCATTTATGCAAATCATACCGAGGAGAAGGCTCTAGCTTCTAAAATTGAAGAGAAGGATGAATGGGTTATAGACAATGGTTTCTCACATCACATGACTAGCGACATGAACAAATTCCTGACTCTACAAGAATTTGATGGTGGACTAGTCAGATTTGGAGACAACAAGTCATGCAGAATGAAAGGCAAAGGAACAATATCCTTGGATGGTAAGACTAATATTGACAATGTTTACTATGTTGAAGGTTTGAAGCATAATCTTTTGAGTGTAGGTTAGATGATGGATAGAGGATTTCATTTACAATTCAAAGATGGAAAGTGCAAGATTATCAAAAGATCTGGATTGGAAATTGAATCTGAAACTCAGACCAAACTAAATATCTTTCATTTGAACTCCGGTGAGAAGGCTTTCTTGATTGCTTAGATTGATGAAAGTTGGCTATGGAATAAGAGGATGTGTCACGTGAATTTTGATTGCATAGTGAAGATTAGTTCAAAAAAGGATGTCAGAGATTTGCCCAAGATTATCAAGCCTCATAATCCAATATGTAGAGAATGTCAAATGGGTAAGCAAGTTAGAAATTCTTTCAGAAGCATACATGATAGATCTAATGAAATTATTGATCTTATTCATATTGATCTATGTGGACCAAAAGGGACTAAATATTTTCAAGGTGATAGATACTTTATGTTGCTTATTGATGATTATTCTAGAATGATGTGGGTTGCATTTAAAAAAAAAAAATCAGAAGCTATTGAGAAATTCAAAATTTGCAAAGCTATGGTTGAGATAGATTCGGGATTGAAGATAAAATGCTGAAGATCACATCAAGATGGTAAATTTACATCCGGTGAGTTCAACAACTTTTGTGAGAAGCATGGAATCAGAAGATAATTTTTTGCACCTAGAACTCCACAACAGAATGGAATAGTGGAAAGCAAGAACAAAACTATATTAGATGTTGCAAGGTCTATGATGATGGAAGCCAAATTGCCTGATATCTATTGAAGAGAAGTTGTCAATACTGTGGTATACACTTTCAACATAGTACACATAAAAGGTGATACCGGTAAGACTCCTTATGAATTATGGTTCGGTCATACTCCTACTGTCAGATATTTCAAAATTTTTGGAAGTAAATTCTATATTAGAAGAGATGATGCATTAGGGAAATTTTATCCTAGACTTGATGAAGGAATATTTTTGGGTTATTCTACTAAGAGTAAAGCATATAGATGTTATAATAAAATATTGAATAGGATAATGGAAAGCATAAATGTAAAAGTGGATGAGTGAGGTAATAATCATATCAGATCATATGACTATGGATCGAAAGATGAAATTGTCATATCAAAATTGATAGTGCAAGAATCAGTTCAGAGCATTGATCCAGTTGCTCCGGTAACTTAAAAAAATTCCACGGTGACTGTTGATGAGTAGAAAGAGTCAGAAAGTCAAGATAATCCTAAGACTCCCAAGTATGTAAAGCTGAATCATTTTGAAGATCATATCATTAGAGATAAGAGGAAAGGTGTGATAACAAGAAGGTTAGCTGCTGAAGAGGTGTGTTTAATTTCTCAAATTGAACCAGAATCATTTATTGAAGCAAGTAAAGATGAAAATTGGATGAGAGATATGGAAGAAGAATTGAATAAGATAGAAAAGAATAAAACATGGGAATTGGTTTCTTAGATTAATGATAAAAATGTTATTGGAACTAAATGTGTTTTCAGGAATAAATTTATGAGATTTTGCCAAGATCAAAAGCTCAATGAAAAGTACAAAATAGAGACAAAATATAGGACAAGAATAAATTGTATTCTCATAAATAGATTTGATCAATAGATGTTACATATAATGAATATGAGCCTTCATATATAGGCAAGGTAATATGGATATGTGAGCACACAAACATGACATGTGGCTCAATAAGAAACAAGGGTAGGTAGTGTGTCAACTTGAATTTCATCATCAGAATACTACTTGCAACATGTTAGTTTCATAAAATACAAAGGAAATGCTACATGAAATCCACACTCAACCAATGAAACTACATGAAATTGATATTAAAATAAAAACCCTATTTTTACCTTCATGATTTAAGTCTCATTGTGTCCTGACTCCACTATTCCTAGTTGTAGATGGTGTGCTCTCAGAAAAGCACTGATAACTTCCAAGATGGCATATGAAGAATGGACTAATAACTGATAGTTAATTGATACTATGATATGCAATGCAAATGATTTAAAGCTAAATGATTATGCTAAATGAGAAATTCTCAATTGCTAATTGCTTCAAGATAAAAACTCACAGATGCATAAGTTTTCTCAAATTTTCAACTTGAAGACTAACTTTTAGACTAACTCTTTCTCAACTCAAACTCCCAATTTTATAGACTTTGAGATGATAAGATGATTTGGCTTGGATCAACGATCATGATTAGATGTACAGATTTGGATGGCTATGAGAAAAGGTGAAGGTTGCGAGAAAGGGGGAAAGGAGAAGACAAGTGTCACTCATCTCACCTTGACTAGGTTGTTGACTGAGGGAATCTAGGGATGGTTGGAGAAGATTTAGGCATGAGAGGATAAGTGGACTCAATTCCTTCCTAGGATGTAGGGATGTTGGAGAGAATATAGAAGAAGGTTATGAAATATGTGTACGTACACAATGTTTCATTAAATTTGGAAGTTGGAGATAAATGATGAATTAATATTTATGAAATATTAATATCTTTAGCCACATGATTGATGAGTTGGAAAAGGGAAGATGAAGTGGAAATAGAAGAATGAGTTGGAAAAGAGATTAAATAATTAAGAATTATTTAATATTTGAGACTATAGGATAGAAGAATAACCATTAGATATTCAAATGATTGGAGGAAATAATTAAATATTAGATATTTAATTAATTTAGAGGAATAGAAGAGATGAATTAATTAAAAAAATATTTCAATTAAATTAATTAATAGAAAGACACGAAATGAATTAAATAAATAAATCTTTTCAAATTAACTATTTAATAGAAGAATAAACATTAAATAAATATAAAATATTTATTTAATCGCTTATAGCCATTTTTATGTGTATACATTTTGCCCCTCTTTGAAATGATGTCAAGACAACATTTTTTCAAAGATTAAATCAAGTCTTGATAGTGTGCCTGATGGAGATAAAAAATCCTAATTGTGTGCCCCCTCGGGAGGTTGATCATGAAATTGTTTAATTTTTTTTGGATAAGCGATTGATCTCACAGTAAATTTTTTTTTTTTTGATCGGTAATAGGCCGGAGCCAATAGGATGTACATACCCTACCCCCTATGGGATTTGAACTTGTGACCTCTCTTTCAAGAGCACAAGTTCTCCACCACTAGGCCAACTCAGGCTATACGATTGATCTCACGATAATTGAAAAGGTCCTTTGATTAAATTTTTTTATGAGAAATAAATATAATCACCCCATTGAAAAAAATTAATCACCCTTCCAAATAGTAAATATAAAATTAACCAAAGTTAATTTTAATCTCATTTGCATCCTTGTCAGCTTGTGAAGAGATTATCTTGGTGAGGTGGTGAAATGGTGATCTCATTGGAGAACCATTGATTTGAGCACATTCGACAATATCAGTGACCTCCTGAGTATGGGTATCCACTATGTACCTTATCCCAAGCCTTTTTGCATCTTGTCATACAATTTTCCATGTTTGTTTGGCGTATTTTTGGGTATTTTGAATTTTTGTGATTTTCAGCAATTTTGTTTAGCGTTTTTGTTTTATTTGTTAGTGCTTATGTAGTCGATGTTAGCGCATATACTCATTTTGTTAGTGCATTTGTGATGCATGTTAGTGCATATGATTTTTCAGTGCTTATGCGTTGAGTGTTTGCGTATATGATGATTAGGGCAACGCTTTTGATTGTTTCACACTTTTGTTCCAAGGTTTAGCACTTATGCAAAAAAGGTTCATGCATATGTTTGATTCAGCGCCCGTGTTCAATAGAATGGTGCTTTTGTGAATAAGATTAGCGCTTATGCTTCAAATGAATTTGTTGGATGTTGTTCATGTTAAAATTCACTCTGATGATTAGATTTAGGCATTTTGATGCACAATTGTGATAAATAGGTACTTGATTGATAAAGATTTGATAATTATGATTGATAGGATAAACGATTGATTGATTGTATTTGATTGGATAGATTGATAGATTGATAAAGTAACTCTAAGAAACCGATGTAGTTTCTGATGAAGAGCATAACAGAGTTTGAGTGAACTCATTGATTGATAAAAAGCCATGATTTTTAGGTTTAAATTGATTTGATAACCTGATTTGCTTCATTTGAAAATATTTATCAATTGACGATGTGATAGATTAGAGATCTTTGTGAGAGATAGATAGATTATTGATAAATGATCAAATTCTCTTGGTAAACAGGAGAAACTTGATGTTCTCCAGTGTCAGGAGAAATTCCCGGCTATGCACCACTTAGTGCTAGAGCTTACACAGGCAGAGGTGAGACATATAGATGCCTGCGAATTATGCTACTTGTTATACATGCCTGATATTACCCATGATAGGAGATTGTTGACACCATTAGCCGAGAGATGGCATAGAGAGCATAACACTTTCCACTTGCCCACAGGTGAGATTAGTGTGATGCTTGAGGATGTCTACAGGATTCTCCATATCCTAGTGATCGGTGAGTTAGTTCAGTACGATTTTCAGGATCATGGAGGGACAAAGGCTTGCAGAGCCATATTTGGTGATGAGAGCATTTTGAGAGGAGAGATCCGATGGGAGGATATGATTATGTATTACGAGACTCTCCCTGTGATTCTTGTAGGTTTGATTGGGGGATTCATCTATCCAGACATGAGATCTTGAGGTTTTGTTGTTGGTTGGGGTGAGATTCTTCATAGCATGATGCAACATCAGACTCGATATGCGTGGGGTGTTTGTATGGTCACTCATTTGTATCATGATCTTCATCAGGTTGTTTTTGATGAGAGTGCTAGTCTGTCTACAGGATGCACACTTTTGCAGATCTGGCATTGGGAGCACATTGCTATTACGCGGCCTATTCATCATAGAGTTCATGGTGAGAGGAAGCCATATGTTTATCTATATGCAAGTATCCTTACTTAGCATAAGATGGGTAAGATGGAGTATTGGTGTTGGGTTCTTGATTCACTGGATAATTTTATTTGGAGACCTTATATCGATTGTGAGCCATGGATTGATGATGCACACACATTACCATTTATTATGCAGAGTAGATATCTCATTGGTCGGACTCCATAAATATTTGAGTGACAGTTGATTAGTCACATTCTGAGACAGTTTGGTATCATTTAGCCCATGCCTACTAGTGTCACGATATATGCATGATGGTATAGAGATAGGCAAGATTGGGGACCTTCTTTGTTGTTTGAGATAGCACATGCAGAGTTTATGGCTACTCCTAGGGTGGCTTATGATATGAGATTGCACATTCTAGATCCTGGGGTTACTATAGATTATGCTCAATACATACTTGCACACTCGTTTCCTTGTATTATCAATCCAACAAACCCTCCTCCCAGCTCAGGAGATGAGGATGATGATTCAGATGATCCCATTATCAAGAGACGGAGATAGAGACAAGAGCTTAGAGCTGCTCAGGATGTTGAAAGTGATGGAGATGAGGGAGGAGATGGAGGTGGTGGCGGTAGGAGAATCAGATGGAGAGGAGGTTGATTGAGAGTTCGTGGAGGATAGTTCATACCGGTTGGAAGGATTGGGAGACCACTTTCTATGGGTGGGAGAGAGGAAAGATGGATTGGGAGGGATACTGGCAGGGCAGAGATGAGATCACCAAGAGGGTTTCCCTTTATAGGAGGAGGCAGGATGATTGGACTAGATGAGGGTTGTAGGAGAGGCATTGATTTTGGTTAGATTCAGGCAGACCCTAGGGTTATTGCAGCTCATGGTGGAGAGGATGAGGATCCAGAGGATGATGTTCCACTTATTAGATGACGGTTTGTGAGAGCTACTCAGACTGAGATTCCAACAGGTGGATAGGGAGGTGGAGATGAGGGGATTAGGGGTCATGTCCCTCAACAAGATGTACTAGAGCAGGATGTGCTAGACCAGGAGACCATGGATAGTCTCAGAGCACAAATAGATCATCTTAGAGCATAGGTACATACACTCATGATAGAGAGAGACAGGGTCATTAGGAGACAACAAGATACTCAAGGTCTCCTTGATCATATTCAACAGGTTGGATTAGGTACTCTCTCAGCTGATATTGTTAGAGCACTATTTCGGGCCGAGAAGGAGATATCCCACTGGCGACGATTATATGAGGATTTAGTCATAGAGAGCCAGAGAGCAGGTAGCTATCATACCACTGTGAGGATGGATACTAGCAGTTGTGGAGTCATGGGACCTCCTCAGAGGAGTGGTGATCATGTGAGACAGACATCTGGAGAATCTTGTCGCCCACTACCACAAAGACGAACAAAGTCAGGTGGTATTGGCACAGGACAGACTTGACTTGACTTGTATTGATGAGGCACTTGCACTTTTGATCCGAAATCATTGTATACTTGGAATTGTATTATTTTATGACTATCTATATGCAGACATGGACTCTATATGATGATCTTTTATTCTACATGTTACTCTATATTATGATGATGTTTTATGCATTTATTATATGGATGATATTATGATCTTTTATTATACATGTTACTCTATATTATAATCTTTATATGATGATGCAATGATAATGACATGATGGTGGAAATGACATGCGGTTGGTTTTGAAAATACAAATGAAAAATGATTATTAACTTAAATGATGTGAATGAAATGAGCTATATGAGAATGCAAATGAATGAATGATTGATTTCTTTTTCTTTTTAAATTTGAAAGATGATGTAAATGCAAATAATCTACATGCAAATGAAAAAGATTATGTAATATATTACTCAAATGTTTTTGATGTTTATGTGTAATGCTTATAGTGATTATGAATCTAAGTGTGAAGATGCAATTAAATGATCTTAATGAACTTTAATGATAATGCAAATAATAATGATGACACACTACATGATTAATGAAATGCATTTAATTAAATGCAAACTAATGCAATGATTGAATGCAACTAAATGGAATGGATAATGATTAAAAAAAATGAATGCACCTAGAATGATCAAATGCAAATTGTTTTTGTTTGTCCAAGTATACTCATTCTTTATTTGTGACTGTTGATCTACGAATGAAATGAGATTCTTATGATGCAACTGACAATGAATGCTTATAATGCAGATGAATAATGAGCTAATCTAAAAATGATCTAAAATGATACTTCTATTCTTCATATTTTGTCTTATAACAATTCTTTATTCCACCATTGAGCTTTAAAATGTTGTAAGAGAATACAAGCAACTTGACATAATGATTCAAGTTGACCTAAGTATTTATTACATGGATTTTGATATAGCAAGTTTATACAAGCAAATTGATGTATTGAATCAAGTTGACCTAAGTATTTCTTACAGAACAGACAAAGATTATCTCCTTTCATGCATGACTTAGAACGTCCTCTTTGATCTTTTTCTAATCATATCCTTAGACAAGTACATACCTTAATAATAGATAAACCATAGACAACAATCAAAGAAAATAATCATGCCCCATAATAGCTTCTCTAGTCATGGACATCCTTGAGTCACATAGAGTACATGATTAACAATAAAATAAAGATATAAACAATGAATCTTGTATGTCATTCACATGTTCTCTTGGTCATTAATTGATATAATCATCTTGATGAATTCTCTTTGATAATCCTTTATTACTTGTTGGTTGATTCTTTTTTGTCTAATTTTGATGATTCAGTTGTCATAAGATGCCTTGATCTTCTTTTCTTTGTTGCTCGTTATCTGTTTCAAAACCCTAGGTGTTTTTTATTTTTCTAAGTTTTTCGAATGCTTTGGATTTTCAAAGATTCAAAAGATCACCTTTATAAAAGGAATTAGGATTTTGCCCCCAGCGGAAATAAAAATTTATTATGGATTTATGAATTGATCAAGATCCACACCATGGTGTGATACAAATGCAGATTGATTGATTCTAATAAAATCTAAGACAATGACTACAACAAGTATGTCAAAGATTGATAACTGTTGGTAAGCTACATATTTTCTTCTAATGGTTCAGAGCAATGGATGCGAAAGATGAAATAGATGAGCTCAGATAGATGTAAGTGATAGATGTGATAGGATGGAGTGAATAGGTGTGCAAAGCAATCTCATAGATGGAAGAACTCACTTTTTAGATAGCTCCTGTTTACCAAGTTTTCACTATCAAAATTTATTGCATTTTTTCCATATTTTGATTTTTAATGCTTTTTTTAGGACTTTATATGCTTTTTATTGGTTTTTTCCAGGACTTGTATATATTAAGCATAGAATTTATTGAGATGAATAGAATTGATAGGTTCATCAAACCAATCACCTTCAGGGGTAGATAACTTGTATGCTCCTGAGCCATATGCTGTTACTATGACAAAAGGACCTAACCAATTTAGTTCAAATTTACCCTTCTTTTCTTGGCATTGCTGATTTCTTGGATTCTCCCTTAGAACTATATCTCCAATATGAAAAATGCGTGGCTTGACTCTGTGATTATAACTTCTTTCCATTCTTTGTTGATATACTTTCAAATGATTTGTTGCATTTTGGCAATGTTCCTGGATCAACTTAAGTTCTTGAAGTCTAGAGACTCGTTCTTCTTCTTTTGGTATAAGACCTTTCAAGGAAACCCATAGAGAAGGTATATCTACTTCTATGGGTAATATTGCTTCTGATCCATAGACTAAGCAATATGGAGTTACCCCCGTTGGTGTGTAGATGCTGGTTCGGTATGCCCAATGAGCAGGATTTAGCTGAATATGCCAATCTTTTCCAGCTTCATTAATTGTCTTCTTCAATATTTTTAAGATAGTCTTGTTTGATGCCTCATCTTGACCATTTCCTTGTGGATAATATGGAATAGAAAACCTATGTTGGATATGGAATTTCTCACATAGTTCCTTCACATCTTGATTCTTAAATGGTCTTCCATTATCAGTGATAATGGTCATAGGAACACCATAGCGACAACTTATATAATTCAAGATGAATGATGATATTTGTTTTCCTGTCACTTTTGTCAATGGTACTGCTTCAATCCATTTAGTGAAATATTCAGTAGTAGTCAAAATGAACTTATGTCCATTAGAGGATGAAGGATTTATCTTACCTACCAAATCAAGGCCCCATTGAGAAAATGGCCATGATCCTGCCATAGGATACAATTCTTGTGCTAGTGCGTGGATGAGATTCCCATGGATTTGACATTGTTTTCATTTCTTGGCATATGTGAATGAATCTCTCTCCATAGTAGGCCAATAGTAACCCATACGAAGAAGTTTCTTAGCCAGTGTTAATCCACTTGAGTGTGTGCCACAAATACCTGTGTGAACTTCGTTAAGAACTTTCTTAGATTCTTCTTGTTTGAGACATCTCAATAAAGTGCTATCTAGACCTCACCTATATAAGGTATCAAAAATAATAGTATAGCGAAATGACTGACGGATAAAATTTTGTCTTTGATTGCAGGATAGGTCAGGAGGAAGGATATTCTCTTTTAAGTACTGATAAGTTTGGCCGTATAAGGATCGGTTGGTTCCTGATATATGGCAAATCACATAGGTATGATAGAATTGAATGGTAGGGGTTAAGATATCTTCCATGAGGAATTCGCAATGCTATTGATTCTCTTGATTCTGCAAGAGAGATGCTATTGTAGCCATTGCATCTACTGCTTTATTCTAATTTCTTGGGATTTGAGTGAATGATACTTCTTCAAAGTGTTCTTTAAACTCTTATGAAACCCATATCTACTAGTTTCTTTAGCTCGGATTTTACAAGAAGAGCGATGTGTGGATGCATCTTCCTTAGCTTTTGTTTAACATTTCAAAGACATCTCAATGTTGGGTAGTGGGAAATCATCTTTGGGACATGCTTTGTTCAAATATCAAAAATTGGTGTAGACTCTTACGCTCTTATCTGGTTTTGACACTCGCACAATGCTTGAAACCTATTCTGGATAGGCAATAGGTCTTATGAAACCCAAATCTAATAGTTTCTTGAGCTCAAATTTTACAAGAAGAGCGATGTGTTGATGCATCTTCCTTAGCTTTTGTTTAACATTTCAAAGAATCCTATTATGCAGTCTAAGATGAAACACCTCTATCAAATATCATTATCTTAGAGAAGAAGCTCAAGAGAAGAAAGTGGTGTTGGAGTATGTTAGCACAAAGGAGAAAATAGCAGATATCTTCACCAAGCCACTGTCGAGGGACACTTTTGAATATCTCAGAAGTAAGTTAGGGGTCCTACCCCTATCTTCTACTCACTGACCGAGTTCGGTGAAAGCATTAATTCGATGACTCTATAGAATATCTTTTAGGAGTTAATGCTGATTTACACTCTTTAGGAGGTTTTCTAAAGGTGTGTAGGAAACAATACAGAAAATAGGAATTGAAGACAAAATGCTCTGACTGAGACTAAGTTGATACGTCATAGTAGGAAATCACTTCATATAGGAAGAAATTATGTTTTAGTTCTTTACTTTTTGGCATTGTTGTCAAAGGGGGAGAAGACTGGAGAAGACTGGAGAAGACTGAGAAAAAAGGAGAAGACTAATGTATGGGGGAGAATTCTGATGACAGGGGGAGAGCATTTCAGCATTTCAGAATCTCACAGCAATTTGAATCAATTAGGTCAAATCAATTGGTTTTGCCATCAATGCCAAAGGGGGAGATTGTTGGCATTATAACAGACAATGGGAGATTGTTGGCATTTCAATAAGGATATTGAGAAGGTTGTTGATGATTATGGGTATAACTGATTAAGGATGTTTACTGTCTTAATATTTTTATTTTGTCATTGATATCAAGAAATTGATTTTCTAATTCAGTATGATGTTGCCATATCTTAATAAGTATGATTTGATGAGTATAAAGATGTCGGTAAAAGACACAGAAAGAATATGATGGATAAGGGGAGAAATAAGTTATTCAATGGGAAACTATTACCGAGTTAGACAGTGATGAGATCATGATGATTAGATTGTTTTGATATCCTACATATGTTATTGATTGTAAGGTTAATACTATACTATGTTACCGAGCAAAGAACCTAGTCGGTAAACCCTAAGGTTATCACTATCGGTTAATGAAGGCAGAATGTCTACCGAGTGAAGTTTAGTATTTATCGAGTTGCAACCCAGTAATAATAGAATGCATTAAATGATTAAAAGCATTATTTAATGAAGGAAGCTAATGAGCTGGCTATGATTAAATGATTGGTATGTCACGAATGAAGCTTGTTAAAGAATCTATGGCAAAGGAAAATCCGCAGGAAGATCTACAGCTTAGATTGAACCATAATACCCTAGCACAAGTTCCAAGGCAGGGTAAAACATTTTTCAGATCAAAATATACATTGAACCTGGTCAAAGTTTGAAGATCTAATGGCTATGATTGATCATGGGAAATGTGACCAAGGAGATTAAGTGGATGGCAATTGTTTATAAATAGGGAACTATTGATAAACAATGTATGCGGGCAAGTGTATGCACAAGGCTGCTACATAGTGATTACCAAGCACAGAAGCTTGAAGAACTGTTTGTATAACAGAGTATAGAGCCTAGCAGATGGACAAGATTAGTTTTATGTCTAGATTGTATTGAGAAAATAAGAAGCTGCTTTAGCATTTTAGATGTGAAGTTGCAGATAGATTTTTACTACTGTTATTTTGTGAAGTGACAGAAAATATCTTAACCGAGTGGACTTAATAGTCTTATTTGTAAAACCCTCTAGCAAGCTGACATTCTAATTGAGTGTTTGAAATCCTCTAACATGGTCACTTCTAACAAGGTGAAGATCCTAACAGATCTGAGGGAAATCCCTTAAATGGGTCACATCTAGCAATGTGTTTGTAATCTTTAACAGGATTTTCTTTTAACTGAGCATACTCTAGAAGAGTATATTTCTTAGTGGGTCCAAAATCCCACAGTGGTTTTTCCCTATTTGGGTTTCCATGTTAAATTTGGTGTTATGAGGTTTATGATGTTTGTATGCTTTTGAGTTTGCATGTTTAACAGTTTTGGTTATATCACTGAAGTATATGTTACCGAGGTTGAATCTGATGTTTTTATGGAAGATTAAGTTTGTATGATTCGCCCCCCCTCTCATCTTATCAGCTTGGCATTTGTACTTAACATTAAATATCAGAACTATCAATTGGTATCAGAGCTTTGGACTCCAGAACAAAATTTTAAAGGTACTTGAGGCAAAGATCCAAAGATGTATAAGAGGGATGCACCGAAGCTGAACAAGTCAAGTTTCTCTACATGGCAGAAAAGGATGAAGCTGCACCTATCAGGAGTTGGAGAATATGCTGTATATTATCTAGAGAATGATTTCATTACACCGAGCACCTATCCATTGACAATGGAAGAGATAAAGGGAAAGCAAGAACATATCCAAGCAATGATTGAAATAACATCTGCATTGACCAAATCAGAGTTTAATGATCTAGAAGGCTACAATGATGCAAAGGCAATGTGGGACAAGCTCATATCAGTGTATGGAGGAGATGAACATGTGCAAAGAGCAAAAGTGGAGAGTCTAAGAGGGCAACTTGAATCTATGAGGATGAATGAAGGTGAGAACATAACTCAGTACAGTACAAGACTAAAGGAGATTGTCAATCAAATCAAAGGAGCAAGTGGAACCATTGAAGAAAAGGATATAACAAGTAAGATGTTAAAAACCCTTCTACCAGCTTATGCAATCAGAGTCTCTGCAATAAATGAATTAAGGTCTATACCCAATATGCCAGTTTCTTTAGATGCTACTATTGGTAAGCTATATGCATTTGAGTTAAGTAATTTTGATAACAGTGGGTCATCGGTAAATAAAGTTGAATCTGCATTTAGTTCTTTTCATATTGGTGAATCTGATGATTATAATGATAGAATGAGTAAGTACACTAAAGGGGATCATAGTGGAGCAAGTGAAAGATTTCATAAGAACATGGAGGAAATACATGAACTGTATGAGGAAATCAGAAAGCAAGAAGAGTTTGAAGCACTATTAGCCAGAAGGTTACCGAAAGGCAAAAGTAAGTATAAAGGAAAACTACCTTTGAAATGTTTCAATTGTGATAAGATAGGACATATGGCTTCTAACTGTCCTGACAAAGATTCTACTGAAAAGAGAGATTATCAAGATGATAGACAGAAAGACAATCCTTACAGAGGACACCGAGACTTCAGAAGAAGAGATAGAAAGACATGCTTAATAGCTGATGAGGAATCCAATGATGATAAATCAAATGAAACTAATATAGAGGAAGTAGTTTATGTGGCTATCAAAGATGGATTAGATGAAGAAAGGTATGAAGAAAAAGCCCTAATATCTCACATAAATACTAATGATTCTTGGATCTTAGATAGTGGATGCTCACATCACATGACTGGTGATAAACACAAGTTTGTTATGTTAGAAGACTATGATGGAGGCTATGTAAGATTTGGTAATGATGCACCATGTCTAGTAAAAGGTAAAGGATCCATAACACTTCTTGACAATGCAAGATGCAATGATGTTTATTGGATTGAAGGTTTGAAATACAATTTGTTGAGTGTAGCATAGCTAAACAATACATGATACCGAATAGAATTTTAGAAAGGAATTATCAAAGTTCATGACAAGAATGGAAAGTTACCTGCTACCGGGACACAAACAAAAGGTAACACATTTCACCTTGACTCAACTCAGAATAAGTGTCTGTATGCAAAGATAGATGATACCTGGTTATTACATAAAAGGTTTTGTCATGTAAATTTTGATAATCTGATCAAAATAAGAAAGAAGCACCGAGTAAGAGGTCTACCGAGTTTGGAAAAGCCTGAGAATGCTATGTGTCGAGGATGCCAAATGGGTAAGATGACAAGATCAAGCTTTACAAGTAAGTCTTACACCTCTAAGGGAATTTTAGATCTTGTGCACACTGATCTTTGTGGTCCTATGAAAGTTCAAAGTTATTATGGTGATAAATATTTCATATTATTTGTGGATGATTACTCAAGGATGATGTCAGTTATGTTTTTAAAATAAAAATCAAAAGCTTTTCAAATGTTTAAATGGTACAAGGCAAGAGTTGAAAATGAAACAGGAAGACAACTGAAATGTCTTAGATCAGATAGAGGAGGAGAGTTCACATCTAATGAGTTCAACTTATTCTGCAATGATCATGGTATTAAAAGACAAGTCTTTGCACCAATAACTCCACAACAAAATGGAATAGCTGAGAGAAGAAATAGATCTATTGTGGATTGTGCTAGAACCCTAATGATTGAAAAGAAAGTGCCACAAACATTTTGGAGAGAAGCAATAAGAAAAACAGTTTACACCCTGAACCAAGTACAACTGAAGAATGGTACTTTGAAGACACCATATGAAATCTGGTATGACAAGAAACCTAATGTAAGTTATTTTAAAATATTTGGAAGTAGATGCTATGTACACAAGGATGATAGAAATGACAAGTTTGATTAGAAAAGTGAAGAAGGAACATTTCTTGGTTATTCTTCTAGAAGTAAAGCATTTAAATGTCTGATCAAATCATCTAACAAAATAGTAGAAAGTGCAAATGTGAAAATTGATGAGTTTGCATAATGAAATGATGAAGGAAATTCTAAGGAACCAGGAGATTATGATGAATTTGTCTATGTTCAACCGACAAGCCTTACCGAGAAATTTTTTTAAGGAAATGAAGAGAATATCCAGTTACTAAGTGATGAAGAAGATCATACAGAGCCTACTGAGCTTGTATTAGCCAAATATGTCAGAAGAAATCATGCATCAAGTCAGATTATTGGAGATAAGGATGATCCAGTTATGACAAGGAACAAACTGAGACAGAACACATGTCTGATATCTGAATTTGAACTGAGAATAGTGAAGATTGGATAAATGGTATGAGAGAAGAGATTGATCAAATCAAGAAGAATGACACATGGACACTAGTCCCAAGACTGAAGGACAAAAATGTAATCGGTACAAAGTGGATTTTCAAAAACAAGTTGAATGAAAAAGGAGAGGTCATTCAAAATAAAGCAAGACTAGTTTGCAAAGGTTATGCCCAAGAAGAAGGAATTGATTATGGTGAAACTTTTGCACCTGTAGCAAGACTAGAAGGAGTAAGAACATTGTTGGCATACACTGCTTACAAAAATTTTAAGGTATATCAAATGGATGTCAAATCTGCATTTCTGAATGGTATATTAGAAGAATAAGTTTTTATTGAACAACCTGAAGGATTTGTTGAAGACAAGAGTAAAAATCAGGTATGTAAATAGAACAAAGCATCATATGGTTTGAAACAAGCACCTAGAGCATGGTATGAAAGATTGCACTCTTATTTGATTAAGATTGGTTTTATAAGGACAAGTGAGAACAATAATATGTACATGAAGAATGATGAAAATGGAATACTGATCTCAGCCATATTTGTTGATGATATTATATTTTGTGGAAATGACTCTTTATGCAAGAACTTTGGAAATGAAATGAGCAAAGAATTTGAGATGTCATTAATCGATGAGATGAAGTATTTTATAGGTTTACAGATACTGCAAATGAAAAATGAGATTTTCATTACTCAATCCAAGTACATAAAGAAAATCTTAAAGAAATTTGGAATGGAGGATTCAAAACCAGTAAGTACTCCTATGACTACCAACTGTAAATTATCAAAGAAAGATGAATCTGCATCTGTTGATGAGACACTTTACTGATCCATGATTGGAAAGATACAATATGTTGTTCACAACAGGCCAGATATAGCACATGCAGTAGGTATAGTTGCAAGATTCTCTGCAGATCCTAAGGAAACACACATGACAACAATCAAGAGAATTTTCAGATACTTGAAAGGCACTGAGGATTATGGCTTAGTATATCATAAAAGAAATGATTTTGATTTAAAAGTTTATATTGATGCTGATTGGGTAGGCAACATTGATGACTGGAAAAGCACAAGTGGAGGAGCTTTCTTTTTAGGAGAAAGACTAGTGAGTTGGCTTAGCAAGAAACAAGGTTGTGTTTCACAATCAACAACAGAAGCTGAATACTTTGTTGCAGCATTGAATTGTACCAACATAGCATGGATCAAACAACTGTTGGATGGTATAAATGAGAAAGTTACCAAGCCAGTAACTATATTCTGTAACAATACTAGTGCCATTAACATTTCAAAGAATCCTATTATGCACTCTAAGACGAAACACATCTCTATCAAATATCATTATCTTAGAGAAGAAGCTCAAGAGAAGAAAGTGGTGTTGGAGTATGTTAGCACAAAGGAAGAAATAACAGATATCTTCACCAAGCCACTGCCGAGGCACACTTTTGAATATCTCATAAGTAAGTTAGGGGTCCTACCCCTATCTTCTACTCACTGACCGAGTTTGGTGAAAGCATCAATTCGATGACTCTACAGAATATCTTTTAGCAGTTGATGTTGATTTACACACTTTAGGAGGTTTTCTAAAGGTGTGCAAGAAACAATATAGGAAATAGGAATTGAAGACAAAATGCTCTGACCGAGGCTAAGTTGATACATCACAGCAGGAAATCACTTAATACAGGAAGAAATTATGTTTTATTTCTTTACTTTTTGGCATTGTTGTCAAAGGGGGAGAAGACTGGAGAAGATTGGAGAAGACTAAAGATAAGAAAGACTGAGAAAAAAGGAGAAGACTAATATATGGGGGAGAATTCTGATGACAGGGGGAGAGCATTTCAGCATTTCAGAATCTCACAGAAATTCGAATCAATTAGGTCAAATCAATTGGTTTTGCCATCAATTCCAAAGGGGGAGATTGTTGGCATTTCAATAAGGATATTGAGAAGGTTGTTGATGATTATGGATATAACTGATTAAGGATGTTTACTGTCTTAATATTATTATTTTGTCATTGATGTCAAGAAATTGATTTTCTAATTCAGTATGATGTTGCCATATCTTAAGAAGTATGATTTGATGAGTATAAAGATGTCGGTAAAAGACACAGAAAGAATATGATGGATAAGGGGAGAAATAAGTTATTCAATGGGCAACTAATACTGAATTAGACAATTATGAGATCATGATGATTAGATTGTTTATATATCCTACATATGTTATTGATTGTAAGGTTAATACTATACTATGTTACCAAGCAAAGAACCTAGTCGGTAAACCCTAAGGAACCTAGTCGATAAACCCTAAGGTTATCGCTATCGGTTAATGAAGGCAGAATGTCTACCGAGTGAAGTTTAGTATTTACCGAGTTGCAACCGAGTAATAACATAATGCATTAAATGATTAAAAACATTATTTAATGAAGGAAGCTGATGAGTTGGCTATGATTAAATGATAGGTATGCCATGAATGAAGTTTGTTAAAGAATCTATGGCAAAGGAAAATCAGTAGGAAGATCTATAGCTTAGATTGAACCGCAATACCCTAGCACAAGTTCCAAGAAATGTATGCAAGTTCCAAGGTGGGGTAAAACATTTTTCAGATCAAAGAATACATTGAACCTGGTCAAAGTTTGAAGATCTAATGGCTATGATTAATCATGGGAAATGTGGTCAAGGAGATTAAGCGGTTGGCAATTGTTTATAAATAGGGAACTGTTGATAAATAATGTATGTGGGCAAGTGTATGCACAGGGATGCTACATAGTGATTACCGAGCACATAAGCTTGAAGAACTGTTTGTATAATAGAGTATAGTGCCCAGCAGATGGACAAGATTAGTTCTATGTCTAGATTGTATTGAGCAAATAAGAATCTGCTTTAGCATTTTAGATGTGAAGTTGCAGATATATTTTTATTACTGTTATTTTGTGAAGTGATAGAAAATCTCTTAACCGAGTGGACTTAACAGTCTTATTTGTAAAACCCTCTAGCAAGGTGACATTCTGATTGAGTGTTTGAAATCCTTTAACAAGGTCACTTCTAACAAGGTGAAGTTCCTAACAGATCTGAGGGAAATCCCTTAATTGGGTCACATCTAGAAATGTGTTTGTAATCTTTAACAGGATTTTCTTTTAACCAAGCATACTCTAGAAGAGTATATTTCTTAGTGGGTCCAAAATCCCACAGTGGTTTTTCCCTATTTGGGTTTCCATGTTAAATTTGGTGTTATGAGGTTTATGATGTTTATATGCTTTTGAGTTTGCATGTTTAACAATTTTGGTTATATCACTGAAGTATATGTTACTGAGGTTGAATTTGATGTTTTTATGGAAGATTAAGTTTGTATGATTCACCCCCCCACTCTCATCTTATCAGCTTGGCAC
Organism: Cryptomeria japonica; assembly: GCF_030272615.1. NCBI lineage: Eukaryota > Viridiplantae > Streptophyta > Pinopsida > Cupressales > Cupressaceae > Cryptomeria > Cryptomeria japonica. Next base: position 738,593,316 of record NC_081411.1, on the reverse strand, counting down.
CTGTACTTAACATTAAGTATCAGAACTATCAATCTTAGGGGTTATGGTTTCGACAACATTAAGATACCTAGCTAAGTCATGATCATTGGAAAAGACATCCAATTTAGGGTTTTCTAGGTTATCCCAATCAATTAGTTTTGGATGAAGAAGGGGTAAGTCATAGTCATCATCATTGTTATGTGTTTCAAACTTCATGACATAATAGTCATAATTTGGGGTAGAGTAGGTAATGTCATAGATATAATGATCTTTAGGATAGTCTCTCCCAAGTGTTCTGCAATTAGTTCTAACAAAATCAGTATTGGTATTTTGTAGTTCACACTCAAATGGCTCTTAATCTGATGTTTGTCCCTTAAACGAATGGATTATATCAACACACATGTCTTTAGTACTGCAAGTTCCTTCTTGATTATTTTCAATACATTCATTTGTATTTTTAAGTTGACATACTTGTGTCCATGATATAGAGGATTCTTTTGCTAACTTTTGTCTTCTTTCAAACTCAGCTTCTTCTAGACTAATAGTCAATCCTACTTGACTATCTCTTAGTTCTTCTATGGTTCTGCCATACCTTGGTACATTTCGCTGCTCATTTGATAGAAATCTGATATTTCTTGATGCTTGATCCATATCTATTTGTGCTTTTTGTGGCATTACTTCTTGGTCTTTTTCATCCCCTTTCTTTTGTTGTCTTGTATATGCCTCTTTTCTCTAGATTTTGAGTTCTTCTTGTCTTCTTTCTAATGCTATCTTTTGTTTTGTAATAGACAAGTCTTCATTTGTGATAGCTGCTTGCTCTTAATTTTTTTCTTCACTTGATATACTAGATGAGACATCTGGACCCCATTCATATTCAGTTGATCTGTCTTTGAACCATTGTCTAGGACTACATGACTATACCACACAGGAATGTTGTATGGTGCAAAAAGTTCCCTGATTTCTGTCATCTCTAGTTTTACTGCCTCTAGAATATCTTGTTCAGATTTTGCATTTGCTTGTATTCCTTGAACTTGTTGACAAGATTCTTCTTCTCTTTTGATTGCAACCTCCTCTTCTTGTTTCTCATATTCTTCTTGTTTATGCTTATTGGCTACTATTTATGTTGCTTGATATAGCTTTTCTTGCCATTGTTCTTCTTTAGAGACTGATTTCTTTTTCAACTTTGGTTGTTGATAATTATTGTGCTTTTAATTTGGTTTTGAATATCCAAGTCCTGATTTATCTTTTTTAGATTGCGAGTGAGGACAAATAGGTTCTGAAATACCTTGGTGTCGCTTACCAATTGGTGTGTTTCCTTCATATCCCATTTTTTTGCATGATTGTATATCCATTGTCATATTGTTCTATGGGAATATTGACTTGTGCAGCTATTGCTATAGTTTAATTTTCATCTTTGTACAACCAACCAAGAATGTCCTTGTCTGCAGTTTCTTCTGCAAGTGTTCAAGCTCTAACAAATGCTCCATTAAATGTCTTTTTATTTCTCTAAGGTTAGTGATTGGATATTTGTAGGCTTTCCATATGATTTAGTGAAAGTGGAAAATTATGCAAAGAATATTTTCCTATTACTTCATCATTTAATTTGAGCTTTTTCTTGAAGGTTTCCCATAACTTTTCTTGAATTTATTTGGTAGGATATACTGATTCTCTGTTATGTGGAAATCTTTTATCTTGTGTTGGCTTCAGATTATTGCAATATTGGCTAGAGTCTACATTTATAGTGGCATCTTGTTCTTCATGAGGAAACTTTACACATTGATGATATGTATAAGGAACTTCTTGCATGTTGTGAATCCATGGCCTTCTCAGAAGAATGTTATAAGAGAGGTTTAAATCTAAAACCTGACATAATGTATTCCTTTCCACAGGTTCTATTTTGATTGGTAACACCACAGTTCCTTTAGGAGATCGCTCTGCTTCATCATAAGCCTTAATGGTTATTTTCTTCTTTGGATCTACTGCATTTTCTGAATATCCCAAAGCATTTATTAAACTTAATGCACAAATGTTTTAGCCTACTCCACCATCTATGAGTATGCGTGTGACATGAGTTTTATCAATGGCGACTTCAACATGTAAGGGAGCGTTGTGAGGATGTTGCAAGGATGCGTCATCATTTTCAAAAAATGATAAACAATGAGGGGATATAAGGTGTCCCACCATGTTTTGGAACTAATCCATATCCAAGTCTTTTGAAACTATTGTTTCTACTAAAGATTTTTCCAAACTTTCCTTATGCATAGGTGAAAATTTCAGGAGTTCCAAAATTGATATTTGAGTGGCTATTCTTCATAATTTCTCTACTAAATTGTATTGTTGTGAAGTGGATGTTGATTCTTTTGTTATACTTGGAAAGGCAACCTTCGCTTTGCTTCTCATAATGACATTGATTGGCTCTGAAGGTGTGTTATCTTTAACAATGATGACATTTACCACATCATCATATGTATAAGTGTAGTTCACTTTGGCTATCCACTGTGATAGTCCATTATAGATTAAATCTTGGGTAAGGTGTTTCAATCTCTGACAATCATTAGTTTGGTGTCCTTTATTTCGATGGTAACTACAAAAATTATTGTCATTCCACCAATTAGGCTTGACTTGTGGTTCATAACTTCTTGCTTCTGGTAAAATAATCAGTTTGTTCGCAAGAAGAGTTTTTAAAGCTGATTCCAAGGGTTCTCTAATGTTTGTGAATTTATTGTGAGGATTGGAGAAGAAAGACTTGGATTTATTGCTTTCTTGATTGTTATTGTTTGGGATCTGACTTGATAGATTAAAGATTGGTTGTTGTTTCATAGCACTATTGTCATCATTTTCTCCATTGATGACATTCCTGTTCTTTGACCAAAACTTGGGTTTGTCATTGTTGCCATTGTTGTTGTGATTGTTGTTGTTGTTGTTGTAATAATTATCATAAAGTTTTAGCTCTCCTTTCTTTACCATCGCGTCTTCTATTTTCAGACCATTCTCAATCATCTTGGCCAAAGAGGGAGGACATTGCATTTTTAGTCGATAACTCATTTCACTGATAAGATTATCAATGAATATGTCCATCTTTTCTTGATTAGGTACATCTCTTGGATACCTATTAAACATTCATTTCCATCGCTACAAGAATATCATAAAAGATTCACCATTATTTTGTTTAACATTGCATAAATCCAACATTGTTATCTCATTCCTTACATTGTAGGAGTTTTGTGAAATAAATCTATTCACGAATTCTTCAAAAGATTTGATTCCAAATGGTAATCTTGATTACCATTCCATTGATTGACCATTTAAACTTCTAGGGAAAAGAAGCATTAGGTAAGTCTCATCATGTGCAAATTCCATACTCATATGTAGTACAAAACTCTCTAATGTGATCCCGAGGATCAGATTTTCCATCATATTTGTCATATTTAGGTATCTCACAATGCTGTGGAAATAGTATCATATTCAAACTTTTAGCAAAAGGATACAAGCATATATCTTCCAATGAATATTTCTTGGAGCTTGTTCCATTCTGCATATCTTTTATTTGTTGTTGTAGAGTTTGTATTTGTTGAGTGAGATTTAACAATGGATTATCCAAATGATTTCTCCTTGTCTCTTCGTAAATTATTCTATCACTATGCTCTCTTCTTGTGTCATTGCATTCTTTTCTTGTCTCTTCATGACTTTCTTTGTTTACATCTTCGTTATTTGGATCACTTGTGTTTTGTGTGTTACTTTCCTCCGCATCTTGTTTCAAGATTTCTATGATAAATTCTTGTGGAAATTTAGCTCCTGATTTTGCCAACATCAAAAGATATTTCTCTTTTTGCTTTGCCAAATTTTTTTCCATTAGTCTATCAAAATTGAAATCTTGCTCAAGGTCTCTAATGGTGTTATTGACCGCTTCTTCATCAACAACCGTATACCCAAAAGTTTGGAACATCAGATTATATTCTTCCTCCATTTGTTTTTGTTTTTTTCTAAGTTGTTCGTATTGAGCTCTAGTCCAAACTGGCATGTGATTGTTTCAAATTTTTTGAAGTTTCCAAAAGCCAACTCAATAGGTGATTATTGGTTTAGGAAGATATGCTTTGTTGATTTTACCACTATTGTTTGTTCATTGTGATAAAGCGTCTCTTTGTTGAAAAGAACGTCCTTGCAAAATTTCTCTATCAAATTATGTCCCACAGCCACGTAAATAGTGACAAAAATGGTGTAGGAATGTCCTATGTTTTAATAAGATCTTGCATTTGATATACAAGAATCTTATTCTTTTTTGAGTAGCTTTATAACTAGGTTTTCTTTTCTTAAGGCGATACTTAAAAGTCATATAAGCATATGATAGTTTACAAGTTTGTTTGATTCCAATGTTGGTGCAATTCTGATTTTGATATAACCTAGGTTCAAAATAGGAAAGATATATCTAAGATAATGAACACAAGATGGATTGATCAAGCTTCGTGATAGAGGATTTGATATATCTTGATGAGAAACTTGACAATGATGTTGATTTTTGCACTTAAAATGTTTGAATCAATAGCTTGTTTAATGTTTTATGCTTATGGAAACCTTTTGGAAACATCCTGTTGGATTGGTGACCCAGTTATTGAACTAGTTTGAAAATGTGATAGTTTAAAGACAAATCTACTCAAGAAGTGTTTTGATACTGATTTTGAAATTTTAGTTTGATATGCTTTGTTTTAGATGTGAAAAAGCCTTTGTGCTAACTCTTGTGGTAAAGAGTGTTGACTTATGGGATAAAAGCGTTATTTTGTTGCTTGAAAGATCTATTCTGACTATGTTTGAAGGATTTTTTTTCAAATCTTTCAGCAAGTTGTTGAATTTTTGTTCATTTTTAGATGATGATTTTCTTCAATTTTTGACTATTTTGAACATGTCATAGACATAGAAGACACAATGTTTTGAAAAACAAAATGCATAAGCATGTAAAAATCCTATGGTAGGCTGAGACAATAATTGTTGAATCTCACATGAGGTTTTCTCTGAGGCTACGCTATTCAAAGAAAATATTTAGATGCTTGACCCCACTGGCTCCACCCTCGGCACTCACTTCTCTGGGGCAGCCAAGCACCAGTTTCCATGAAAACTCCCCATGGAAAACTTTACATCTCTACTAAGAACCATATGTGCGTGAGCCACTTCAGAGGTCCGACCTCCTGCACCAACAATTAGAAGGATTTTGGCAACTAGTACAAGTGGTTTTTAGTAAAGGTTTCTGGTCATGTGACCATACATGTGACACTTTCAGCTCTGTAAATACAAAAGGTTCCCAGCCTATAGAGGTTACACTACATAGGGTTTATGGGGAAACATAGTGTCGGTATGAACTTATCAACACATATTTCTTGTGACTTTCATCACAAACATGATTTATTTAGAGTGGATTGGAAGGACTCAGTATTAGTGCATTTTCACTTTGGGTCATTCCCTTCTCACTGACCCCCTCAAGGGAGCTTGGGAAGGCAGGCCCTCTAAAGGTTATACATAAAAGAAAGTAGGTCTGGCTTTCTGATCACCGTATGAGGGTGAGAGCATACTTACCTACTACTTTATCAAGCACAGAAAACACAAGTTTATTTTAGCTTTCTAAAATCTATGTGCAACTACTTTAAAGAACTCACTCAAAATGCAAGTTGCATGCTGTCAATTTATCCCCTTAGTTAAGCTAAATGAGAAAGATATGATGTGTGAATTTCCAAAATAGAGCTCTTAATTAACTAGGTGAGGAAATGCATGAAATTTGCTTAAAAATAATCTTGCACATAGACAAGTCAGTAGTTTGAAAATTTGAGTTCTTGGACATTCAGACCTGCAAGAAAATTTTGTCAGTTGCAAATAAAAGCACTATCCTAACAAATGTGCTATCTTTCACCTCTAAAGCGCTAACCTAAAGGACAAAAGCATTAACATGCAATACAAAAGCACTGCTCTGTGGACTAAGAAGTGAGAAATCACTGACAAAAGCACTAATCAAACTGACAAATGTGTTAACCTATAGGACAAAAGCGCTGCTCTGAATACTGAATGCGTTGATTTACAAACAAAAGTGCTAGCCTAAATGACAAATGCACTAACCTATCAAATAAAAGCATTGTCAGAACTCACACAGGCGTGAATTTGGCTCTGGCCCCACGGCGGGTGCCAAAATGTGTCAACTTGAATTTCATCATCAGAATACTACCTGCAACATGTTAGTTTCACAAAATACAAAGGAAATGCTACAGGAAATCCAAACTCAACAAATAAAACTACATGAAATTGATATTAAAATAAAAACACTATTTTTACCTTCATGATTTAAATCTCATTGTGTACTAACTCCACTGTTCTTGGTTGCAGATGGTGTGCTCTCAGACAAGCACCGATAACTTCCAAGATGGCATATGAAGAATGTATTTATAATTGATACTACAATATGCAATGCAAATGATTTAAAGCTAAATGATTATGCTAAATGAGAAATGCTAAATTGCTAATTGCTTCAAGATAAAAACTCACGGATGCATAAGTTTTCTCAAATTTTTAACTTGAAGACTAACTCTTTCTCAACTCAAATTGCTGATTTTATAGACTTTGAGAGGATAAGATGATGTGGCCTAGATCAACGGTCATGATCAGATCTATAGATTTGGATGGTTGTAAGAAAAGGTGAAGGTTGAGAGAAAGGGGGAAGGAGAACACAAGTGTCACTCATCTCATCTTGACTAGGTTGCTAACTAAGGGAATCTAGGGATGGTTGGAGAAGATTTAGGTATGAAAGGACAAGTGGTCTCAAGTCCTTCCTAAGATGTAGGGATGTTGGAGAGAATATAGAAGAAGGTTATGAAATATGTGTATGTACACAATGTTTCTTTAAATTTAGAAATTGGAGATAAATGATGAATTAATATCTAAGAAATATTAATATCTTTAGCCACATGATTGATGAGTTGGCAAAGGGAAGATGAAGTGGAAATAGAAGAATGAGTTGCAAAAGAGATTAAATAATTAAGAATTATTTAATATTTGAGACTATAGGATAGAAGAATAACCATTATATATTCAAATGATTGGAGGAAATAATTAAATATTAGATATTTAATTAATTTAGAGGAATAGGAGAGATGAATTAATTAAAAAAATATTTCAATTAAATTAATTAATAGAAAGACACGAAATGAATTAAATAAATTAATCTTTTCAAATTAACTATTTAATAGAAGAATAAACATTAAATAAATATAAAATATTTATTTAATCACTCATAGCCATTTTTATGTGTATATAGGTAGGAAATAGGTGTGGTAGGTAGGAGAAACAATAAAATATTTCACATGAGGTGGATCACCCACCGAAGGTGGAATTATCACTCCACAATAAGTGGATATGATAGAGTAGTAAAAAGATCAACATCATAAAAGGTGGAATTTCTCCTACACACAGTATCCCAATGTGGCACAAACACCCAAGTGTCTCATACCCAAACTACTATGAAATGCATTATCCTAAGTAAACTTAAGTAAGGTGTAATAATATCCATGATGAATAATTATTTATACCAACAAAATTAAATGAGGAAGTTCAGGTTGTAAGAAACAAGGCTAGATTGGTTTGCAAAGGATATTCATAGGAAGAAGGAGCTGATTATGATGAAACTTATGCTTGGGTTGCAAGGAATGAAGTGGTAAGACTATTTCTTGCCTGTGCTGCACACAAGAACTACAAGGTATATCAAATGGATGTTAAATGTGCATTTTTGAATGGAGATCTTAAAGAAGAAGTCTACATTGAGCAGCCTGATGGATTTTCATTATCAAAGGACATGGACATGGTTTGCAAATTGAAGAAAGATTTATATGGATTGAAACAAGCCCCTAGAGCATGGTATGCTAGATTAGATAAATATCTTTCAAAGCTTAGTTTTAGCAAAGGTAATGCTGATAGTAACTTATATTATAAAATTGAGCATGATGACATACCGATCATTGAAGTCTTTGTTGATGATATCATTTCAGGAGTAGAAGAAAATCTATGCATGAAATTTGCAATTTTTCTTAGGTTTGCAAATCACTCAGACTGATAAAGGCATTTTCATTTGTCAAACTAAGTATGTGAATGAATTTCTTAAGAAATTTGGTCTTAAAAACTCAAAACCTGTTGGTACTCCTATGATAACCAATTGCAAATTGTCTAAGGAAGATGAATGCCCTAGAGAAAACCCATCTAGATACAAATCAATGATTGGTGGTTTGTTGTACTTAACTCAAACCAAACTAGGTATAATGAATGTTGTCTGCATTGCTTCTAGAATTCAGTCAGATCCAAGAGGAAGTAATGATATTGCTGTTAAAAAAGTATTTAGATATTTGGTAGGAACAATAGACTATGGGTTATGGTATCCAAAGGATGATGATTTTAGATTATGTACCTATACAAACTTAGATTGGGTAGGAGATGTTGATGATAGGAAGAGCACTGTCGGTGGTGTATTCTTTCTTGGGAAGAAGTTGGTTTCATGGCTTAGAAAGAAACAATCATGCATTTCATTATCTATTGTTGAAGCTGAATATGTAGTTGCTGCAACAAATTGCACTCAGATCTTATGGATGAAGCAAATGTTGAAGGATATAAGGGTAATTTATGATGAGCCTATTGTTATTCAGTGTGATAATGTTGCTGCTATTGATATGTCAAAGAATCTAGTTTTTCATTCCAAATCAAAATACATTTCTATAAGGTATAATTTCTTGAAGGAAAAGGTTGGAGCAGAGGAATTCAGATCAGTTTATGTGCCTACTAAGGAATAGATTGTAGATATTCTAACAAAACCATTTCCTAAAGATACTTTTGAATATCTCAAAGATCAGTTTGGGGTCACCACCCCTCCGACAGAGACTTAGAGATGTAGGGATGCAACAATCTAGTGAGCTTATCAGAAACATCTTCTAATCCAGGTTGATGGGATGATGTTGTTGCTCAAGGGGAGTAGTCAGCTGTTTGGTTTGGAATCAATCCTTTGTCATTGACATCAAAGGGGGAGATAGTGTTCATGTGAAAAACATAAAATGTTAGGGGGAGAGATATTTTGTTGGTTCTTGATTGTTTGGGGAGATTGTTGGCATTCCTTAACACTTGGATGTTTTTCACATTTACTGTTGCCATCAATGCCAAAGGGGGAGATTTTTGGAAATAGTGATCATGTGTTGTCATTGATGTCAACATTGTGCTCTAGTTGGATATGGTTCTTTCCCGATTGGTTGTTGTTGTCCCGGTTGGACTTGGTTTTGGCCTATTTTTTATCCAGTATGATCAAATCATTGGTTTTGGTTTTGGATGGTTATTTAGGATGGTTATATGCTTTTCATATTCATTTGGGTCATGATTAAGTGCTCTGGAAGTTATCACTTATGTTCAAGATTATTGGTTAGTATTCTTGGTACTGGTTGGCTTTACCGATTGGTGATATTCAATGAACTCGTTAAGTGATTTTGGTCTGGCTTACTAAAATGGTTCCTAATATGCTGAAGGTGTTCTTGATCATGTTATAATTTTTTGGTGGCTTTGCATTGGCTTGCATGATGATTTGGTGATCCTATTTGGATCTGGTTGGTTATTCTGTGTTATTATACTGAGGGTTTATATCGGTTGGTGAAACGTGTTGATATTGGTCTTAGCAGAATTTCTGATAGATATAATTGTTCGGGAATTTGAATTAGGTCCATGCTATGCAATGTAAATCATAATATTGGTCTGGTGGTATCGTGTGATGTAATTTTTGTAATTATGGTTTATGGGTTTAGGGTTTACCTAACCTTGTTATCAAGGTTGATGATCTCTATATATAGGTGATATATTCATGTAATTTGTATAGGATGGTATGGTATGGTTATGTCTGCATTATCAGAGAGAGGTAAGTGTGTGAACAAAGATATATCATTCAACAAAGGGTGTGAAGGATTTAGAGTTGCAGGGCAAACATCTGTGCTTAATTGGAACTGTATCAAGCATTAGGAGATGCTATTTTCACAGTTCATTTTCTCTGGATTGTAGTTCGATGTTTATGTAAGTCAGTGAGACTTTTTTTTGTGATGAGCAGTGAGCTCTAGGCAGTTGACCTGATTGAAAGTGCAATACCCATTGTAATTCTTTCACATACTACTGCAAAAGTATTATCTGACTATGGGTAGTGTTCCCCACCATGGTTTTTCCCTTTACCGAGTTTTCCACATCAAAAATATTGGTGTTGTGTGTTTTATGCTTTCATAGTTTATCTTTCTCTATGCTATTTATATTGTTCTTTAGTAAATGGTTTATAATCTGCATTAATTGTTTAACTTGTGAAAAACTAATTCACCCCCCCCCCCCCTCCCCCCCCTCTTAGTTTTCATCTAGCTCATTATTGGTATCAAAGATTATAACATTTACCATCACACCAATTAGTATTATAGGGAATATCATGAAGTCTTGGTCTATGACTTCCCTGAAAACTTGACTTGTCATTGGATAACCCCTTCTCATTTTTTGCAACCTTATAACTTAGATCTTTTAATGCATTCATAACTTTATCAAACTTATCCTCTTTCTTCAGTTGTTTACCTCAATGTTCCTTTGGATTCTAAAGGATCTTTAGTTCATCTCTCTTTCCAATTTTTCCAGCACCCTTTTTCTTATTATCAATACTAACCGTTGCTTTAAAACCATAGCTAAGATTTGGGGGTTTTCTTGACCTCAATTCATATCCAAATTTAGGATCAAATGCCTTCATATAAAATATTTAACACATTTGACTAGTTGGTCTTAAATAATGGGGTATATTGTTCAAAATATTCACAAATCTTGTGTTGAACTCAACTACCATCTCATTATGATTCTTCTATATGGTAGTTATTTCTCCTAATTTAAACCTCACATCAATGTGATCTCCATATTATTCTTTAAATACTCTCTGGAATTATGGCCAACTACTAATATGTGCATTTGAAAGGCTCCTATACCAATCTCTTACATCATCTACCAATGGTTGCATAAAGAATTTAATCAAGACATCTTCATATTCAACTTCAAAATTGTCCATGACATTCATGAATGCCTTAATATGATCATCTCCCAATAGCCCAACACTCCCTAAAAACTTTGGCAATTCCAACCTTATGTCATTATCCATTGGATTAGGATACCCAAGAATACTAGTAAAATCAAATTTCATATATGGAGTGGGGGTCTAGCAAGAGGATCTACTCTTGTATTTGGATGAGCCACCCCTTCTAAATTAGGTACATTTTGTTGTACATTAGCAATATAAGGTTGTGGGACTATATTTACAATGAAAACCTGCGGGTCAACAACCACATTCTACCACTGAGCTTGTAGATTTTGAAATTGCTGCAATAGTTGTTGGTACTATTGTTGTTGTTGCAACAATTGCTAGTAAAGTTGGTTTTGCAAAATATTCATTTGTTGTGGGACTGGAATTTGACTTACTAGAGGAACTGAAATATTTATTATTTTTACAACAACTGTGGGGCTAACAGATACTTGATAATGACTCAATTCTTGGACATTTTGATTATTTAGTTGGGGTTTGGCCCTACTTGGTGGCAAGGAGACAGTGTGCACACCAATTGATAAATGCATAGTAGGGATGGATACATCATAGTCCTATAGGTAACATTTGAGGGTTGAATACTTTCACCTCCAGTTAACAAATCAACATTAGGGGACCCACTAACATTATTTGGGCTAGACTTTGGTGACAATAAAGTTTTAGCACCTTTGCACGATAACATATCTAAATCCAAAATCCTTTTAAGAAAATCAACTTTCCTTACCAACATATCTTGTCTGGTATACTCAGCCTCTAACTCATCAACTTCCTCCCTCAACTCTTGATTTGTGAGTTCTTTGGTTTTTACTTTTGAAGTTGAGCAAACATTTGAGTCAGTTAAAATGTCTTTTCCTTTATCTTGGGGTGTTGGAACATTCACTGAAGGTGTAGTTGATACAAGGGGATTTGTGGTGGTATTTATGAACATACCCATAAAGAGATCTTCCTCTTTCTTCCTCTTTGCCTCTAATTCATTTCTTAACTGACCTTTGCATGTCTCTTCATCTAACTCTGCTTGGAATTCTTGGGATATTTGCTCTAATCTAGCATTAAACTTCCTCACTCTATCCTCATGTTTATCTCAACCCTTAAATGATCCTTTAGGAGGCTCAATCAAGGATGTGACTTTAATCCCCTCCTCTTCATCATAATAAACTTGCTCCCCATCACTGTTATAGTAATTTAATATCCAGTTCTCTTAGGGATTTCATAATAATACTTATGTGATCTAGGAGATCATTCATTAGAAGATGATCTTTGATAACCAGATATTAATTCCAGAGTAAAAGAACTTTTCTCAACATCAACCATATCAACATTCAAAGTTGTCGAGGATGAATTTCTATAAGAAGAAGAATTCCTACCTCTATTTCCCTTAGGTTTCCAACGATGGTTATTCTCTTGCAGAGGTAAATTTAGATGCCCCTAATGTAGAGATCTCCTTCTATGCATCCTGCTTTTGAATTCTTCAATAGAGAATTGCAATCTTCTAGTTCTGAAACTAGTTGAGGTAGCTTTGCACACTACCTTTACTTCAATCATACACAACTCAAAATTAATTCAACACATATCAGAGTCACCACCCTTTATGGGAATGATTACAAATCATGAGCAATTTCCTAAAATATCTTTGCTCAAATACATTTTCACAAAATACACATTCAAACAATGGTTTGAAGCAATTGAGACTCTTCTAATAACCCAGATAGAACTACCAGTTATGAGGCAAAACACATAATTCAAAGGTAGAGCAGAAATTTTTTCACAATAGATTAAAACCACTCCAAAGTTGAAGAAAAGAATGAATTATGACATGCTTCCCTAGAAACGTTGTCATTGTTGTTGGTTCCTCCAATTGATTTCCTAGATTCTCCTAAGAATTAGCCTTCTTCCTTCAATATAAATCTAAGATCATCAGCCAATTAACAAGGATTACTGAAAAATGTAAGCAACCCTTCTACTCTTTGGGCTCTGCAGGACCTAGGTGGGTAAACCTTTCACAATATCTCTAAATTTGACTCCATTTAAAGAAAATATTGTATACAAAAGATGACTCTCAGTAGCATAGGACAAAATGTATAAAATCTTATTCAGAATTGGCTCTATTATGCTTTTAACACATAACATTCATATCTAAGAGTAAATATTTCCACCAAAAAAAATACAAACAAACAAAATGAATAAAGAAAAGATGATATCAATATGGGATGGTTATTGAACATGAATATCTGATGTAGGAGCATCCCTGGTTCATGGCAATCTTGCATCAACCAAAAATATTTCCTTTCTGTTTTGCTTTCTATTTTGTAGTTTCAGCATTTATTTCTGTATTTCCCGGATTTGGCTCACCGAATCTTGTGGAGTTGGATTTTTCTTGAAGACTTGATCATCTACCTTATTCCCAAGCCATGGAGCATTTGGATCATTTTCCAGAAAGTTATCGCTATTGATTCAGAGACAATTTTCTAGTACCAGTTGCTTGGTTGTAATCTACCTGGATCTATCAGATTCCTTCAATAGCTTGTGGAGCCCTAAGCGTTGATTCTGATGTTCCTTGACATGTGGATGACCTTTCCCTATGATCTACACTTCATCCTTTAGGTTTTTCGGAGGAATTTCTTTGGCGAAGACCGAGTTTGTTGTTTTTACATGTTAGATCTTGTTCTTCGACGTTTGATCCTTTTTGGGCTGTTTGGATCCCTTTGGATCATATAAATCATCGTAATTGAGCATTATAATGTAGTTCAGGAAGATATAGAACATAGAAGATAGATCCTAAGATTTGAGGTCCTGGTTGTGACCTGTTCTGTAATCAAGCATGTTTTTAGTAGGCCAATGAGCGGGTTACTGTAACCTGGTTGCTACCAATTGATTGTAAACATTTTTCATGATATAAATCATTCAGTTTACCCACTCACTGGCCTACTAATCATTTACTTTTCATGCAACTAAGATAAACATAACACATATGCATAACTCTTCCATATTATATTTTCTTAGGTTTATTTTGAAACACTAACCAAATGTTCCTATTACTCATATTTCCATTTATCATAATGCATCATAGATCTGTCTAACCATTTCATCTAGATAACTCCTATTTACTCAAATAAGATCTATAACCACAGTTACTATTCTTTACGTCATTCATTCCATAAGATTGCACATCACAATTCCATTTCACAAATTCCAAATGCAACAAAAATACATATATGCTATCTCTTTTCTTTTCCACAGAGATCTCATAAGCTCTTATTACATAATGAATACTCAATACATCAAAGAATGATCATTGATTACTTCTCCTAACCACTACATCCTATACTATTACAATATCATCTAAAAATACATGAAGATGCATAATACAAAGATACATAATCTCCTTTACATATACAAATCATCATGATACAATGTTTCCTTATTCCAAATACATAGAAATTAGCTCCAAGAGAATATTTACATAATGAAGAACCCAAAAATCTATTCAGAGCATCCCAATGGAAGAATGCATTCAACCACCCAGCCATGTGGAACCAAATAGGAACCACCCCAAGTGCGAGGAGATGACATGGGGTTCCAAATCACACTCAAGACCTAGGATGACACCTAACAACCAAGGAACTCAACATGCAACCACAATGATGAATCACATCATAACACAAAGCTAAGGTAAATCCAATTATAAACATAAGACCTCTAGAGGCTCACAACAAATCAATGCTTAAGGAATTAGGATTTACATGTAGGGAAGAGTGTCATCACATGCTATCAAAGGATATCCTAGAACTCAGTCCCGACATCCGTGATACACATGCATGACCATCTCAACCTTTTAGGAAATCGAGGGAGTTTGGTCTATCCGGTTACCAAATCTGTCACCTCACTCTGACTGCACTAGCAATCCAGCCATGAGATGGGGAAACACATACATAATTCTTATTTTATTAAGATGAATTACTACTACCCAACCCACTTATGATTAATTTATTATCTTATCACTTGATCATTACAAATATTCTCCAATGAGCTATCCAGGCGGTCTAGACCCCGACTCCACAACACAAAGAATCCTAGCAGTCCATTCCTCATGACCTCGATAGACTCATGGAAGCCCACTCTCCCTAACCATGCTGCTAGGCCTTAGGCTAAAACATACATCCAAATAACATAAT
Source organism: Cryptomeria japonica (assembly GCF_030272615.1). Classification (NCBI taxonomy): domain Eukaryota; kingdom Viridiplantae; phylum Streptophyta; class Pinopsida; order Cupressales; family Cupressaceae; genus Cryptomeria; species Cryptomeria japonica. The sequence goes on along the minus strand of NC_081411.1, from coordinate 738,578,058 downwards.
ACAACATCATTAAGGCTTACAAATGACATATAAACAATCATATCATACTGAGTACAACCCAACCATAATAGAGGATAATTGGCCATACACAAGGAAGAGAGCCTTCACCAAATCAACACACACAGAAAGGAAAATCATGAATGCAATCCAAAAGTGAAACAAAATCTATATCAAATCCTCTATAATGAGGCATAGCACATCCCATTATATTCATACAATCAATCCCTCAATAGCGAGGTATTCTCCCTCTCGCCAGAGCAACATTGTATTGAATCAAATTAAACTCAAAACTCAACGATTGAGGTATTGTTTTGATATATTGAGGATATTGAGGTATCAATAAATCAAATTCTCATTGATACATTTTCAAAATTTGATTTAAATAAAAATTAAACTCAAAACTATAGTGCAAAACTGACCAATCAGAAAATTCCAAAGAACAATACATTTTAGCTAACTTGTATAGTTTCGAGAAATATTTTATTCGCCAATATTATTTACCTACCAATTTAAAATCAACCAATCACATGCAAGAGTAGGTAAACTTTATAATATATTCAATTACCGATAAATAATAATTGTATAAACACATTAAATAATAATCCATTGTCCAATAAAATTAAATAAATGAACTAAATAAATAAAGCCATATAAATAGGGATTCTCAAATAAAATATAAAATCAAATCATTAATAAACAATAACTAAATTATTAAAATCAATAAATCAAAACTCAATTAATAAATTATCAATTAAAGAAAACAAAGCCACAATAAATAATTAAATAAATAATTAAACAATAAATAAATACTAAAACAACCATTAAACAATATATTAAAATAAATCAATAATAAATAAATTAAATTAATTTCAATTGATTAAATACAATTCTCACAATAAATAATCATCCATTAATAAAAATAATCAAATAAATAACCAATGATCATATTATAGGACAAATTAATTCAATCCTCGATTTATAACATTATTCCATAAATTAAATAGAAATCATACACTCACACACTCAAGTGACTCAAGAAAGAGAAACATCGATGCGAGACTCTACTACTGACTTGCACCGTGGCACAAAATGACGAGGTGAACATACTAAGCCTAGGGTGAGTGAAAGAAACCCATGCCATCTCCAACAACTTGTCATTGGGATAGGACATGCTTAGACCTGTGAAGCCAGGTGGAGTCGATGTCCAGTACCTGCAATCCTACAACCACAATATGATACATATACAACATATATCCATCATAATAAACATGGAAGTGAAAAGAGAATCACAATACCTTATCATGCTCGTAATGAGTGGTAAGGCATTGTCCCTTCACAAAGATAATCACACATCAACCACATCAATACATTGAATAAAACCATAATTACCAAATAGGGGTTAGAACCATCATAACCTCATAACTCGTATAGTCCATATATGAATGTCAATGCATATAATCCATCCAATAGAGTAATCGAGAAAATATCATTATCCACATAAAATAATAATGACAAGTGCACACAATATGTCCATGATCCAAATAATGAGTAAAACCATAAACGTTTGTCTAGAACACCACGAGATAGTCTACACTATATCAAAATAGTCCATTGATGCACAAAAAGGAAAGGTAAATCAAGGAGGGGCACTACATATGTTGCCGTTTTCTTACTATGCATGGAGCCTATATTTTTGAGATATTGGATTTAATCTTGTGATTATGGGCCAGTATTGTTGGGTCTGGATGACCCTATCCCTGTCTAGTAATCTCAGTATATGCATTGGCAAATGGAGTATGTAAAGGAAGTGTAACGTCTCGTGAAAAAACCATTAAGAAAACAACTAACATTCTAGAAAAAGAGTGAATTATTTTTTAAAACATTAACTGAAACTCTTTTTAAATCTCAAAAGAAAAAGGTTAAGTTAATTTGCACATGTGGAAAATATCTACTAACTTTTCATCTAAGGTTTACTCAATGTGGTTACTTATCCAACCATACATCACTTAAGGAAATTAATCCAATTAAAGATGACATTTAATGCATGCATACACTTAAGAAACTTTTAATTAACTAAAATAATATGTTTAAACAAGATAAAGATTCTTACAAATACATTACATAACATAAATATTCTAATGCTACTTTTGATTATATAGAATCAATATGTTCAATAATAGAACTAGAATCCTACCATATAGTCCCATCACATATACATCAAGATTACCACATGATTATATCATAGATACATCGTTGTTACATCATAATTACATCACGTTTTTTCTCATTGCCATGAAGGCACGTACATACATAGGTTACATTTGAAGCACAAAAGTACAATGGACATATACATAAAGTCACCATTAGACTCACTGAGCTGAAAAAATCCAAGAGAGAAATTTGGAACAAAAGAGAAGCCAATCCACAAAAGACCAGTACAAAATCCCCGATGGAAAAAGGCATTACCACTCGACCATGTGGACCAAAAGGACCACCCCTCCATGCTAGGAGATAGACATAAGGCCCTCAAGCATACAACCAAAAGGGTGAACAAAACATGGTCAAAAATTACTTCCACCAGTTAAGGCACAAATATGGTACACATAGACAAAGCTTTTACAGGACTACTCCAAAGGTTAGAAACATCGAGACAGGACTCTAGTGCTCACAAGGGGAGAGTGTCATCGCATAGCTTGATATGGGTTATCCTGGCAGGTCTCCATAGGTCTCGACCCCCCTCCTGGGTTATCTTGGCAACCTCTCCCAACCCCCTGACCCCCATTCAAAATGCAAAATCAACATACCTTTTAGGAGGACAAGGTAGTCGATCATGTCATTCTAGGCCTTCCCATTACATTCTGAGTCTAAATAAGCACTCAACCATGAACGAGGCACACTTAATCTTGTCTAATGTGTTAAACTACCCAACCCCCTAATTCATGTTATCACTTATTAATCTCTACTTCCAATGGGTTATCCTGGCAGCCACTTTGAGCCCTGACCCCCACTTGGAAGCCACTCCCCCTTTTGACACAACAAAATCAAAACCAATATCATCATAAAATAGTCTCATGAATCTCATAAAAAAATAAGAAGCACCATAGTACCAAATAAAGAGTTCCAACCAAGTCTGGAATTACAAAGCATCTTAACCACATGAACATCAATTTCCAAAGCTTCCAAAAGAGCACAACATGGCTCAATCCCATAAGAAGAGTAAAGCTATGATATCAAGAGACTAATAAGCCCCAAAGCCAATCATAAATAAAATGCACAAAATTAAGAACATAACAATATCAATAAAGACAAATCTTAAAGACCAACCTCTGGGGTCTCAAGGTCATACAACCAAGACAACAAGAAAAATGCAAAACCATGACACCAGTTGATTTAGGTTCTAACAACATAAAAAGTCAAGAGTTTGGTTTAATGAAACATCAAAACAATACCCAAGTCAAAGATATTGACATCAGGACATAATATAACTTTGACCAATAGACTTCTCAAATAACTCTAATAGAAATACCACCATTTCGAGACAATTACAAAACAATGACTATTAAAAGACAATTCATGTTTATAGATCCACTAAAGGGAAAAGACGAGTACTATCATATACACAACATAACCATAGCATCATCATTAATACAAATCTATTTTTATTAAAACTATAAGTTTTCTTTAATATAACACTTAAAAACCAATAGAGTGCACATTCCCATTTTGGAACTATATTTCAATAATTTCCCCCCAACAGACGATTTTACAAAAAAAACATTCAATATTTAAAAATTACAACTTAATAATTGACGAAGAAGAGGCATACATTTTAACCAAAATAAACATATATATATATATATATATATATATATATATATCTAAATAATCCCCCAACATAAGCATCCAAAAGTATATAATTAAATAATAAACCAAAACAAAAATTTATAATTAAATTTAGCATAAAAAAATCATTAATCAATATCCACAATTAAAATTTTCACAAAACCAAAACAATAAATTTGATTTCAAATTGAAATCTCCAAACCTCAAATTTAACAATGAATTAATATCAACAAGAAGGCAAATTTATAAATATATTTGCAAATAAAATTCATCAGACATCAGGTTTGAAAATAAAAATAAAAACATAATGAAATGGACAAGTAAAACAAAAAATTCCGACACAACCACAATAATAATTTTATAATTAAAACCTTGTTGCCTGATTCAATAGAAATTTATAAGAAAAATTCTCCAGAAGCCCAAATAAGAACAACCTTTCCTAAAATAAAACAAACCAAATTTTTTTTTTTCTTGCAAAATAATCAAATGATACCACATAGACATAAAAGGGATTTAAATCCCTACTTCAAATCGCAATCCCAGAAGAAACATGCAAAGGCACGTTTGACTCCCAAAATCCACAACTTTGCAATCCAGAAATCTAGAAATTCGGCGATTCACGGGTCAACACAAACCACCAATAATTCCCGAAAATCCTTCCAACCCTTCTCCGTACATTTTTTTCCAAGAGATTTTTCCCCAAAACGAAAAACCAAAAAAATAAGAACAACCCCCCTTTTTGGAAATTTTCCAGAATTGTATAAATTATTTCCTCCCAATTTCTTCATGGGAAAATGGAAATTTCCCCCAAAAAACATAACTCCACAATAGTTCCCAAAATAACATTTCTAAACATTTAATCAGTTTAATATAAATTTCATAAAATTTATTCCAACGGTTAAATAACAACTTAATTTATAAAACAATAAAACTTATTTTAATTTATTGAAACAACCTCTAATATTAATTACTTTATTTAAAAGCATTAATATTAAGTTTATTAATAATATAAAGGTATTATTACTTCAATACATTTATGTATATATATATATATATATAAACTCACACACACACACACACACACACACATACATCTATATATATATACATCTATATATATATATATACATATATATGTATATACATCTATATATATATACATACATATGTATATATATATGTATATACATCTATATATATATACATACATACATATACATATATATATATAGATACATATATATATACATATATATATATAGATACATATATATATACATATATATATATATACATACATACATATATATATATATATATATATATATGTATGTATGTATGTATGTATATATATGTGTATATGTATGTATATGTATATATACATATATATATGTGTGTGTGTGTGTATGTATATATATGTGTGTATGTATGTATATATACATACATACACACATATGTGTATATATATGTGTATGTATATATATATACATATATATATGTATGTATGTATGTATGTATGTATATATTATATTAATTACTCCCAAGTACAAATAATTAAATAAATTACTCTCAAAATAAACAAAACATAATAATAAATCAATAATTAAAAACTACCAATACAACACACATTAAACCCAAAATCAATAGCTAAACAAACACATACAACATACCAGAGACATCGAACAATTGCCTATGTGGCATTTCGACAAGATTGACAAAAAGACAGGAGGCATTGCTCTAAAACCAAGCAAGGCAAGGGTGACACTAACTGGCCTTATGAGTATCTCCACAACTTCCATCGAGATAATGTAGGCACGCTCAAACCTATGAAGCCATGTGTAGTCGATGCCTTGTACCTTCAATCCCGTGTCACCGAGAAAACATACATACATATATCCAATATTTACAGGCACACTGGTGGAGGAGAGTCGTGACGTTTGGTATCTCTCTAAAGTTAGTGACAAAAGATCATCCCCTCGCACCCCATATAGACTGATACACATACATGAAAATGAGCGCATGATATATCTCTTACATCAAGTACATATTTTAGTCCATGGTCAGTACATAAGCATAAAATCTAACATCTAAACATTCATAAAGATATAATGCGTAACCAACATTTATTAAATCCAAAACATCATAGCATAGTAACATGATAAAATTCATCACAACATAGAGTATCATCTAACTATATAAACAACAAAAAAAATCAACTAGAGTCAAACTAGGTTAAATAGATTCTGATCAAGGGAGGGGCATTACATCCTCCCCCCTAGGGTTCAACTTACTCCTGGAAGTCGCAAGGTTAAGATAGGAAAACAAGAACATGTTATTCCTAATAATTTTATTAAATAATACTAAAATCATCATAACTTGCACATTTCAAACATGAAAACACTTCTTTAATATCTATATGCCCCATTAAAAGACAACTATACATCTAATACAACATCCTACACATACACTTCTTCCTACATTACTAGGGAAAGCACAACATACTCTCAAATTAAGCTCTTAAATTCAACTATAACTAATGTATCATACTACCTCTAAGGTCCATAATGCATACACATTGAATGAAGAAAGGTTTAGAGTATACATGTCATATCAATATCAACACCAAGCACCAATCATAAAGCACAATACAATCTCAATCTAAAAGAGGGAGTGTATATAATTACTTACAATCATCAAATGCCAACTTATCTCAAATAGAATTGATACAAGGATTCCCAAACACTCATCAAAACAATAAGTTTGCAGACCATTAATATCTATCTAATGCATATCACACAATCACTTAATCCAATTTACACTTCTTCCTAATACATCTTATGATCCAAATTGTTACAAATGAATTTTATCCCAGAAAATACTCTTTTATTTCCTTAAACTAACACCAATACTATTTAATTACCCAACATGCCTAGATCCACTCTCCACGATGTTCTCCCTTAAAATGCTATTAGAGGTTCAAGTGAACATGATAGAAACAACACTAAACACATAACTAGGACTAGCTTAATCAAACATTCAGAATGACTTCCAAAAATAACAAAAGAGAATATTCCAGGAAGTAAAATCGTCAAGTTCAACATTAAATAATGGAAAATGTCGGCAATTACGACAACCAACAACACCAAAAACATGACAAGTGTCATAATTAAATGGAGAGAAAAGAGAATTTAATGGTCACTCCGTCCATAATAAATTTCAAGAGAACAATGCTAGCCCCATTATCACAAAACATGATTCATAAAAAAGTCAAAACAAACACTGTCACAACAAAAATCTCAAAATGAGGTGACCATTTTCAGCCACACCATAGGGAGTAACCGCTACACAACACCCAAGTTCACACGTCCTGAGTGTGTTAGATAATGAATAATAGACACCTTAGGCTATTAGATTAACTACATTTCTTTTAATACCATGTAATCTTTTATACACATGAAAGTTCATATAATTATCCTTTATGCAAGAAAACATATGCAAGAGAGGGAAAGATATAGTATTTCCCACATATAGAGAACACACTCAATACATAACTGAAATTCTTCATGCTATCACAATTACAAGTAATCACAAACCTGATGGTACCATTTTCAAGCAACTCTTAAGCATAAACTTCTAACTACTTAATGATTTCAACTCGAATAAGGTAAGGAAGTAGCATCATTTCTAAATTTTACACTGATCAAACACAACATTCATGTACTTCTTTCTAACTACACAAATTTTTTTTACAAAGCTTAAGACTTCTATGTTTCAACATAAAACAAAATCACAACAGAATAACTTCATATCTTCTATACTCACTCTACATGAAGGGAACAACTTTATCTTTAATCAATACTTATTCTCTATCATGATCTGTCCAACAACTAAAACATATGAACCACTTATAGTATATATGCAAAGAGGTTGTTTACCTACTTACTCATTTTACTTGAAATCCTATGTGCAAAACAAACATTTTAGGTCTTTAATGCAAAAATTAATCAAACATTCCTTAATGCAAACCATATAATACTCATTATTAGGTGATTAAATACTTCTATTTAATTTCAAATACATCATTTAGTAGCATCCCTATGAGTTTTTATACCTAAATAGAGAGAAGCGGGAGAGAATTTAATAGTCAAACAATTCATACATATGCATGCAAACCAACATGGTCATACAAAGATGATTAAATTTTCCCTATGCATGTCACCTTTAGTTAATTGTACTTTATTTCACTACCCACTTAGAAGCATACAAATTGGCCTATCATGACATTTCAGAAACTTAGACATGCAACTAAAGGTCCTAATTTCCAAGATGAGATCTATACAGACAATCTTTTCTTACATACAAGACCTCATGTAAAAACACTCACTACTTCTAATTGACATAAATACATCATTAACTATCATCTTTCATTGAATATCCAGATACGAGAAGAAGAGGGAAGAGAAGACTATCAGTTAGCTAATATATGATTATGTATGCACAACTAAGATGTTCTTCATTTACACATCCTATTTTATGTAAAGTCAATTCAATATTTCAAATCCAAGTACATTATCATACTTTTCATAAAAAGTCATTCATTGAATTAATCATACAAAAATACATGATGGAATCCTTAAAGGAAACACATACAATTCCCTCCTAATCTACCCCATGATCATTTTATACACCCAAAACATCCTTCAACATTCAAGTACAAAATAGAATCTACAAGGCACACACAAGGGTCTCATAAAATCACAAACATTTCCTCACACCAAAGAGACATACATAAGCAAAGAGTTCACCTGATGTAGATAGTTTTAATTTCTAGAGAGAAGGAAAAAGAGAGAAACACATTCAATTCACTATATAAATGCACTCAATATCTTCCATGCAAATTCTTGGGATTAGTACTAAATCAATTACATGTATAACACAAGCACATCATTATACTTTTTAGGATTAAGGCAATGCATTATTCAACATAATAAGATAATCTTGAGAACACAATATTGGACAGGTGGGCATGGGCAATTTCCTCTAAATAAGAGAAATCATATACCTAAAAGATCTTAAGGGTTTCATTAATTACTAGAAATTTAAAGCCACCAAAGCAAATATCATTATATAACAAGTACTAACATCAAGAAGGTAAGGGCAAGAAATTATTGCACACGATATACTCAATTATGGTCTTTAAAAGAATGCACAATGAAAGAGCATGAAATATTTAAGGGTTTTTCAAGGTCCTATACATCAATCTCTAACATAAATCCAGAAGAACAAGCACATTCTAGAAAGACTATACACACCATACCAAACCAAAGTCACAACCTTAACCAGAGATCCCAGTGTTTGCAACCTGGGCTCTGATAACAAGTGTAATGCCCCATCAAAAAACCCTAGGGAAAACAACTAACATTCTAGAAAAAGAGAATTATTTTTTAAAACATTAACTGAAACTCTTTTTAAACGTCAAAATAAAAAGGTTAAGTTAATTTTTACATGCGGAAAACATCTACTAACTTTTCCTCTAAGGTTTACTCAATGTGGTTACTTATCCAACCATACATAACTTAAGGAGATTAATCCAATTAAAGATGACATTTAATGCATACATGCACATAAGAAACTTTTAATTAACTAAAATAATATGTTTAAACAAGATAAATATTCTTACAAATACATTACATAACATAAATATTCTAAAACCAATGCTACCTTTGATTATATAGAATCAATGTGTTCAATAACAAAATTAGAATCCTACCATCTAGTCCCATCACATTTACATCAAGATTACCACATTATTATATCATAGATACATCATTATTACATCATAATTATATCACGTTTACGGGTTGGGAGAGGTTGCGAGGATAACCCAGGATGGGGGCTGGGACTTATGGAGACCTGCCAGGATAACCCATATCAAGCTATGCAATGAAACTCTCCCCTTGTGAGCACTAGAGTCTTGTCTTGATGTTTGTAACCTCTAGAGTAGTCCTATAAAAGCTTTGTCTATGTGTACGTTGTTTGTGCCTTAACTGGTGGAAGTATGTTTTGACCATGTTTTGTTCACCCTTTTGTTTGTATGCTTGAGGGCCTTATGTGTATCTCCTAGCATGGAGGGGTGGTCCTTTTGGTCCACATGGTCAGGTGGTAGTGCCTTTTTCCATTAGGGATTTTGTATCGGTCTTGTGTGGATTGGCTTCACTTTTGTTCTAGATTGCTCTCTTGGATTTCGTCAGCTCAGTGAGTCAGATGGCGACTTTATGTATATGTCCATTATACTTTTGTGCTTCAAATGTAACCTATGTATGTATGCACCTTCATGTAAATGAGGTAAAAATGATGTAATTATGATGCAACAATGATGTATCTATGATATAATCATGTGGTAATCTTGATGTATATGTGATGGGACTAGATGGTAGGATTCTATTTCTGTTATTGAACACATTGATTCTATATAATCAAAGGTAGCGTTGGTTTTAAAATATTTATGTTATGTAATGTATTTGCAAGAATCTTTATCATGTTTAAACATATTATTTTGATTAATTAAAAGTTTATTAAGTGAATGTATGCATTGAATGCCATCTTTAATTGGATTAATTTCCTTAAGTGATGTATGGTTGGATAAGTAACCATGTTGAGTAAACCTTAGAGGAAAAGTTAGTAGATGTTTTCTGCATGTGCAAATTAACTTAACCTTTTTCTTTTGAGGTTTAAAAAGAGTTTCAGTTAATGTTTTAAAAAATAATTCACTCTTTTTCTAGAATGCTAGTTGTTTTCCCTAGGGTTTCTTGACGGGGCGTTATAGGAAGCGTGTACAAATATTGTGGAGGCCAACATGAGCATATTGATAATGTGTTGGGCTTGGTCAGAAGCATATGTAGTAGCATAAGTAGTTGTGTGAGTGAAGGTGTATATGATATGTGAAAGGAAGTTGGCAGTGGTGTGTGTAGTGTGAGTTGAAGACAACAAAGGTAAATAGTGTTGCAGTAGTATAGTAGTCCTTTACTGGACCTATTGTAGGATAGTTGTACAAAGATATCTAATCAGATATGCTGTAGATTTTTTGATTTGTAATTTGAGCTTAAACCTGAAACTGATCCCATGCATTTGGAGATGCAAACCTTCTTAGTTAAACCCTTTTAGTTGTAGTGAGCATTTTAGTAGTTAGCCATCTCTTTGTATATCTACAATGAGCAGTCCGATAGTGAGCCGTTTTTGTAATCTGGTAGTGAGCCTCTTGGAAATGAGCCACCCCTTTGTAAACACAATTATAACTTGTTATATTCTCCCAAGAGAACAATTTTTGTGGTTTTTCCCATTTGGGTTTTCCATGTATAAAATTTGGTGTTCATCTTGTGGTAGTGTTCCTCATGTTTATTTTGCATTAATTACTTTATATTAGTCAAGTTTGTTTCAAATTTTTGTGGACAATTATAATTGGTGAAAAGTTTTGTTTAATCCAAGTGGGAATGTATTTCAGTGCTTTCAACCTAAGTTAGTATTTTGGTGCTTTCAACCTAATGGCATCGGAGCTTGGGTCCCTTGCTAGGAAATATTAACCGCTTGAGGGAGATCAGTGTTTGTTGAAGTCATGGTGTCTATATGCTTGGCATAATATTTTTAGATGAATGAAGATTTGAAGACAACTCTTGAAGATTTGGAAAGTGTTGAATCAGAGAATGAAGAATTCAAGGAGAATGTGAAGATAGCAAATGAATGTGTGCAGAAGCTGAGAGAGAAAATCCAGAAGTTCAAATTGAGACACAAGGAAGTTAACAATTAGTTGAAAGGGGCGAATGAGTCTATTGAAAATTTGTTGCAAAATATTGAGGAAAAGGACAAGACACAACAACTCCTAAAAGAGACAATTAAGCATAAGTCTAGAGAATGTGAAAAGCTTGAACAAGAGGTGAAGAATATGAAGGTAGAGAATAAGTTCCTTGACAGTAGTAAGCTCCTGGAAGATTTTATCAGCATGCAACAAGTTAACTCAAACAAAACTGGACTTGGCTTCCAACCCAGTATGTGCCCAGATCAGAATGATAGAAAGGAAAACAAAGAAGTCAAAGCTGAAGTAGAGAAGATGTCAGAAGATGAGAATATATCTTGGAATTAGAAATCAAATGCAAAATTCCACTAGTCCAACAACCTAATGCACAAATGTACCCATCTTTTAATGGCTTGTTTTAAATGCAATAAATTTGGACACAAGGCAATAAGCTATAGAAGCATTTAGTGTTATCATTGCAAGATGTTTGGATATAAAGCAAGTGTCCATAGAAAATCAGAATTGTAATTTGATTGTTGCAAATAAGAAGAGTTGCAACTTTCATGGTTGCTGTTACATTTGCAATAACTATGGACATAAGGCTAGTCAATGCAGATATAGATCACATCCGACAAGATCTAAGAGGAAGATTGTTAGTTGTTTCAAATGAAAGCAGATTGGACATTATGCTAACCATTACAGGAATTAAAATGTGGAGAAATCTTCTTAGAAGAATTGTGAATCAAAGAAGAAAGAAACTTTGGTATGGAGAAAGAAGAGTGAGAACAAAGGAAGTGAGCTCGATGTAATGGAATTTGGTGCAAGCACCTCTTTGTCCAGTAATAGAGTCTAGATTGGGTCAAGGGGAGTTTTGATCTAAAAGAAAAATCTTCTATCCTCCCCATCTGAGTGGATCATGTCACTAATATGGCATGACTATGCTTGAGTGGTATCGAGTATTCAAAGGATTTTTTCTTACATCATTGACAAGACAGTTCTTGGTGGCAAAACCCTAATGAAGTATCTTTAGCAAGATAAGTATCAATTTCTTGAGTTCATTTCTTTCATATTGATCATTTGTGTTTGAGTATATCACAAATAGTAGAACAGTAGAAGAGTGAGCAATGAAAGATATCAAGGGAGGAAATTGATCGGCGGATAATCTAGCAACAAGGAATTTCAAATTATGGACAAGGTGCTCCTGAATGAGTTTAGCCCAGAGAAGATCACAGTTGTTGAAGCTGGTTTGAATAATGATGAATTGTAGAGGGTCAATGGTTTAAAAGGAAAAGGTATAAATCTTTAGACCAAATTCCCTTGGTTCGAGAATGTAGAGGTTATCAAGGTAATTCTTAGTTGTGTGTGAGATAATTGCAACATGTTGGATAAACCCTATCCGATCATGAAGGAAATCATTTCTATGATCACCGACTTGTGAGATAATGTAGAAGTTCTGACAAAGAAGTTGATTTTGAACAGAGACGTGGATGTCCAAACAAACGTGAAGGGTGATCAGAAAACTCTAATCATTAACATAATCATCAACCCTATGACGAGGTATGTTGCCTATGGCATCTCTTATAAAATGTATTTTAGAAATAGGGAAGGTACCACCTTGGCAATTGTAGTATATATGGCACATATGTTTGTGATGGAGAACAAATCATTCGATTTGTGTGAATTGTTGAAAGAATTATTGTTAGAGAACATTAAGATGGTAAAAGAGAAGAATTATGCTTTCCAGTTTAGGTCGGTGCTTGTAAGTTTGGCTATGTACTATTTGGAATCCCTTCTAGCAAAAGATAATGTCATATGGGAGTTTGGTGTTCCTATTGCAAGACAAATATTTTGATAATCAAATAGTTTGGCTAACAAAAAGGAAGTTTGCAATGACTATTTCAAGTCATTTGTGGAGATGTGGAGTGTTGGCCCAAGGTCTATGTCTTTCTCTTCTAGTTCTGAAGATTCATCCTCTAGAAAGAAGAAAAGAAAACAATCTATTCCTATTAGTATTTCTGAGCCAAAGAGTAGCAAGGTCTAAGTATGTCATGGTGATTGATGATCCAAAATCTCCTACAACTAGAGGAATTTTGGAAGTTGAAGAGCAGGAAGCTGTAGAATCAGATGTTGATTCTAAATTGCTGAAATTGGTTGATAGTATAGATGTAATCAAGAAAATTGGTGTGAAATGGCTGACTTCAGTCAAGTTAGATAGAATTGAGAGTATTCTAGTGAAGTATTTAATTTAGAAAAGCTTGAGACCTAAAGATATCAGTAATCTGCTCTCAAAATCTTTGAATGAGGTTCTGAAAGAAAGAATATCTGAGCAGTTAGTTGAAGGAAAAGGCCTAGATATTTAAAATTGATGAATGAATGTAAGAACTTGTCAACATGTATTGAGGAGTTGAGAGACTGTATCCATGGTGCTAGCAGAGTCTACAGATATTGTATCTCTTGGTCGATAGTTACAGTGAAGCACAAAGGTAAGATTGATGCTATTAAAGATGAACTGACAAGTTTAGGCAACTCTTTTGATTTTTTGAGTGATAAGGATGGTGAGAAAAGGAAAAGAGTTGATTCTCTTCAAGCTAAGCTCCTTCTGCTACAAAGGCAAAAATAAGACTTTGTGAACATGTTTTGGAAAGTTATAAGATTGTTGAAGCTAAGCTAGAGCACTTTTCAGCATTGCTTGAGAATGCAGTTGAGTATGAGTAGAATCCAACTACTCCAGATAATTTTTCAAATTCAATTGATCTGTTGGTTGAGTGTAGAAGTATTTCAGTGAGTATCAAACTAGCTATACATTCTTGGGAAGTTTTTCTAGATATAAACGAAAAATAAAAACTTATATTTCCGAAGAAGAGCAACTGAAAGTTTTGGTGTGATATTTAAGTTTTGACATTTTTAGGTGTATATATTGATGAGTCCTAGTTTTATGTTTCTTTTATACACAATTTTCCATCTTTAAGGGTTTTTATATTTGCTGATGGACTTCATGAACATACTTTAACCGACCTTATATGCTTGTTTTGATAAGTCTTATTACGTATAGTTGAAACCTTTATTCTGACAGAAACATGAACTTTACAAATGAAATTATGAGCATTTACTATTTTTATGTGTGACTAGTGAATGTGTTCAAAATGAATGGTCATGATGTGTGGATAGAATTCTTGCTCTAACCTTTGTGTGGCAGCTGCATGGAACAATATTTATGAAGGAACATGGTCTCGTTTATAGCAACAGGGTAACATGGACAAAGGATGGACAACAGGGCAAGAAGAGTTCAAAGATCTGTTGTGGACTTGGTCACTACTATCCCTACTCATTAAGGAGTCTGTAGACTAATCGTGATATGTTAATAAAGACTATTAGTTGTCATGAAGGATGTTAGAGAGAATAGAGGGAAAATCTACAAATGTTCACAGAAGGACAAGAGTCTTGATTATCTTAGCTTTCCTAGATTTTATGAGTTTTAAATAAAGCTTCCACCTAGATAGTGGGAAGTGGAGTGAATGTTATGGGATTTGTTGTTAGGGATGAATGTTATAAATCCTTTACACATTCTTGTGTTAGTTAGATCTTAATCTTGTATTGAGTAATGTTATGTTGTCTAGTTTATTTATAAATAAAGAAAGTATCTATTTTCTAAGTCAATATAGTGTTCAGATATGGTTGTGGGCTTAATCAGTTAATTTATGTTGTAGTTCTCATCTCAGGAGACTCATCCAAGGGGGGCCACTTGGTGAGGATTTTGTATGGTTGTCCTTTGTGCACTTTATTCTTCAAGTTACTTAATTTTGTTTCATTTGCTTGCTCGTTGTCTATTCCTACAACCATAGTCTATAACTTTGTGACTGTTCCTGCAACCACAACGGGGCATAATAGTTATTTATGTACAAGTTGAAGAATTGGTATTTTGTTAGCATAAATTAATACTATCTTTAAAGTTGTGATTCCAAGCAATTTTCTTTTCTGTAAATGGTTGTTTAGTCACGTTCAATTTCCTAAAAGTAGGATAGACTTGTTCTTGGATATTCTTAGTGCATATACTTTGCAGTCCCATTTCAAGTTACACATCCTCGGATTGATAGATAAATGACCTAGAAGAATGGAATTCAGATAGCTTCTCAATAGAAACTTGTGTCTCTAGCTTGAGTACCTAGCTGTGTGTGATAACCATATTTTTGCATCCACATATATCCTTTCTTTCCTTCTTTCTTTTTGGCATCGTTTGTCCTTGATGTCAAAAGGGGGAGAAAAGAACATAATTTTAAGGAATGTTTATTTGAAGAATTGCATGAGTAAGAGGGAGTTGTACAGTTGTGTTTTGAATATGTTTTGTCATCAGTGACAAAGGGGGAGATTGTTAGACTTGTGTTAATAATGTTGTCATTGATGTCAAACCATCCATTCGATTTGGACTAGATAGTGTATGAGGACTAAACATTAGTCTGGATGTTATGGATGCTATGGTTGTTGTTGTATGGACAATATATGAGGCATGAACATCAGTCTGGATTTTATAGTTGTTATTGTATGTGAGGATTGTATGCAATCAGTATGGTTGTGTAGTTCATATGTTGTGGTTTTGGTTAGAAGTTATTATGCAACATGGACAATCCCAGATAATAACTTTATAGGTTTCATTGAGTTCTCATTGATCCCTATATTAGTTATGTGTCTTGGTGTTAGCAATTTTGATAATTATCAGAAGTATCTCTTCTAGTTATGTGTTGCGATTTTCTTCGTATGTATGGAGCCTACATTTTGGAGATATTGGGCTTGATCTCATGATTATGGGTCGGTATTATTGGGTCTGGATGATCCTATCCCTTTTCCGTAATCTCAGTATATGCATTGGAAATTAGAGTATGTAAAGGAAGAATGTAGAAGTCTTGTGCAGGCCGACATGAGCATATCGATAACATGTTGGGCTTGGCTGACACACTATTTTGTATTTGTGCCCTCTAATATATATATATATATATACACACACACACATGTAGTAGCATAACAGATAAGGAGAAACATATATAGTAGCAGAAGTAGTTACATGAGTGAAGGTGTATGTGATATGCGAAAGGAAGTTGGCAGCAGTGTGTGTAGTGTGAGTTGCAGACAACAAAGGCAAACAATGTTGTAGTAGTGCAATAGTCCTTTATTGGACCTCTTGCACGATAGTTGTGCAAAGATCTCTATCCAGATCTGCTATAGAGTTTGTGATTTGTAATTTGAGCTTAAACTTGGAACTAATCCTTTAGACACCTAAAATTGTCATGTCTAATTAAATAAATATTTTATTTATTTAATTACTTTAGCCTAACTCTTCTATTAATTGAATAAATCTTTATTTATTTAATTAATTCATTTATCCTCTTCTAGCCTTATTTCTCATTTAAATAAATACATTTATTTATTTAAATTATCCTTTTCCTAAATTAAATAAATATTTTATTTATTTAATTGATTCCACTTCCTCTATAAATTAAATAAATCTTTATTTATTTAATTAATTCATTAGCCTTTTCTACCCATGATACATGTCATTCATCTCTTAATTCCTACACTACCTACCCCTTTCGTTATTTTCTTATTTTCTTTACCTACCCTTTAATCATAGCCGACCATTTATCTTTTACACCTCTCAATCTTATCCCTCCATTTCTTATAGTGTCTTCTATATAAGGAGATGCTTCTTTCATTATCAACCCTAACTACTTGATCAATTGACTACTCGACTACACTACGCTTTCGAGCATATGCTATCCTACTTGCAACCACATTTCCGTTCTTTGTTGAGCTCTTGTGCACATATAAAATCTGAGAGCAAATATATCAAGCAAGATCAATGGAGATAGGAAGAATGGAGATTCAAACCCTATTAGACATGTGATGGTATAATCTTTGTGATTTCATTTGATTTGCATTGTCTTAGGTAATCTTCATATGTTATGGTGGATCTTTGTTATTAATAGGCTAGGATTTTGTGAGTGAATTCATTTAGTCTTTCATCATTGTTGTTATCCATTTTCACTATAAACATTTTGGCATGCCCCATGGGACATGGATTTTTGTTAGATCTGTATTTTTTGCAGGTTTTTCTAACCCTATATTGTTGTTTTGTAAAACAATTTGGAGAATAAACTTGTGTAGCTAGGGTTTTGGACACAAAATCAAGATCTTAGAGAGATTTGATCATATCTCACAAACGGCTTGGAAATTTTGCACCAAATTTTTTTTGCAAGTTGAAAACAGTATCAGGAGCTCTCAAAGAAAAATTCAGATCTATTGGAGCATATTTTAGTTTTCTATGAATTTTTTATGAATTTTCATAAAAAAATAATTTTGAGAGCAAATGAGAGAATGTTTTGGATTTTCTTATATTTTTGGAAATCTCTCATAATTATACATAGGATCTGTTCTTTGTGATTTTAATTTTGATGCAAAATATTTCCCTAAAAATTAGATCTTTAAAAATTAGGGTTTTTCCTTATTTTGATCGTATCTCACAAACCACTTTGAATATTGGCATCAATGTTTTTTTTCTGGTCAGGAAAATGATCAGAAGTGTTCAGTAAAATTTTTAGATTTTTTGGATCAAATTTTCACTTTATATGAGTTTTTTATGATTTTTCATAAAAAATTAATTTTGAGAGAAAATTAGTGAATTTTTTGGATTTTCTTACATTTTTGGAAATCTCTCAGAATTATACATAGGATTTGTTCTTTGTGATTTTAAATTTGATTCAAAATCATTCCTCAAAAATCAGATCTTTAAAAATTAGGGTTTTGCATTATTTTACTCATATCTCACAAACTGCTTGTATTTGTTGCAAAAAAAAATTTATGCAGGTTTGGAAGACCATCAAGACTCTCCAGTAAAAATGTTAGATTTTTGGGATTGATTTTACATTTTATATGGGTTTTTTATGATTTTTCATAAAAAATTAATTTTTGGAGCAAATTAGCAAATTTTTGAGATTTTCTTACATTTCTGGAAATCTCTTCAAATTTTACACGAGGTCTTTTTTTATGATGAATCAGATATTTGAATTGGTCAAAAAAATGCATTGTTGAAGGCCCCTATTTCATAAAGTCTGTTGGATCTAAAATTTACCTAACTTGTGTGCTTGTAGGAAGGGGTGATCATTTGAAACAATCCAAACTACTAACAAATCTTTGTTGCAGGACCTTGACAAGGATTTTATTTTGATCTTTATTGTGTGCCTTGTTTTTATAGATTATCAAACACTTCAATTGGTGCACTAAAATTGAACCAGTGTCCTTTATGTCTTGGGCAATAGGCTCTTTTTGTTTAATCTTTAGAGGGCCTGTCTCCCCGTGTGGTCATTAGGACTACTAGTGAGGAGAGAACGACCCAAGTGGTAGTAAAAGAAAAGCCATCTTCTTCCAAACCACTATAAATAACTGTATTCATGGTGAAAACTATGGATAACGTGTGTTGATTAGTTCATACCAACACTATGTCTCCCCATAAACCCGTTTGATCAAATTTATTTGATCATTTGTAGGGCGTAACCCCTACCGACTGGGAGCCTTCTGTATTTATAGAGCTGAAAGTGCCACATGTATGGCCACATGAGCGAATGCCCTTACTAGCACCTTTTTGGTTTTAGAAGCCAAAATCTTTCTAGTTGTTGGGGCAAGAGGTTGGACCTCTGGTAGTGGCCCACACACATATGGTTCTTAGTAGAGATACAAAGTTCACCACGGGGAGTTTTCATGGGGACTGATGCTTGGCTGCCCCAAGAAGTGAGTGCCAAGGGTGGAGCCAGTGGGGTCAAGCATCTAAGTTTCCACTCTGCATAACGTAACCTTGGGGGAAACTCCATGTGGGATCAACAACTATTGTCTTGGCCAGCCATAAGAATTGTGCTTGACTTATTTTGAACAATCAAACATTCAAGACCAAACATCAAAAAATGTGTCTTTTGTGTCTTCAAGTGTATGCAAAACAATTTTACATCAAACAACACACTTTTCTTTGAGTTATTTTTGAGTCTAAACACTTGCAAACATTGAGTTCTCATCAACATTGTGTCCTCTTGTCATGAAAAATAGTCAAACATTTAGATTTGGTCACAACAAAAACTTCACAAATAGGAAAAATTTATAGTCCAAAAGGTCACTTGCTTGTCCTCATCTTGCTTTGTCAACACATTACATACAACAACATTTTGCTAAGTGGTCCCTCATCAAGGTCTATCACCTTTGGGTTTCATTTGGTCTTACTTAGAGTCAAGGTCAACCTACCTCATCAAGAGAAATTATCATCTCTTTGGAAGACACACCTACTCTACTACATACATACTTGATCTTACACTTTGGACATTGCAAGTACACCTCAGATTCATTTACATTCCATCCAAACTCTTGGTCTTCCATACTCTTTCCATTTTCATCTAGTCTCACACATCTTAGTCAATACCTAGTTCATGGTTGAAACCCATTCCCAAAAATCTAGGAGAGAAGCTAAAGAGGCTTAAGAGTCCGTAAACATGAGTTCCTATGAGTATGACAATGATATCTTTTTCAATTCTGATCATACTACATTACTTGACATGGATGCCTATAGAAACATTCCAAATGTTGAGCACATGGACACTATAAACAACATTGATACACACAATGACAATATGGACAACTTTTCCATACATTCAGTAGAAGTGGAAGACTCCATCATGGATCCCCGTTTGAATCGATTGGTTGAGGAAATAATGAGGAGGGATAGACAATATTTCTTACAAATGATGGCACAAAGTGGAGCCAAGATACCTCATGATTTTGACATCTCTCAAATAATGGAAAATCGACCTTTGCAACAACCTCACTCCAACATGGATCAAAGGAGGCCTAATAGTGGAGGCAATAGAGGACCACATATGGTGCCTAAATCACCATCATCTTTGTTTCAAAAACTAGAGGTCCCACATACACATGGTCAAGCATATGATACTCACCTTCGCAGACCATTTTGGAAGTTTTATGCAGAAAAATATACTCAATCACATGCCAATGCTAAGGATCTACCACCAAAGAAATTGGATATCCAAAGGCATGATCAAAATTTGGACACAAGGAAACCCTGTGTCAAATTTGGGGGCAACACACTAGAACAAACTCATAACATTCTTGTAGAGTATGGTATACATGGACAAAGCAGATATTTCATTCCTCAACATGACTCTATACCAAGTGGTCCATATACACAACATCACTATAGACCTCCTCCATATGAACATGTGTATGATCAATATCATCCATATATGCAATATACTCCTCCTCCACCCGGTGGTTTAGGCATGGGGTATGGTCCAAGAAGTCGATCTCCACCTAAGAACAATTTGGAACAACAAATCAAGGACTTACAAAAGAAAATGGAGGACATAAATACATCGAAGCCAACTTACACAATGAGAGACATATGTCCTTATCCATTTGACAAAAGCATTCCAATGCCTCCATTTCCTACACACTTTGTGACACCTAAGTTTGATAAGTACAGAGGAAAAGGGGATCCTAAGGCACATATAAGACAGTTTTTCACAGCTTGCATTGAGGTAGCAGTAGAAGAGACATATTTGATGAGATTATTCCCACAAAGCTTAGGTGATCAAGCTATGGAATGGTTCTCCCAACTTCCACCTGGAATTAAGTCTTGGGGTGATCTAGTAGAGGAATTTATCCAACATTTCTCATACAACATAGAGACAGACATATCAGTCACTACTTTGTGCAACACCAAGCAAAAGGATGGAGAATATTTTTTATCATTTTTACAAAGATGGAGGAATCTAGCCAGCAGATGCTCTTGTGAAATTCCACAAAAACAAATGGTAGAAATGTTCACCCAAAATGTTAACAAAGACATTGGTTATGACTTAAGAAAAGCTTGTTTGTCCACCTTCAAAGACGTCATTGAAAAAGGCTTAGTGACAGAGAAGGTCCTAATTGAACAAGGAGTCATTAAGATATTCAAGGAAAACAAAGATGACTTTAAAGGAAAAGACAAGCCAAGGTTTTGGAATAAAAACAAAAACACAGTCAATGATGGTGTTGTTGATGCAAATACAATACGTCCCAAGATCATTTTTTTTTGGATCAAGCTCTACAAACAATCAGGTGAATACTCAAACAACTTCCAAAGCACGAAGGAAGTACACTCCATTGGGAGAACCACTAGAGTCAGTTTTCAAAAAGCTAGTGGCAAACAAGGTAATCACAATTCCAGATTTGCCTCCATATGAGCCAAAGGTTAAACCAAATTGGTGGAATGATGATGAGTATTGTGAATTTCATAAAAGAAAAGGACATAAAACAAGAAATTGTCATCGACTGAAGAACATCATACAAGATCTCATTGATAGAGGTGACATTGAGATTGAAGGACACTCATCCAATCAAGAACATGAGATGTTTAGGGAACCATTCCCAAAACATGACAAGGGAAAAGCTAAAGCCACAAATGACCAAACCAACAATACAAGATCATCCTATAACTATGATTCAACTATCAATCATATTTCAATGGATAATTATGTCTCTACTATTATCATCAAGGACAAAACCCCTGAGAATTCTACCCAGAGACCCAAGATCGTTTTGAAAGGAATTGGATCTTCTTCTGAACCTACCTCTAAATGTCATGTTACAACCCGTCGAGGTAAATTCACTTTGCAAGGTGCTCTAGCCAAAAACATCACTTCCTCATCAACCAAGCCTGAGTATGACCTTGTAGAATAGTTAGGGAAGACACCCACGCTCATCTCCATCCTTGAGCTCCTACACATATCCCCTGCACATAAAGCCATTCTTGATAAAATCTTGAGAGAAACTGTTGTTCCTACTGATCTAAACGTGGACCAGTTTCAAGCCATGGTGGGATATCTTTCCATTCCACACTCTCTTACATTCACAAAAGCTGATGACGCCTTTGTAAGTCAGCCATATAATGCACCATTGCACATTGAATCCTTCATATACAAACATCGAATAAAATGAGTCCTGATAGATGGAGGAAAAGGTATAAACATTTGCACATTGAGCACTATTAAACAATTGGGATATTCTGATAAAGCTATGAATTCTACAAACAAAATTACCATCAAGGCATATGATGATGAAGAGCATTCATCCAAAGGCACAGTCACCTTGCCTCTCAGAGTTGGGCTAGTTACAAAGGATGTGGTTTTTCAAGTCCTTGATTAGATCTCACATACAACATATTTCTAGGACGTCCATGGATTCATGAGATGAATGCAGTACCATCTACATATCATTGATGTATCAAGTTCCCATACAATGGAGTTGAAGTGATCATCAAAGCTGACCCAAATCCATTCATATATTGCAACAATCTATGACCTAGATCAGAAATAACAATACCGGTCAATTGAGAGGCTATTGCTTCATCAACATATGTGGATCCAGAATCCTTGAAAGCTTTTACATCAAAACAAGAAGAGATCAAAGAAAAGTTCAAGATTAAAGACATGGGATGTGGTGAGTATATCTTTCATGTTGATCAACTCCCACTATCTCCTAAGATATCTAGTTGACAAGAACAATCTATAAACAATTTGCAAGGAATTGGGTGTGAGCCACCTAGTGTTGTGGCTACTAAGTCTGAATGCAAATCTCCTGTAGTGGTGCAAGAAGCTCTTGATATCAATAGTCCTAAGAGTGGTTCTAGCAAAGAATCTATTGAGCATATCATCATCCCTCTTGAGAACTAACATAGCCTTACCATATCATCCACTCATTCCATTTTCACTCCTCTCCCAGACTTGGATCAACAAGAATCACAAAAGCCCTCACTTATTGGGGATCAAAAATCAAGCTTTGAAAAGAAAAATCTAAAAATAAAAAATAAAGAAAAGTCCTTCAGTCCAAATCAAAATCAAAAGCTATTGGACTCTACAAAAATCAAGTTCAAAGATAAAAATCCTATGAAAGAAAAAGAGAAAGAGATGATATCCCCTAATATCAAAATAACTGGGGGCAAAAGTTCTAAAATTTCAAGTAAAAAAGAATACTTGTTGATCCTAAGTCTCCATCATGCTATCCTACTTTCACTTCTTTTCACAATCATAATCCTTCATCACTCATCCACTTGTTCCACACATCCATTCTATTCTGGCAATACATCATGGACCTTTAATGGAGCTTCCTCAAGGGACTTTGTTGTCAAGGATGCCCAAACTTCTTTAGGTGACACGCATACGAGCTTGTGTAGTCCACACACTAGTAATTTTATCTCAGTTCCTTCATCAAGGAAGACAGTCACTCAAGATACACATCATTCAGTCAAAGAACATCGCAGTTACAATAACAAGGTAAAGCCTCGCACATTTGATGTGGGTGACGTAGTTCTCAAGGAAAATCCTAAAAATTAGCAGGATAGAGAGAAGAAGGGCAAGTTCAAACCAAACTGGCTTGGTCCCTACATCATCACAACATCTTATGGATCTAGTTCGTATCTGCTCTAAACCATAGAGGGTGAACCTTTTGAGGATCCTATCAATAACATGCACCTCTATAGGTTTTACACATAGCTCTTCTGAGTATCCCAATTTAAAAATACCAAAAAAAATTTAAAAAAAATAAATTTCAAAATAATAAAAAAAAAAAAAAAAATTCATAAAACATAAAAAATTGTTACTTGGTGAAAACCTGGCAAACAGGCACCTTGTGACACAAAAATAAATTGAAAAAACAGAAAAACATTTTCGTCCAACGGTGAAAACCACTTTGGTGGCGCCTTGGGCAAGTACCATGGTGAAAACCGGGTCACCAATGCCATGCGTAGAGACATTCCTCCTCCCTCCTTCAGGATTCCATTTCATCATTCACTTTGCACACACTTACGACCTATTCATCCACAATAAAACTTACCCATTCCCATCATGGCTTGTTATTGATCTACCCAAGATTGGTTAGCCATTCATAATAAACCTCCCTTTTCACCCCTTTCCATCCATAATAAATCAACTCCTATCTATGGCTAAGGCAAATCCTACGTCTCGTAATGGGTGTGGAACTAAGAGCATCACACATTGTAAGGAGTACAATTTCTTCCAGTTTCCTTCGGTCTATTCGCGCACAATCTGTAATAAAGCAACACTTGCATTGCCAATCCGCAATAAATTTTCATCTTCTCCACAATAAAGTATCAGTTTCATGGATTCAACCAGTATCAGATGAGACACAGCAGCAACAATGGACTTCAACAAAATCAAATCTTTCAATAGACTCAGACAACATATGGTTCAATGCTATCTATCCTTTTTGTGAAAGTAAACATTGTGACCACAATCAAATAAGACTTATACAAGTGACAAGAGACATTAAACTTGAGGACTATAGTGGATGTTGGTGTCAAGTCTTGGTTTTATTTTGATTTTTATCTTTTGGTGACATGTCTTTTAGCTTTTCCGGGATGTCTTTGACTAGAGATTCTATCTCCAGGATGTCTTTGACTAGAAAGGCGAGGATGGGGTATCGTCACCTATTTTTATTTGCTGTCTGTGAATTGTCTCTTAGTAATGCTATGACTTGTCCAAGGATATGAGGACACTATGAGTCTAGTGTGAACTGGGACATTCCTTGTTTGTGACTGTCTTATCTCCATGCAAACAGGTACAATGACTTTCTGGGTCGAACATATGCCTCAATTGTCATAACCTATTTTGCCATAATAAAGCTCAATGATGATAACACACAAGAAGCTCTTTCACTTTCATATCTTCTATCTTCCATCCCCATTTCTTGATTGACCTCCATAGTCCTTCTTGAGTCCGTGTAGCCTGCTATCACATGACTGAGTATAATGACACGCCAAAAACATTTGCATTTCATGTAGTTGCACCTGCATTATCACATGTTAGCATTTCATACATACATATAGATATCACAATTGCATCACATCCTGCACACAACACATGTTAGCACATTTTACATTCTCATCATGTATATAGTCATTTGCATTATCATATTCATCCACATTTCATACATTCACATTTGCATTAGCATAACATATTCAAAACATAAAAGAACAAAAATATTGCATTTCATTATGTACATATTTGCATCCATATCATAAGCATCACATAGCACATACATCATAAAGCATCTCATCACATAGGTATGCATACATATAGCTGCCGCAAAGAGGTATCATCTCATATATATAATCATAAGTGTCATGATACAATGATGTCAAAATACATATGGCCACAACCAATCCTCATGTCGCCCTATCCAGACAGAGGAACCCACTGATAACTCCTGCCAATACTACTTGTAGTGCCAATTCAGTCTATGTCATCGTGTCCCACGCCACATGTCCAGCCCTCATCTCCAATCCTAGATCCTCGAACACTAGTCTCAGTGCATTCTTGTCTCCATATCGATCGTAAGGTACCAACTCCCCATCGATCGGTATCCTCAGTATCCTATAAACATCCTCTAAGGTGACTATTATCTCACCCATTGACAAATGGAAAGTGCAAGTCTCTGAGTGCCATCTCTTAGTTAATGCAGTCAGCAATCCCATGTTCGCCTAAAACTTAGGCACATATAGAATATGGCACAAGCCCATAACCTCAATCATAAACCCATACCCTCAATCATGGCTCTGTCCTCAAATGTCAGCTGTGGTCATAACCTCTAAGTTGATGGGAATCTCTCCCATGACTCCAGCATAGGTAGGTACTCCTGCAATCAAGCAAATCAATCATGTCAGTCAAAGTGGCATTCACTGTTCATCACAAAATGCTGCTTATTATCCTAGTGCGTATATCTAACATATGATACTCTATCAAAGTGACACTCACTGTTCATCACAAAGTGTTGCTTATATCCTAGTGACACTCACTGTTCATCACAAAGTGTTGCTATTTATCCTAGTGGTACTCACTATTCATCACAAAGTGCTGCTCATAATTGAACTCCCTGTTCATCACAAAGTGCTGCTTACATTTGCACTCACTGTTCATCACAAAGTGCTGCTCTTTTTTTAGTACTCCCTATTCATCACAAAGTACTTTGTCTTGGTACCCCCTGTTCATCACAAAGTGCCTCAATCTATCTTATCCTAGGGCCTCTGCTTGAGTGTATCCTCTTGAGTAGTTTCCTAATTGGCAACGTATGTTATATCACATAATTGTCAATCCTAGCCCTATCTATTATCCTAGTCTTCCCTAGAGGGCCTACTTGAGTGAATCCTCTTAGTAGCTTATCTAATTGACTGCATATGTTCATCACAAAACTGTCGATTCAGCCATGAAGACATATTACCATAGCTAGCATGCATTTATGACAACAATTAATGTGACAAAGTACAAGGAGGTTTTGTGATACTTACCGGCTCTCCTGCATCTGCTAGCCTCTGAAATCAGTGAACGCGATCGAATCTATGCACCAATGTCATCACTACTAACTGTTGCTGCTCTATTCTCTCTCTGCACTCTGATCTCTTGGATGTGTGGATGACAATGAGGATGTATTAAACTTGTGGTCTATTTTATAGACTACCCTATCCCTATCCCTCATCTCCTGAGTCAGTCTTTATTATCCTGTGACTCTGTCACTCCATCCTATCTTGTCAGTCCATTCTAGTCTTTCTTTCTTATCGAGAGACTGTCTGCAATCTTTCCAGACATTTTCATCCAATCTCTTGAGGGGGAATATCATTCCCATCTTGGGGCAACTTTGTATCAGTTCATATTATCTTCTTTGAAACAACGCGACAAGCTGCATTGTCTCAAAGAGGGGCAAAATGTAGACACCTAAAATTGTCATGTCTAATTAAATAAATATTTTATTTATTTAATTATTTTAGCCTAACTCTTCTATTAATTGAATAAATCTTTATTTATTTAATTAATTCATTAGCCTTTTCTACCCATGACACATGTCATTCATCTCTTAATTCCTACACTACCTACCCCTTTCATTATTTTCTTATTTTCTTTACCTACCCTTTAATCATAGCTGACCATTTATCTTTTACACTTCTCAATCTTATCCCTCCATTTCTTATAGTGTCTTCTATATAAGGAGATGCTTCCTTCATTATCAACCCTAACTACTTGATCAATTGACTACTTGACTACATTGCGCTTTCGAACATATGCGATCCTACTTGCAACCACATTTCCATTCTTTGTTGAGCTCTTGTGCACATATAAAATCTGAGAGCAAATATATCAAGCAAGATCAATGGAGATAGGAAGAATGGAGATTCAAACCCAATTAGACATGTGATGGTATAATCTTTGTGATTTCATTTGATTTGCATTGTCTTAGGTAATCTTCATATGTTATGGTGGATCTTTATTATTGTTAGGCTAGGGTTTTGTGGTTGAACTCATTTAGTCTTTCAATGTTGTTGTATCCATTTTCACCATATACAGATCCCATGCATTCAGAGATGCAAACCTTATCAGTTCAACCCTTTTATTTGCAGTGAGCATTTCAGAAATTAACCATCTCTTTGTAAATCTGCAGTGAACAGTTTAATAGTGAGCCATTTTTGTAATCTGGCAGTGAGCCACTCAATAGTGAGCCAACCCTGTGTAAACAAAATTATAACTAGTTATATTCTATTGAGAGTTAACACTCTCTATGGTTTTTCCCATTTGGGTTTTCCATGTATAAAATCCAATGTTCATCTTGTGGTAGTGTCTTCATGTTTATTCTGCATTAACTGCTTTATATCGGTCCAGTTTGTTTGATATTTTTATGGACAATTATGATTGGTGAAAATTTTTCTTTGATCTATGGGAATATTGATTCACCCCCCCTCTCAGTATTCTGATTCTCTCAACCTAATCGACAATACTTTCATTAATTCTATATATTTGCGAGAGCACAATTCGCGAGAGAAAGATTTTGCACTAGGAGCATTCTATATCAACACTATGTCTTTTCAAAACAAAATTTCAAAACCCCCTACAAAATGACCCTTAATTTTGTTTTATAGATAAATAAGGGAGCAATAAATCTTCAGGCCGAATTGCCACTTGTCACATTTTCAAACCAATCGAATATGCCAAAGGCATCATTTAAGACTCAAAATTATAGTGCCTAGAAAATGAAATAACAATATCAAGTTGATTAACCTCTTTGTTGGATTCCAAGAACACTGAGAGGGGGGGTGAATCAGTGTTCTACTGGTAAATAAATTATGAACTTATTGCTTTTAAACCGATGAACAAAAAATAAAATTAAAGTGCATAAACCAAACAACACATAAATCAAAAATACCATAACACCAATATTTATACATGGAAAACTCTATAAAGGGAAAAACCATGGTGGGGCTGATACCCACAATATCTATATACTTGATCAAGGTATACAAATATTACATAGAGGGGATTGCACATGCAATCAGGCTCACCGCCTAGAGCTCACTACTCAAACATAAGTCTCACTGACTTACACAACATTACATAATGATTTCATACAGAAGTGAAGTTATATAATGCATCTCACCATGCTGGATGAGTTTCGGTTTAAGCTTTGTCAAGCTCCTCTGAACCGGTTTTCTAAAAACCTCTTTTGTTCTATTCTGCACTGCTAGTTAGGATTGTGCACGTGTAACTGTTCACAAAAGCTAAAACTCGCTAACAAAATTGCATACCATCAATCACAAACTGATTCACATCATAAATCACATAACCGCTAATATGAATTCCATCACTAAATGATATCCCTTAAATACCCTTGTAACTTGTTAAACTTGTTGGCCTCAATATGAAATAAAATAAACTTGTCGGCTTTCAGATCACAAAGTATGATATGAATTATCAAGATGATCATATCTGATGTCGGCCTGCACATGACCATAAATTCCACAAGTTATTTTACCAGGGTCCCAAAATACCTTAACTGGGTTCTATACGTAAACGGGTCCCAAATATACATTACCGGTACCAAGACTAACCAGTTAACAAGAATAAACAAAACTATGTGTATAGCGGTTGGCCAAATCTATGTAAAATAATAAGACAATGAATCTGGATGAGAAATACCAACACCTGAAGATGATTGCCATCAATGACAACACTAAATGTAATTCACCTTACCAGATGAGTGTCAATTACCAACAATCTCCCCCTTTGGCATTAATGGCAACACTCATATGAAAAATGATATCATCTCTGAATCTGCTTCCCCTTACCTATATATCCATTTTTTAAAATACATCTACTGTACACCCCCTTTGATATACATCCATTTTTCACTATACTCATACCCTTTTGACATCAATGACAAAGTGGGAAGGCCACAAAAAAATGTTGTACAGTTATATACATAACGGTTCCTATACATGCTTCAAAATGTGAATATATAAAGTCTTAAAAAATGAGAAGTATATGTCCCAACCCTTCTTGAGAGAATTAAGAATGGAGGTGAATCCATTCAAGAGACTAGCATGATATTCTATGGCCTAGGATTCAGTGGGATCATCCTGCTGCATGTTAGATATACACTTTGTCTTGTGAAATAGCAGGTTATCAAGTCGGGGACCAATAAAATTCATGAGCTCTATAGCTCTCATTATTATGTTATCCCTTTCCTTCTCTAATCTCAAAATATGATCCAAAACTGGACCATCTAAAGAACTTGTTAAATTTACTGTCAGATTATAGGAGTTTGAAATCTGGAGCAAGCTTAGAAAAATCTAGACAAGTCTTGTATACCTTCCCACATTCCACTAATGTTGCATCAATGGACTAAAGACATGTTTGAAGATTAGCTTTCTCAAATGCAATAATTTGCAAAAATGTTTGATTCCAGGCCTCAACAAATTTGTATTTAGCCTCAGTTACATAAAGCTTAACCAAAGAATCATATTGCTTAGGAATGAATTCAATATTCTCATGCAATTTACCGATTGAGCTTGCACTCTCTTTTTCCTGGAAATCTAGTACTAACTGGTTCAAAACCTCAATAGTGTTCCATATCAATTCTTTGTCTTTAGACTCTTCCTAAGCCAATTCTTGTGTTGCCTGTGCCTAGAGTGCCGCAATGGCCAAAATTTTCTCTGCCGATGAAATCATATGATAAGGCTTGTCAAAACTGATAGAAAATTGTGGCATTTTCCCTTTGGCTAAGGATGATGTGTCAATTGCCAAACAAGAAGGGATGTTTGTCACTGTCTATTTGCCTATGTCAGCTGATGACTTATCCTCTGTAGCTTTTGTTAGCATTTGGCATTATAACAGACAATGGAAGATTGTTGGCATTTCAACAAGGATATTGAGAAGGTTGTTGATGATTATGGATATAACTGATTAAGGATGTTTACTTTCTTAATATTATTATTTTGTCATTGATGTCAAGAAATTGATTTTCTAATTCAGTATGATGTTGCCATATTTTGAGAAGTATGATTTGAATAATATAAAGATGTCGGTAAAAGAAACAGAAAGATTATGATGAATAAGAAGATGAATAAGGTATTCAATGGGTAACTATTACCAAGTCAAACAATGATGAGATCATGATGTTTAGATTGTTTTGACATCATACATATGTTGTAAATTGTAAGGTTAATACTATACTATGTTACCAAACAAAGAACCTAGTCAGTAAACCCTAAGGAACCTACTCGGTAAACCCTAAGGTTATCGCTATCGATTAACGAAGGCAAAATGTCTACCGAGTGAAGTTTAGTATTTACCGAGTTGTAACCGAGCTATAACCGAATGCATTAAATGTTTACATGCATTATTTAATGAAGGAAGCTGATGAGCTGGAACTGATTAAATGATTGGTATGCCGTAAATATAATTTGTTAAGAATATATGGCAATGGAAGATCGACAGGAAGATCTACAACTCAAATTGAACTGCAATACCCTAGCACAAGTTCCAAGAAATATATGCAAGTTCCAAGGCGACGTTAAATGTTTTTCGAATCGAAAGATGCATTGAACCTGGTCAAGCATGAAGATTTGATGGCTATGATTGATCATAGCTTAAGCGGTTAGCTAATTGTTTATAAATAGGGAACTATTGATAAACAATGCATGTTTGCAAATGTATGCACAGGGATGCTACATAGTGATTACCGAGCATAGAAGCTTGAAGACCTATTTGAATAACAGAGTATAGAAGCCCAGCAGATGGACAAGATTAGTTCTATGTCTAGATTGTATTGAGAAAATAAGAATCTACTTTAGCATTTTAGATGTGAAGTTGCAGATAGATTTTATTACTGTTATTTTGTGAAAGTGACAGAAAATCTCTTAACCGAGTGGACTTAACAGTCTTATTTGTAAAACCCTCTACTAAGGTGACATTCTGATTGAGTGTTTGAAATCCTTTAACAAGGTCACTTCTAACAAAGTGAAAATCCTAACAGATCTGAGGGAAATCCCTTAACCGGGTCACATCTAGCAATGTGTTTGTAATCTTTAACAGGATTTTCTTTTAACTGAGCATACTCTAGAAGAGTATATTTCTTAGTGGGTCTGAAATCCCACAGTGGTTTTTCCCTGTTTGGGTTTCCACGTTAAATCTAGTGTTATGAGGTTTATGATGTTTATATGCTTTTGAGTTTGTATGTTTAGCAGTTTTGGTTATATTACAGAAGTATATGTTACTGAGGTTGAATCTGATGTTTTTATGGAAGATTAAGTTTGTATGATTCACCCCCCCCTCTCATCTTGTTGGCTATTGGATCTGTACTTACATTAAGTATTAGAACTATCAATTAGTATCAGAGCTTTGGACTCTAGAAGAAAAGTTTAAAGGCACTTGAGTTAAAGATCCAAAGATGTATAAGAGGAATGCACCGAAGCTGAACAAGTCAAGTTTCTCTACATGGAAAAAAAGGATGAAGCTGCATCTATCAAGAGTTGGAGAATATGCTATATACTATCTGGAGAATGATTTTGTTACATCGAGCACCTATCCATTGACAATGGAAGAGATAAAGGCAAAGCAAGAACATATAGAAGCAATGATTGAAATAACATCTGCATTGACCGACTCAGAGTTTAATGACCTAGAAGGTTGCAATGATGTAAAGGCAATGTGGGATAAGCTCATATCAGTATATGGAGGAGATGAACACGTTCAAAGAGAAAAAGTAGATAGTCTAAGAGGACAACTTGAATCTATGAGGATGAGTGAAGGTGAGAACATAACTCAGTACAGTACAAGACTAAAGGAGATTGTCAATCAAATCAAAGGATATAACAAGTAAGTTGTTAAGAACCCTTCTACCAGCTTATGCAATCCGAGTCTCTGCAATCAATGAATTGAGGTCTGTACCTAATATGCCAGTTTCTTTAGATGCTACTATTGGTAAGCTACATGCATTTGAGCTAAGTAACATTGATAATAGTAGATCTTTGGTAAATAAAGTTGAATCTTCATTTAGTTCTTTTCATCTTGATGAATCTAATGATTACAATGAAAGAAAGTACAAGTACTCTGAAGGAGATCACAGTGGAGCAAGTGAAAGATTTTGTAAGAACATGGAAGAAGTACACAAACTATATGAGGAAATCAGAAAGCAAGAAGAGTTTGAAGCACTATTAGCCAAAAGGTTACCGAGAGGCAAAGGTAAGTATAAAGGAAAACTACCTTTGAAATGTTTCAATTGTGATAAGATAGGACATATGGCTTCTAACTATCTTGACAAAGATTCTACTGAAAAGAGAGATTACCAAGATGACAAACAGAAAGACATTCATTACAGAGGACACCGAGACTTCAGAAGAAGAGATAGAAAGACACGCTTAATAGCTGATGAGGAATCCAACGATGATAAATCAGATGAAATTGATACAGAGGAAGTAGTTTATGTGGCTATCAAAGATGGATCAGATGAAGAAAAGTATGAAGAAAAAGCCCTAATATCTCACATAAATACTAATGATTCTTGGATCATAGATAGTGGATGCTCACATCATATGACAGGAGATAAACACAATTTTGTTATATTAGAAGATTATGATGGAGGCTATGTAAGATTTGGTAATGATGCACCTTGTCCGGTGAAAGGTAAAGGATCTATAACACTTCTTGACAATGCAAGATGCAATGATCTTTATTGGGTTGAAGGTTTGAAATACAATTTGTTGAGTGTAGCATAGCTAAACAACACAGGTTACCAAATAGAATTTCAGAAAGGAATTGTCAAATTTCATGACAAGAATGGAAAGTTAGCTACTATCGGGACACAAACAAAAGGTAACACATTTCACCTTGACTCAACTCAGAATAAATGTTTGTATGCAAAGATGGATGATACCTGGTTATGGCATAAAAGGTTTTGTCATGTAAATTTTGATAATCTGATCAAAATAAGCAAGAAGCACCGAGTAAGAGGTCTACCGAGTCTTAAAAAACCTAAGAATGCTATGTGTCGAGGATGCCAAATGGGTAAGATGACAAGATCAAGATTTACAAGTAAGTCTTACACTTCTAAGGGAATTTTAGATCTTGTGCACATTGATCTTTGTGGTCCTATGAAAGTTCAAAGTTATTATGGTGATAAATATTTCATATTATTTGTGGATGACTATTCAAGGATGATGTCAGTAATGTTTTTAAAAGAAAAATCAGAAGCTTTTCAAATGTTTAAATGGTACAAGGCAAGATTTGAAAATGAAACAGGAAGACAACTGAAATGTCTTAGATTAGATAGAGGAGGAGAGTTCACATCTGATGAATTCAACTTATTCTGCAATGATCATGGTATTAAAAGATAAGTCTCTGCATTGAGAACTCCACAACAAAATGGAATAGCTGAGAGAAGAAACAAATCTATTGTGGATTTTGCTAGAACATTGATGACTGAAAAGAAAGTGCCACAAACATTTTGGACAGAAGCAATAAGCACAGTAGTTTACACCCTGAATCAAGTACAATTGAAGAAAGGTACTTTGAAGACACCATATGAAATCTAGTATGATAAGAAACCTAATGTAAGTTATTTTAAAATCTTTGGAAGTAGATGCTATGTTCACAAAGATGATAGAAATGGCAAGTTGATCAGAAGAGTGAAGAAGGAACATTTCTAGGTTATTCTTCTAGAAGCAAAGCATTTAAATGTCTGATCAAATCATCTAACAAAATAGTAGAAAGTGCAAATGTGAAAATTGATGAATTTGTAGAAAGAAATGATGAAGGAAATTCCAAGGAACCAGAAGATTATGATGAATTTGTCTATGTTCAACCGACAAGTCTTACCAAGAAGACTATTGAAGAAAATGAAGAGAATATCGAGTTACCGAGTGATGAAGAAGATCATACAGAGCCTACCGAGCCTATATTAGTCAAGTATGTCAGAAGATATCATGCACCAAGTTAGATTATATGAGATAAGGATGATCCAGTAATGACAAGGAACAAACTAAGACAGAACACATGTCTGATATCTGAATTTGAAATGAGAATAGTGAAAGAGGCATTTAACAGTGAAGATTGGATAAATGCTATGACAGAAGAGATTGATCAAATCAAGAAGAATGACACATGGACACTAATCCCAAGACTAAAAGACAAAAATGTAATCGATACAAAGTGGATTTTCAGAAAAAAGCTAAATGAAAAAGGAGAGGTCATTTGAAACAAAGCAAGACTAGTTTGCAAAGGTTATGCTCAAGAAGAAGGAATTGATTATTGTGAAACTTTTGCACCTGTTGCTAGACTTGAAGGAGTAAGAACATTGTTGGCATATGCTGCTTTCAAAAACTTCAAGTTATATCAAATGGATGTCAAATCTGCATTTCTGAATGGAATATTAGAAGAAGAAGTTTTTATTGAACAACCTAAAGGATTTTTTGAAGACAAGAATAAAGATTAGGTATGTAAATTAAACAAAGCTTTATATGGTTTGAAACAAGCATCTAGAGCATGGTATGAAAGATTGCACTCTTATTTGATTAAGATTGGTTTTATAAGGACAAGTGAGAACATCATTATGTACATGAAGAATGATGAAAATGGAATACTGATCTCAGCCATATTTGTTCATGATATTATATTTTGTGGAAATGACTCTATATGTAAGAACTTTCGAAATGAAATGAGAAAAGAATTTGAGATGTCATTAATCGGTGAGATAAAGTATTTTATAGGTTTATAGATACTGCAAATGAAAAATGAGATTTTCATTATTCAATCCAAGTACATAAAGGAAATCTTGAAGAAATCTGGAATGGAGGATTCAAAACCAGTAAGTACTCCTATGACTACCAACTGTAAATTATCAAAGAATGATGAATTTGCATCTGTTGATGAGACACTTTACCAATCCATGATTGGAAAGCTACAATATGTTGTTCACAGCAGACCAGACATAGCACATGCAGTAGGTATAGTTGCAAAATTCTCTGCAGATCCTAAGGAAACACACATGACAACAATCAAAAGAATTTTTAGATACTTGAAAGGCACTAAAGATTATGGCTTAGTATATCAGAAAGGAAATAATTTTGATTTAAAAGTTTATACTGATCCTGATTGGGTAGGCAACATTGATGACAGAAAAAGCACAAGTGCAGGAGCTTTCTTTTTAGGAGAAAGACTACTGAGTTAGCTTAGCAAGAAACAAGGATGTGTTTCACAGTCAACAGCAGAAGCTGAATACGTTGCTGCAGCATTGAATTGTACCAACATTGCATGGATCAAACAATTGTTGGAAGGTATAAATGAGAAAGTTATCGAGCCAGTAACTATATTTTGTGATGATACTAGTGCCATTAACATTTCAAAGAATCCTGGTATGCACTCTAAGATAAAGCACATGTCTATCAAATATCATTATCTTAGAGAAGAAGCTCAAGAGAAGAAAGTGGTGTTGGAGTATGTTAGCACAAAGGAACAAATAGCAGATATCTTCACCAAACCACTACCAAGAGACACTTTTGAATATCTCAGAAGGAAGTTAGGGGTCCTACCCCTATCTTCTACTCACTGACCGAGTTTGGTGAAAGCATCAATCTGATGACTTTATCAAATATCTTTTAGGAGTTGATGTTGATTTACACACTTTAGGAGGCTTTCTAAAGGTGTGCAGGAAACAATACAACATACCATACAGGGAATAGGAATTGAAGACAAAATGCTCTGACTGAGACTCAATTGATACACAATAGCAGGAAATCACTTGATATAGGAAGAAATTATGTTTTAGTTCTGTACTTTTTGGCATTGTTATCAAAGGGGGAGAAGACTAATATAAGGGAGAGAAGACTGATTGAAAAGACTAAAGAAAATAGGAGAAGTCTAATGTATGGGGGAGAGCATTTCAGCATTTCAGAATCACAACAATTCGAATCTTTTAAGGTCAAATCAACTAGTTTTGCCATCAATGCCAAAGGGGTAGATTGTTAGCATTTGGCATTATAACAGATAATGGAAGATTGTTGGCATTTCAACAAGAATATTGAGAAGGTTGTTGATGATTATGGATATAACTGATTAAGGATGTTTACTGTCTTAATATTATTATTTTGTCATTGATGTCAAGAAATTGATTTTCTAATTCAGTATGATGTTGCCATATCTTGAGAAGTATGATTTGAAGAATATAAAGATGTCGGTAAAAGACATGGAAAGATTATGATGAATAAGGTATTCAATGGGCAACTATTACCGAGTCAAACAATGATGAGATCATGATGTTTAGATTGTTTTGACATCATACATATGTTGTAAATTGTAAGGTTAATACTATACTATGTTACCAAGCAAAGAACCTAGTCGGTAAACCCTAAGGAACTTGGTTGGTAAACCCTAAGGTTATCGCTATCGGTTAATGAAGGCGGAATGTCTACCGAGTGAAGTTTAGTATTTACTGAGTTGTAACCGAGTTGTAATCAAGCTGTAACCAAATGCATTAAATGTTTACATGTGTTATTTAATGAAGGAAGCTGATGAGCTAGAACTAATTAAATGATTGGTATGCCGTAAATATAGTTTGTTAAGAATCTATGGCAATGGAAGATCGGCAGAAAGATCTACAGCTCAGATTGAACCGCAATACCCTAGCACAAGTTCCAAGAAATATATGCAAGTTCCAAGCCGAGGTAAAATATTTTTCAAATCGAAAGATGCATTGAGCCTGGTCAAGCATGAAGATCTGATGGCTATGATTGATCATGGGAAATGTGATCAAGGAGATTAAGTGGTTAGCTAATTGTTTATAAATAGGGAACTATTGATAAACAATGCATGTGAGCAAGTGTATGCACAGGGATGCTACATAGTGATTACCGAGCACAAAAGCTTGAAGACCTATTTGAATGACATAGTATAGAAGCCCAGCAGATGGACAAGATTAGTTCTATGTCTAGATTGTATTGAGAAAATAAGAATCTTCTTTAGCATTTTAGATGTGAAGTTGCAGATAGATTTTATTACTGTTATTTTGTGAAAGTGACAGAAAATATCTTAATCGAGTGGACTTAACAGTCTTATTTGTAAAACCCTCTAGCAAGGTGACATTTTGATTGAGTGTTTGAAATCCTTTAACAAGGTCACTTCTAACAAAGTGAAAATCCTAACAGATCTGAGGGAAATCCCTTAACCGGGTCACATCTAGCAATGTGTTTGTAATCTTTAATAGGATTTGCTTTTAACCGAGCATACTCTAGAAGAGTATATTTCTTAGTGGGTCCAAAATCCCACAATGGTTTTTCCCTATTTGGGTTTCCATGTTAAATATGGTGTTATGAGGTTTATGATGTTTATATGCTTTTGAGCTTGTATGTTTAGCAGTTTTGGTTATATTACAGAAGTACTTGTTACCGAGGTTGAATTTGATGTTTTTATGGAAGATTAAGTTTGTATGATTCACCCCCCCCCCCTCTCATCTTGTTGGCTATTGGATCTGTAATTACATTAAGTATCAGAACTATCAGCTTTTACCTCTTGTGCACTGCCACTTGGTTCCTCACTCACTATTGGTGCATCATCTGAGACCTTATCCTCGATACCTTTGTCCTTCTCAACATCCGTGTCTACATCCTATACATGGGATTTCAGTGGATTCAAAGTATCCTCAGTACCAAAATTGGACTCATTAGCCGGTTGTGTAGTAACCAATGGATCTATATTTACATTCTTCTCATCTATTTTTCTCAGTTCCTTGTCCCCTGATAATTGTATACGCATACACCTAAAAATGGTCTGAAGATATTTAATTAAATAAGCAATCATTTAATTCATTCCCCTTCCTAATTTAATTGAATTCATTAGGCAATTTGATTAAATTCTCCCTTTCATCTACTTATTAATAAATCTAAGGATTTATTTAATAGGTTCATTTCCATAGGCCCCTTTTATTAATTAATTCAAATTAATTAATCCTGCCCCCATTTTCAATCAATTCTTCTAATCCTCTAATTAATTAAAACACATCAATTTATGAGTTGTTGATAATTAATTAGTCTTTTCCTATTATTTGAATTTTTAAATTCAAATTACCTACATGCCTCCTAACTTCTAACCACCTAACCTAACCATCCCTCTAACCTAACCCATTCCACCTAACCTTGGATTTAACTAACCCTATCCTATCTTGCACATTCTAACCTCCTTATCCTAACCTCCTATGGTGTGGATATTTTCTTCTTGAGACACATGGCACTTTGGCCACATGTCTGCTCTCTTTGACACTTACCCTTTTATGAGATATGCTCCTTGATACTTGTCACCACAGAGATGACAAGTGTCTCTTCCTCCAACCTCTTCTCCAACCTCCTCTATTTTCACCCTTGATATCTTCAGACTCAATCTTGACCATTGATTCCTGCCACCTCACCCCTAGCCTTTAAAATCTTATAAATATCCCTCATTTTGGAGCAATAAGGATCCCATCTCATTATCAATTTATGCATTGTTACTATAGGCATATCATTTGAGCATTGTTGTTTTAAGCAATTGCATCTTAGATTTAGTTTAATTTGATCATTTTCTAGCATAATTGTTGAATCATGTAGCTTAATCAATCTCTTTTCTAGCTTAATTGCATCATCATCATAACTTAATCATGCATATCGCTAGCTTAATTAGTCTCTTGGATCAATCTAGCATAATCAATCTCATCTTTGCATATCATCATCATTTCAAATCCTTCGTCTAGGTGTAGTCAAGTCACAAGGATTGCTTATCCAGATCTGAGAGCAAATCCATACTTGCATCTCTTAGGAGGCGATAGGTCACTTTGTCATGGTTCATCTTTGTTTTCTTATTATTTGCTAACCATGCTTGTAATGATCTATTGAGTGTTTTATGTTGCAGCTGCAGGTATCACACTTCATAGGCACGACATTTTGGCACCCACTGTGGGGTCAAAAATCTCATTTTTGGCCTCTCAAGCATGCTCAAATCTTCATTTCTAGCCGGGTCTGAATCAAAATCTCGTACGAGTTCCTTTTCAACCTCGTACGAGCTCCTTTGTGCATGTAGATGGTAATTCTTTCTACTCATACATGCTTTTAAGGATACCGAATTGTCGTACGAGCTCCATTTTGCACTCGTACAATCAGGTAAATAGTGTCGTATGAAATTCTGCTTCTATATTTTCAAAGGAGTTTGCATTTTAGGGTTTTCATGCTTCAATTTGACTATTACTAATACTAACCTTGGTCTATTTGTGAATTTTTCGGCAACCTAACTGGCTTTTGCAGGACGATTGTCGAAGATTACGCTTGTCAAAGCTTCATGTCACCAAAACACATCATGACTACTAATGCATCTATTTTGTAGGTTGCCTAGGAGAACTCAACCAAACTTTATGTCTTCTTTAAATTTTCTAGGCACACTTGTTTTTGTTAATAGAAATGAACAATCATGTATTATGTGTTTTGATGATAGGCGAGTATGCTCTCACCTTTCTTAGGTGATCGGAAAGCTAGACTCATCTTTTTCTTTCATTAGTACATATATTTAGCGGGCCTACCCTCTTGAGGAGCTAATAACTCTAAGCCATTAAGGCCGGTGAGAGGGGAACTACCCAAGTGGGAACGACTAATGCAAAGTACTCCAACCCACTATAAAATAAATGTGATTTCATGAAAATCAAGTCAACGACAGTGCTCGGGAATAGCTCTCCTCCATACCTTTGGGTATATCAAACCTTGGTTTTCAAGACTGGGAGACCTCTTAATTGAGTTTATACCCTAATGCGCCAAACGGATCCCTTACTAGTTCCAATTAAATTAGAAGCTACCCGATTCACCTCCAAAAGGGTGATAATCTTTGTGCAAGAGAGATAGTAACTCTCCCAAGACACTTGCCATATTGTTCCCCCATTAGCATTTGGAGTCGAATAATATGGCGTTGAGAATCCATTGTGTGAGACTCAACGGTCGTATTCTGATTAGCTATTGGGTGTGTACCTAAGTTTGCAAGAAAAGGTTTTCTCTCTCAACCGACTTCCTTAGGTAGCGTAATGTGCTTGAGGTCACTTCTCATATCACGTGTTTGCTGTGTCTTCATCCCTTAAACAAGAAAATCAAACCTCTGAAACTAGAAAATAGAAGCAAAACATCAAACTTCAATGATCAAAAATCTGTCTAAACAACATTTTTTACCTTTGTTCTGTCTCGAGTTGTATGAGCTTGTGTTTTGTCATATGAGCCTTCTTGTTTGTCGTATGGTTTAGAAAGTTTTGTCATACGAGGCCTCTGTTTTATCATTTTTCTCAGTGGGAATTGTCGTACGAGCTTATGCTTTGTCATATGAGATTCCTGATTTGTCATATGGGCCTATGTGTATAGTCGTCTAAAGCTGCTTAAACTGTCGTACAAATTTCTATCTCTGTTGGTCCAGAGTTGTCTTCTTACACATCTTTTTTAGGTCTATCATATCTGCTTGGTCAGTTTACAGTGATCATAAACACCTGTTATCTGTCATTTTATGCTTGGATTGTCTTATTGGTTTACTTCGTCAAGTTATCATCTATCAAATCGGATTCTAAAGCTAGACACCTCAAGATTTTCAAGTATTTGCCTTCAACAAGTTCAAGATCTAAACATTTCAAAGTGCATCATCACCCTCTTTGATAAACTGATCACTCAAAACATAGTTTCTCATTAGGATCTATCATCCTTTATCATGAAACTACAACATTTGGTCAGGACAACCTTGTCCCACATCATAGGATATATCATTCCTATTGGACTTGGTTTTTATCAAAATCATCATCATTGCACTCCAAAACCAAAGATCGAAAAACCTGCAAACTTTTAAATACTTGAATCACCTCTTTGTGTCATATCACTCTATCACATTTACATTGATAGTTGATCACTCATCAAAACAACTTTTAGTCAATCGAATCCTTGCAATGGAATTAGAAACATTTGAAATAACTAAAGATCATAGCAACATGGAATACCAAAGAAAAATACAAGAAGAAGACATAACAAGACAACATATCAGAGAAATCAAACAAGTCCAAAATCAAAATCCAACTATGTCAAAATCTCACAAGGATTCAAATACATCTCTGAAGAAATGTGGCTCTTTTATGTAGCTCTTAAAGAGATCCCTAAAGGATTTTTCTAAAGAAGATCAAAATCGTGCACCTATGTCTAGCAATGGCTCATTCCCCCATTAGAAAA
The DNA here is from genome assembly GCF_030272615.1 of Cryptomeria japonica. NCBI lineage: Eukaryota > Viridiplantae > Streptophyta > Pinopsida > Cupressales > Cupressaceae > Cryptomeria > Cryptomeria japonica. The sequence goes on along the minus strand of NC_081411.1, from coordinate 738,535,801 downwards.
TTGATTCTCCAAAGGCATCTATCCCTACACCGCTTGGAAACTTGCAAGAATCTTCCATAACATCTTCAACAAAAAATACACACAAAGATGAAGTTACCCAAGGGATATTCGTGATGGCCATCAAACCTATTTCAGAGGATCACATTCAAAGCCCATCTCCTTCATATCTAAGCATTGATTCCTTGCAACATCCCCATAACACTCCCTTGAAAATTGAAGTCCTCATTCATAGAACACTCGTTAAACGTGTCCTAATAGATGGAGGAGCTAGTTTAAACATTTTCTCATTGAGTCTTGTCTGTGCTCTAGGTTATTCTAAAGATGAAGTTGATCCCCCAAAAAAGATCACATTCAAAATATATGATGAAGAAGAACATCCCTCTAAAGTAATTGTGGTATTACCCATCAAAGTGGGACCTTTGTAGAAAGAGACAACATGTCAAGTTCTAGACTTGGACTTACCATACAACATACTCTTGGGAAGACCCTAGATACAGGTCATACAAGCTATTACATCAACATGTCATCAGTGCCTAAAATTTCCATACAATGGGCAAGAAATCACAATCTCAACAGACTCAAATCCATTGCAGTGTTGTAGTAATCTAAAACCAGCTCAAGAGGTCTTTGTTCCACATAACAGAGAGGGAGCATCTTCAAGTACACAATCCAAGGAACAATCATTTGCATCAATTTTGTCAAACATGAAAAAACAAATGCAGCTAAAAGATCAAGGGAACGGAGAATATTTTCTATCATGGAAAAACAAACAAGAGAAACTTCAAATTGAAAGGGAAGAAGAAGATGTAGATGTTGATTAGTTCATGCATATGTAGGACAAATGTTAGGAACTAGCCCACTTGAATCAGAATCACATTCAGCTGACTTGGACTTAATCGAGGACAACCAGGAGCTACTTGCGAAAGGTCATTTTGATGAGAGTATCATTCTAGACATGGAAATACATATTGAAATCCTTGACATCTCTATAACGACCCCTAATATCTTAGACATAATTCAACATGAGGATCCTTTATCCTTAATCCCTTCGAAACCTATGGATTGGGAAAATGAAGGACATACCTCCATTGATACATTTCCTAATGACCATGCCATATCCTTATATCTTAATAAAATCAAACCCGCAACAACTTTCACCAGTGATTTTGCTAACGTATCTTCGAGTCAAGTCGGTGTCAAATCTCCTAGTCACAAAAATGAAAATAAAGAAAACAACATCAGGTATAATGCTGAAAACCATTTCTTGGCAACATTAGACCGAGAAAAAGTAAAAAAAAAAGGACGCATCTAATAGTGAAAACCTCCTCAAGGCATCAGAAGATGGGAGATTTTACACCTTACCTAAATACTATCAAGAAAGGTCATCAATTTTGATAGAAATGACAGAGACAATTAACATTGGCACAACTGATCTATATCCAACAACTTTTCTATCAGAACTAGCAAGGCAAAAATATTTGGAACCCTTCAAAAGATAGAAAATCATTTTTACCTGGTCATATGTAGACATTCCAGGGTTCGATCCATATCTTATAATACATCACCCGAATATCAGTCCAAGAGAAGGCTTCAATAATAGAACACAACATGGATCAGGAGTAGGTATTCTATTTATCACACAACAAGGTCATACAATTCCAAAAGCATACAAATTAAGCTTTCCATGCACCAACAATACAACAAAATATGAAGCTTTGGTTACAGGCATCAAAATGGATATAGACTAGAACATTACACAACTTCAAGTCTTTGGAGACTCTCAACTTGTGGAAGAGTTGTTTTACACTGCTCATAATTGTTTTGATTCCCAAACTATCTATCACCTTTTTGGGCATGATTCCTCCTACTATGGCCAAACTTACACATACCTGAAAGATAATATCCTCCCTCCTGACTTATTGAAAAATCAAAAGAGAAACTTTATTCGCCAATCCTCCCATTATACTCTCGTCGTGGATACCCTGTTTAAACGAGGTCTAGATGGTAGTCTTTTAATATGTCTCAAACAAGAAGAATCTGAGAAGGCCTTACATGAAGTCCATAACGACATTTGTGGCACTCATTCAAGTGGTCTTACCCTTTCAAAAAACTCATACGCTTGGGCTATTATTGGCCAACTATGGAAGGAGATTCTTTTCAGATAGCTAGAACATGCAAACAATGCCAGATCCATGGGAATTTGATTCATGCACCAGCACAAGAACTTCATGCTTTGGTAACATCTTGGCCTTTCTATCAATGGGGTTTTGATCTACTAGGAAAGATAAATACTCCTTCATCTAATGGTCACAAATTCATCCTTGTAGCTACAGAATATTTCACAAAATGGATTGAGGCAGTACCTCTCACAAATATCACAGGAAAATAAATTGTTGCATTTATATTAAACTACATCATTTATCACTATGGAATACCCATGACCATTATCACTAATAATGGGCGACCGTTTAAGAATCAGGATGTACAAGAGCTATGTGAGAAATTCAAGATCTAACACAAATTTTCTACACCCTACTATCCATAAGGGAATGGGCAAGCAGAAGCATCAAACAAAACTATTCTAAAAAATCCTCAAAAAGATAGTGAATGATGTTGGAAGAGATTGGCATATTCAATTGAACCCTGCTCTATGGGCCTATCATACCAGTATCCGCACACTAATAGGTGCCACACCTTTCTCTCTTGTCTATGGATCAGAAGCAATACTACCAATAGAAGTAGAGATACCTTCTCTACGAGTACCATTAAAAGGTCTTATCTCATATGAAGAACAGTGAGTATCTAGATTGCGGGAGTTAGAATTGATCCATGAATGAAGAGAAAATGCCTTTGATCATTTAAAGGTATATCAACAAAGAATGTGCTAAAGTTACAATCATAGGGTCAAACCACGAGTCTTTCAAGTTGGGGAACTAGTACTAAAGGAAAACACATGCAACCAAGCAGATCGAGAAAACAAAGGAAAGTTTGAACCAAACTGGTTAGGTCCGTTTGTGGTCACAACAGTATTTGGCTCGAGAGCATATCAGCTATCAACACAGGACAGAGATCATCTCGATGAACCCGTCAATAGCATGCATCTGAAAAAAATTTATGTCTGAAAAAGAAGAAAAATCCAAAAACAATGAAAAAGCAGAAAAATAAAAAACAGTGAAAAAATAGAAAAAAAAAATAGTGAAAAAGCAGAAAAATAAAAAATAGTGAAAAAGCAGAAAAATAAAAAAATAGTGAAAAAACAGAAAAATAAAAAACAATGAAAAACCAGAAAAATAAAAAACAGTGAAAAACCAGAAAAATAAAAAACAGTGAAAAACCAAAAAAATCAAAAATAGTGAAGTAGAAAATCCAAAAACAGTGAAAAAGCAGAAAATCCAAAAAAAATCAAATATGAGAAAAAGTTCAATAAAAACAGATGGTGAAAACCTGACAAACATGCGCTATCTGTCTGCTAGCTCTTCCATCTATTAGTTCATGCATTCTTCCACTTGCATTCATTCAACGTTGTTCATATCCATAATAAAGCCTTTGTACATATGCAGGCATCCCGGGTGGCTCCTCGCCATGGTTTGGATCATTGGGTATATCATAATGAATTTGTTTCTAGGCTTGGGGCAAAATCCTACACTTAGTTGGGGGCAAATTTTTTTATCATTTAGAGCTTAATCAAACAGGTAGAACAACAGTTAGGCAACTCTTATCAAGCGAAAACTGAGACACATCTAATGTTGAACACGAAATTAAATTATCTACAATCAAACTATCACAAATTCAATCTAAGCACATCACACACTTTTCAATGGATGATATCTTTTGGATAATGATTTTAACATGTTTGTTCAACTTTTCTATCTTGATTTTCACTATCATGATTTTTGAGTAACTCCAGGATGTCTTTGACTAGAGGAACAAGGAAGGAACATGATATTTTTCTTGTCTGCTGTCTGTAAATTAATCATTAATATGTGCAAATTTGTCTCGGGACATGATCATTAGAGTATCATCGAAGACATTTCTGATTTTCATATTGAAATGATTAATACTGTCTGTTTTACACAAGCAACACTCAGATCATCTTGGTTCAATTATACCTCGATGCTTTTGCTAACTTGCCATTTCAAAATCCAAGAAAGTTGTGCTTAGGTCATCATGGTTTAATTATACCATTGATGTTTGCACTCACTTCCCAAATTTAAAAACTCAATGATGACAAAATGCAATAACCCAATGACTGGTCCGGTCATAGCTTTGCATTTCATTTGCATTGGCCTTTGCATTTAGCTTGCATTTCATTCTTGCATGGGATCTTGCATCCTTATTTTATCCAAGGTTAGATCTTTCTCATGAACCATCAAAGTATCATCATAAGTGTATATGCAATCAAAACAATGACTCATCTCTATCTAGATATTATCGACCCAACAAAAATCTTATATTGTCCCCTCAACAGAACCAACATCAACATATCTGAATCTTCCTACAACTTGATATCAACAAACTGTCAGTTCTTTATCCAATCAATCATATCAATTTTGTCAATCGATCCTATCGTGTCTTATACAATATGTATCTTTCCTGAAACCAGACGTTCTGATCATGTCTTATACAGGATACATCGTTCCTAAAACCAGATGCTTTGATAATCTTTGTCTTATACAAGAGGTATCATTCCTAAAACCAGACTGAATCTCAATCTTATCAATCTAATCAATCAAGCTAATCATAGAACTCACATTTTCATCAACCACAGTTATAGACATCGAATCATTTCTAATCAGGATATCAATTTTGCAAAGATCCTAAAACACTCCAAAGGTCAATTATCTCAATTGATCTCCTGGGGGGGCATCATCATACCGCAATTTATCAATCAATGTATGGGGCATCCTAGCGAACCAATATCATCATAAAAATGAAGATTATTCTTTGAATCAACGTGTCATCACACCTCGCTTCAAAGAGGGGAAAAATGTATACACCTAAAAATGGTCTGAAGATATTTAATTAAATAAAAAATTATTTAATTAATTCCCCTTCCTAATTTAATTGAATTCATTAGTCAATTTGATTAAATTCTCCCTTTCATCTACTTATTAATAAATCTAAGGATTTATTTAATAGGTTCATTTCCATAGTCCCCTTTGATTAATTAACTCAAATTAATTAAACATCCCCCCACTTTCAATCAATTCTTCTAATTTTCTAATTAATTAAAACAAATCAATTTATGAGTTGTTGAGAATTAATAAGTCTTTTCCTATTATTTGAATTTTTAAATTCAAATTATCCACATGACTCCTAACTTCTAACCACCTAACCTAACCATCCCTTTAACCTAACCCATTCCACCTAACCTTGGGTTTAACTAACCCTATCCTATCTTGCACATTCTAACCTCCTTATCCTAACCTCCTATGGTGTGGATATTTTCTTCTTGAGACACATGGCACTTTGGCCACATGTCTCCTCTCTTGGACACTTGTCCTTTTATGAGCAAGGCTCCTTGACACTTGTCACCACAAAGATGATAAGTGTCTCTTCCTCCAACCTCTTCTCCAACCTCCTCTAATTTCACCCTTGATATCTTCAGACTCAATCTTGACCGTTGATTCCTACCACCTCACCCCTGGCCTTGGAAATCCTATAAATATACGTAATTTTGGAGAAATAAGGATCCCATCTCATTATCAATTTATGCATTGTTACTATAGGCATATCATTTGAGCATTGTTGTTTTAAGCAATTGCATCTTAGATTTAGTTTAATTTGACCATTTTCTAGCATAATTGTTGAATCATGTAGCTTAATCAATCTCTTTTCTAGCTTAATTGTATCATTATCATAGCTTAATCATGCATATCATTAGCTTAATTAGTCTCTTGGATCAATCTAGCATAATCAATCTCATATTTGCATATCATCATCATTTCAAATCCTCCGTCTAGGTGTAGTCTTGTCACTGGGATTGTTTATCCAGATCTGAAAGCAAATCCATACTTGCATATCTTAGGAGGTGATAGGTCGCTTTGTCATGGTTCATCTTTATTTTCTTATTATTTGCTAACCATGCTTGTAATGATCTATTGAGCGTTTTGTGTTGCAACTGCAAGTATCACACTTCATAGGCACGATAGTATATTCTCTGATTGAACAAAATTGGGACTTAACTCAAATCCAAGACTCAAAATAATTTTGACCCATATGTCATTGGTCTCCTTCTGGATCTCTTCAAATTTTTCTAACATGAAGTTATTAATTTGGTGTTTAGGATTGAATTCAGTTGAATCTGCCTTATTAATTAAATCTGCAATCTCTGGTAGAGTTATTGATGGACATAGATTGACCAATTATGTTTCCTTTATTTGTTAGTCCAAATTTTGTGCATGTAATTTTCTGACCTCTAACTTAACATAGAATTCCTTAAGCAAAATTTTCTCTAACTCAATCAAAGTCCTACTAAAATAATCAAGATATAAAACAATTGCCTCCTCTAACTGCTTCTTGTCTTTATCATCAAAATCATCATATAATGTAGAAAGGTTATCCAAATTACCATCATTAATGATCTGATCAATAATGTCTTGAGAATCTAACTTCATCTTACCATTTATTCTCTTTTTTTTTGGTTTAGATTGCTCATCTACCTTAGGCTTCTTCTTATGTACAATTGTGATTTTGGGAGTCTTTCAGGGAGGGTCAATCTCAGGTTGTTTCTTCTGTTCTTCCTTCTTTTCTCTCACAACCCTTCCAAAAACACTTTTCTTCTTTGGAGCTTATTTGATCTCTTCATCATATTCAGTCTCCTCAGAAGATACAGTCATGTATTGCCTAGCTGGTTTTTGTTTCCTCTTCACTGATTCCTTCGGCTTGGGGCTGGTAGGCTCACTAGATGGTGCTTCTGGTTGTTTTAATGACTCTATTGTAACCGAGACCACATTAGGAGTGGCCTAAGCTACCTTCTTCGCTTCTCTCTCCTCCTTCCTCTTCTGCTTCATCTCTTCCTTTCTCTAGGATTCAAGGATTTTAACTTTTTGTTCAATTTTATCCCTATCATGACCCTCACTGAGTAATGTCTCATCTGCAACCCTTGCAATCTTCTTTCTTATGGCAGGTCAAATTTTTTCCTAATGGAATTTTAAACCCTTCTCCTGAGTTGTGCCAAATTTTTCTTCTTTCTCATCAACTAGAGCTTTTAATAAATGTTGTGCATAAGCATCTAGTGTGGCCTCATCCACTTCATATCCCATTAGCATGATCCAAACTGTTATAGGTTGGACTGCCTCCATCATATATTTATATTTATTAACCATAAAACAAATAGTATCTCTATATTTTTCTATAATTTCCTTTGGAATTCTAACTCTTTTTTTCATTTCTTCTTGGAAAGTTTTGAAAAATGCCCATAGATTAGCCTTTTGTTGTTTGTCACCTTGCTGATCTAATACTTGAGCTATTTGAGTAGCTATCAGTCTATAAAAAGCCCATTGAATCTTCCCATATCACGGTATCATATTTAAAAGATAAAATGTCAAGCATATGATGAAAGAACCATATCGGAATGTATTCTTTTTATCTTGCTTTATTTTCTGGAGATTAGTCATTTACTTCTTCAACATCGCACTGCACAAGTCATAATGTGTCTTCCTTCACCATCTGATATGCAATGAGGATGTTGGTTCTAGAGACAAAGTTCAACTGGTTAGACTGATAAACTTTATAACCAATTACCATTTCTTCAAATTTTACATCAATATCTCTAATATCATCAACTCGCATTGATCTACCATCATAGGTGGCACCAGTGAATTTGGAGAGTTCGGTGTTAGAAATTTTTGACCTAGGCCCTGGCAAACCTCTGACCTTGTGAAGGCATGTGATATTCTTGATGACTTCTTCATTAATTTTATATGGCTGGTCCAACAATATGAATTCCCCATGAATGCGGCTAAGAATATACCTGACCCATTCATCTTCATCAAAATTTGGAAAATACATGAATCAATAATACCATAACACCAATATTTATACATGGAAAACCCTGTAAAGGGAAAAACCACGGTGGGGCTGATACCCACAATATCTATATACTTGATCAAGGTACATAAATATTACATAGAGGGGATTCCACATGCAATCAAGCTCACCACCTAAAGCTCACTGCTCAAATAGAAGTCTCACTGACTTAAACAACATTACACAATGATTTCATATAGAAGTGAACTTATAAAATGCATCTGACCATGTTGGATAAGTTCTGGTTTAAGCGTTGTAAACCCCCTTTGAACCAGTTTTCTGATACTCTATTCTGCACTATTCTGCACTACCGGTTAGGCTTGTGCACATGTAATTGTGCACAAAAGATAACACTCATTGACCAAATCACATACCATCATATTGTTAGAATTTCTGATACCAATAATGAAGTGGAGGAAAACTAAGAGGGGGGGTGAATACGTTCTCCACAAGTTAAACAATTAATGAAAATTATAAACCATTTATTGAAGCACAATATAAACAACACAGAGAAAGATAAACCATGAAAGAACAGAACACACAACACCAATATTTTTTACATGCAAAATTCAGTAAAGGGAAAAAACACAATGGTAAACCCTACCCACAGTTAGATAATACTTCTGCAACAATATGTCAAATAATTACAATGGGGATTGCACTTTCAATCAAGCCAACCACCTAGAGCTCACTTCTCATCACAAAAATAAGTCTCACTAACTTACATAAACATCATACTACAATATGGAGAAAATGAATTGTGAAGATAACATCTCCTAATGCTTGATATAGTTCTGGTTAAGCACAGATGTCTACCCTGCAACTCTAAATCCTTCACACCCTTCGCTGAATGATATATCTTTGTTCACACAATTACCTCTCTCTAATAATGTAGACATAACCATACCATCCACACCATACCCAAATTAGATGAATAAGTCGCCTATAAATATAGATCATCAACCTTGATAACAAGGTCGGCTAAACCCTAAACCTAGAAACCATAATTACAAAAATTACATCACACAGTACCACCAGACCAATATTATGATTTACATTATATAGCATGGACCTAATACAAATTTCCAATCAATTATATCCACCATAAATTTTGTTAAGACCAATATCAACACGTTTCACCAACCGATAGAAACCCTCAATGTAATAACACAAAATAATCAACCGGATCCAAATAGGATCACCAAATAATCACACCAACCAATGTGAAGCCACAAAACATTTAGGACACAATCAAGAACACCTTCAACATGTTAGGAACCATTTCAATAAGATGGACCAAAATCACTTAACTATTTCATCGAATATCACCAACCGGTACCGAGAATATCAACTGGTAATCCAAAACATAAGCAATAGCTTTTGGAGTGCCAAATCATGAACCAACTAAATATGAAAAGCATATAACCATCTTGAATAACCATCCAAAACCAAAACCAATGATTTGATCATACTGGATAAAAAACAAGCCAAAACCAAGTCCAATCAGGATAGCAGCAACCAACCGGAAAAGAACCATATCCAACCAGAGCACAATGTTGACATTAATGACAATACATAATCACTATTTCCAACAATCTCCCCCTTTATCATTGATGGCAACACTTAAAGTGAAAAATATCCAAGTGTTGAATGTGAAAAGCATCCAAGTGCCAAGGAATGCCAACAATCTCCCCAAACAATCAAGAACCAACAAAATATCTCCCCCCCTAAGATTTTCTAGTTTTTCACATGAACACTATATCCTCCTTTAACATCAATGAAAAAGGGAAGATGCCAAACCAAACAACTGACTACTCCCCCTAAGAAGCAACATCATCCCATCAACCCAGATCAAAAGATGTTTCTGATAATCTCACTGGATTGATGCATCCATGCATCTCTAAGTCTCTATCGGAGAGGTGGTGACCCCCAACTAATCTCTGAGATATTCAAAAGTATCTATAGGCAATGGTTTTGTTAGAATATCTGCAATTTGATCCTTAGTAGCTACATAAACCAATCTGACTTCTTTTGCTTCAACCTTTTCCTTCAAGAAATTATACCTTATAGAAATGTGTTTTGATTTGGAATGAAATACTAGATTCTTTGACATATCAATAGAAAAAATATTATCATAGTGAATAATAATAGGCTCATCATAAATTACACTTATATCCTTCAACATTTGCTTCATCCATACAATCTGAGTGTAATTTGTTGTAGCAACCTCATAATCAGCTTCAACAGTAGATAATGAAGTGCATGATTGTTTGTTGCTAAGCCATGAAACCAACTTCTTCCCAAGAAAGAATGCACCACCTGTAGTTCTCTTCCTATCATCAACATCTCCTTCCCAATCTGAGTCTGTATAGGCACACAATTTGAAACCATCATCCTTTGGATACCATAACCCATAGTCTATTGTTCCTGCCAAATATTTGAATATTCTTTTAACAACAATATCATGACTTCCTCTTGGATCAGACTAAAATCTCAAAGCAATGCAGACAGTATTAATTATATCTAGTCTCATATGAGTTAAGTACAACAATCCACCAATCATTGATTTGTATCTACATGGGTTCACTCTAGGAGATTCATCTTCCTTAGACAATTTGCAACCAGTTATCATAGGAGTACCAACATGTTTTGAGTTATCAAGACCAAATTTCTTAAGAAATTACTTCACATAATTAGTTTGACAAATAAAAATACCTTTATCGGTCTGAGTAATATGCAAATGTAAGAAAAATTTAATCTCTCCAATCATAGATATTTCAAATTCATTCTTCATATCATCAGCAAATTTCATGCATAGATTTTCTTCTCCTCGAAAAAAGATATCATCAACAAAGACTTGAATGATTAGTATGTCATCATGCTAAATCTTATAATATAAGTTACTATCAGCATTACCTTTGCTAAAACTGAGCTTTGAAATATACATATCTAATCTAGCATACCATGCTCTAGGGGCTTGATTCAATCCCTATAAAGCTTTCTTCACTTTGCAAACCATGTCCCTATCCTTTGATAATGAAAAATCCATCAGGCTAATCAATGTAGGCTTCTTCTTCAAGATCTTCATTCAAAAATGCACATTTAACATCCATCTGATATACCTTGTAGTTCTTGTGTGCAACAGAGGCAAGAAATAGTTTTACCACTTCAATCCTAGCAACCAGAGCATAAGTTTCATCATAATCAACTCCTTCTTCCTATGAATATCCTTTGCAAACCAATCTAGCCTTATTACTTACAACCTAAACTTCCTCATTTAATTTATTCCTGAAAACCCATTTAGTTCCAATAACATTTTTATCTTTAAGCCTAGGAACCAATTCCCATGTTTTATTCTTTTCTATCTAATTCAATTTTTCTTCCATAGCTCTCATCCAATTTTCATCTTTACTTGCTTAAAAAAATGATTTTGGTTCAATTTGAGAAATTAAACATATCTCTTCAGCAGCGAACCTTCTTCTTGTCATCACACCTTTCCTCTTATCTCCAATGATCTGATCTTTAAAATGATTCAACTTTATATACCTAGGAGTCTTAGGATTATCTTGACTTTCTGACTCTTTCTTCTCATCAACAATCACTGTGGAATTTTCTGATGTTATCAAAGCAACTAAATCAATTCTCTAAACTGATTCTTGCACTATCGGTTTTGATCTGACAACTTCATCTTCCGGTCCATAGTCATATGATCTGATCCGATTATTACCTTGCTCATCCACTTTGACATTTATGCTTTCCATTATCCTATTCAATCTTTTGTTATAACATCTATATGCTATACTCTTAGTAGAATAACCCAAAAATACTCCTTCATCACATCTAGGATCAAATTTCCCTAATGCATCATCTCTTCTAATATAGAATTTACTTCAAAAAATTCTAAAATATCTGACAGTAGGAGTATGATCGAACCATAATTCATAAGGAGTCTTACCGGTATCACCTTTTGTGTGTACTCTGTTGAAAGTGTATACCACAGTATTGATAGATTCTCTACAATAGATATTAGGCAATTTGGATTCCATCATCATTGACCTTGCAACATCTAAGATAGTTCTGGTCTTCCTTTCCACTATTCCATTCTGTTGTGGAGTTCTAGGTGTAGAAAATTGTCTTCTGCTTCCATGCTTCTTACAAAAGTTGTTGAACTCACCTGATGTAAATTTGCCACATTGATCTGATCTTAAATATTTTATTTTCAATCCTATTTCTATCTCAGCCATAGATTTGAAAATTTTGAATTTCTCAAGAGCTTTTGATTTTTCTTTCAAAAATGCAACCCACGTCATTCTGGAATAATCACCAATAAGAAACATAAAGTATCTATCACCTTGAAAACTTTTATTCCTTGCCGATCCACATAGATAAGTATGAATAAGATCAAGAATTTAATTATATATAGCATGTATTTGTCTGAAAGAAGTTCTAACTTGCTTACCCATTTGACATTCTCTACATACCAGATTATAAGCCTTGATAATCTTGGGCAAATCTTTGACAACCTATGTTGAACTGATCTTCACTATGCAATCAAAATTCACGTGACACATCCTCTTATGACATAGCCAACTTTCATCAATCTGAGCAATCAAGCAAGCCTTCTCACTGGAGTTCAAATGAAAGATATTTCCTTTGGTCTGAGTTCTGGATGTAATTTCCAATCCAGATCTATTGATAATCTTGCACTTTCCATTTTTGAATTGTAAGTGAAATCCTCTATCCACCATCTAACCTACATTGAAAAGATTATGCTTCAAACCTCCAATATAATAAACATTGTTAGTATTAGTCTTACCATCCAAGGATGTTTTTCCTTTGCCTTTGATCCTGCATGCCTTGTTGTCTCCAAATCTAACTAGTCCACCATCAAATTCTTGCAGAGTTAGAAATTTCCTCTTCTCACCAATCATGTGATGTGAGCAACCACTATCTATAACCCATTCATCCTTCTCTTCAATTTTAGCAGCTAGAGCTTTCTCCTCAGTATGATTTGCATCAATGATGGCTTCTTGAGAATCATCCTTGATAGAAATAAAGTCCCAATCTTTGATAGAGCTTCCATTACCGGATCCACTCATAGGTTCATCATCATCATCATGAGTAATACCAAAATCATCATCACCAGCATAGTAACATGATTTATCCTTATTCCTTCTAAATCTAGGTTTGCTTTGACATTCCAGATTAGGTTTATAATTCCTCATAAACCAAACAACACATAAAACAACAATACCATAACACCAATAAATCTCATATACAAATAATGAACGGGAGGAAAATTGAGAGGGGGGGGGGTGTGAATCAGTTTTCCACAAGTTAAACAATTAAAGTAGATTATAAACCATTTACTGGATCACAGTATAAGCAACATAGTGAAAGATAAAGCATGAAAGCACAAATCACACAAAACCCATATTTTTGATATGGAAAACCCGGTAAAGGGAAAAACCACGGTGGTAAACGCTGCCCACTTTTAGATAATACTTCTACAACAGTATGTGAAATGATTACAATGGGGATTGCACTCACAATCAGAACCAACTTTCTAGAGCTCACTGCTCATCACAAAAAGAAGTCTCACTGACTTACATAAACATCAATCTACAATTCGGAGAAAGTGAACTATGAAGATAGCATCTCCTAATGCTTGATACAATTCTAGTTAAGCACATATGTCTACCCTACAACTCTAAATCCTTCACACCCTTCATTGAATAATATATCTTTGTTCGCACAATTACCTCTCTCTAATAATGCAAACATAACCATATATAGCATACCATACCCAAATTACATGAATAAGTCACCTATAAATATAGATCATCAACCTTGATAACAAGGTCGGCTAAACCCTAAACCCATAAACCATAATTACAAAAATTACAACATATGATACCATCAGAGCAATAGTATGATTTAAATTACATAGCATGGACCTAATACAAATTCCCAATCAATTATATCCATCAGAAATTCTGCTAAGACCAATATCAACACTTTTCACCAACCGATAAAAACCCTCAATGTAATAACACAAAATAACCAGCCGAATCCAAATAAGATCACCAAATCATCATGCCAGACAATGCAAAGCCACCAAACAATTAGGACATGATCAAGAACATATTTAGCATGTTAGGAACCATTCCAGTAAGCCAAACCAAAATCATATAGCCATTTCATCATATCACCAACTGGTAAAGCCAACTAGTACCGAGAATATCAACCATTAAACC